>NC_056683.1:77175139-77509067 GCF_018350215.1 Panthera leo
ATGTGAAACATTGCCTAGAGAGGGAAAGTATCAACTTTCACCAGGTGATTATAACAATACACAGATTCTACACAACCTAATATTCAAAATGTAGAGGATATGGTTCAAAATCACACAATATACAAAGAAACCAGGAAAATAGAATTAATTCTCAAAGTCACCATATGCTAATTCTTAGATGGCCCAGATTTTGGAATTCACACAAAATTTGAAAGCACATATTATAATAATACTCCACGAGGTAAAAGAAAGAACATACCTGAAAAGAATGAAAAGATATCTCAACTAAGTAATCAAAACCAGAAAAAAATAGAAATTTTAAACAAAAATATAACTAAAATTTTTTTAATGTTTATTTATTTTTGAGACAGAGAGAGACACACCATGAACAGGAGACAGGCAGAGAGAGGGGGAGACACAGAATCTGAAGCAGGCTCCAGGCTCTAAGCTGTCAGCACACAGCCCGATGCAGGGCTCAAACTCAACGAACTGTGAGATCATGACCTGAGCCGAAATCGGACACTTAACCAACTGAGCCACCCAGGTGCCTCCCAAAATATATAATTTTTTAAACAAATTCACTGGTTTGGTTCAATAGTACATAGAGATAATAGTGAAAATGTCAGTAAGGTTGACAAGATAATTCAATAGGAATTATTCAACTTGAAGAACAGAAAGAAAAAGATAAAAATAACACAGTCTCGGAACTTGTGGAAAATTCAAAAGATTAAATATGCATGTAGTTGGAGTCCTGGAAGAAGAGGAGAAAAAGATTGAAGTGAAAAAAATATATGTGAACAAATGTCAAATTTCCCAACTTTGAAAACTTCCCAAATACATAAATTAACAAATTTGAGAAGTTCAGTGAATACTAGACAAAATAAATTCAAAGAAAATCTTTCCTACATATATTATAATCAAACTGAAGAATTCTAAAGCTGAGAAAGTCTTAGGAGGCATAGCTAGAGGAAAAAGACATTGCATGCAGGAGTTGTGACCCATATGGTCATGGATTTCTCATCAGAAACCAGAGACACTCGGGGCACCTGGGTGACTCAGTCAGTTGAGCTTCCGACTTCGACTCAGGTCATAATCTCAGGGTTTGTGAGTTTGAGCCCCACATTGGGCTTGTTGATATCAACTTGTCAGTGCAGAGCCCACTTAAGATCCTTTATCCCCCTCTCTCCCGCCCTCCCCCACTTGTGCTCTCCCAAAAATAAATAAATATTTTTAAAAAAAGAAAAAAACCCCACAGATAGTAAAAAAAAACAAAACAAAACATAGGTTTACATAGCAATTTGCACAACAAAACACAGATATAATTTTAAAGGAAAAAAACCTGTAATCCAGAATATATTTCAGGAATAAAAGTGAAATAAAGACTTTGCAGATAAAGCAAAACTAGTATTTGTTGCTAACTTACCTAGTGTACCAGAAACGCTATAAAAAAAAAGTTCTTTAGACTGAAGGGAAATGATATCAAGAGGTAAACTTGACTTCAAAAACGAAGGAAGATCATTACATATGGTACATGTGGTAATTCTATGAACAATTTTAAGATCTTTAAAAGGTATGACTGTTTAAAGCAAAAGTTGTAAATTTGGGGGGCGGTTTCTGTATATATACATACAAATGTAATGAACATAAAAATTATTTAAAAATGAAAATGGTTAAGAACCTATATGATCAAAAATTTTTGAAGTTTTTAATGAGGCAGTATAATACCAGCTCTAATCATTTCAGAAAATGATACATCTGCTGTAATATATGGAGCAACTCCTAGAATAATAAAAATATAGCCAGTGAGTCAACTGAAAAATTGAGATGGAATATTAAGATTTTCAAATAATCCCAAAAAAGGCCATAAAGAGAGAACAAAGAAACAAAAGTCAGAGGATACGAATAGAAAACAAATAATGAAAAAGCAGATATGAACACAACCATATCAATAATTACATTAAACTCAATGTTCTAAACACTCAAAGAGCAGATATTGAAAGAACAGATTTTTAAAAATCATAACCAACTATACACCTAAAAAAGACCCACTTTATCTATCTACTATCTATCATCTATCTATCTATCTATCTATCTATCTATCTATCTAAGAGAGAGAGTGTGCACGCACTTGAGCAGGGGAGAGGGGCATAGGGAGAGAAAGAGAATCTTAAGCAGGCTCCATGCTCAGCACAGAGTCTGATGTTGGGCTTGATTCCATGAACCAGTATCATGACCTGAGCTGAAATCAAGAGTCAGTTGTTCAACCAGGTGAGCTACCCAGGCACCCCTAAAGGAGGCCTACTCTAAATATAAACACAAAGATAGTTGAAAGTAAATAGATGAAAAAAGATATGCCATGCAAACAGTAAGCATAAGAAGAATGGGTGCCTTTTTAAATATCAGATAAAATAAACTATAAGTAACAATATTACTAGTGATACAGAGATACTTCATGATAATAGTGACAATCTATCAGAAAAACATAAAACTTTTAAATGTGTGTCAACCTAGTGAAAGAGCCTCAAAATACAGGAAGAAAAAAAAATAAAATAAATATTAAAAAAAATAATAATAAAAAAATAAAAAATAAAAAAAAATAAATATTAAAGGGAGAAATAGAAAATTCCAAAATCATAGCATAAGAATCAAATACTTCTCTTTACAACTGATAGAAAATCAGACTAAAAATATTTAATAGAAACATAAATCTGAACACTATCTACCACCTTGATATAATTGACATTTATACCACACCATACCCAACAAATGCAGAGTGAACATTTTTTCAAGTGTAAATGGTACAATCACCAAGCTAGACCACAGTCTAGGCCAGAAAGCATTTATAAATAAATATTTAAATATTTAACTATTTTATGGTCAAACAACACACTGTATTATTTCAATTAAAAAAATCATCAAATTAGAAATAACAGAGAATAACATCCAACTGATAAATTAAAAACAATGCAATATTTAGGAATAACCAAAGTATCTGGAAATAAAACAACACACTTCTAAATATTTCATGAGTCAGAGCCAAAAAATCACCAAAAAAAAAAAAAAACCTGGAAAATATTTTGAACTAAATACAATATATCAAAATTTTGAGATCCAACTAAAGCACTGCTTAGAAGGAAATTTACAACTTTAAGTGCTTACATTATGAAGGGAAAAATCTAAAACGATGACCCAAGGCTCTACCTTAAGTAGAAAAAGAAGAGCAGAGTAAACCTGAGGTAATTCAAAGAGGAGAATATAAAGAGAAGAAAACAATGATAAAACAGACAATAGAGAAGATTAGCAAAGCCAAAAAGTTGTTCTCCAAGAAGACTTTTTTTTTTATTCAAAAATCCCTAGCTAAATTTCCTAGAAATCCTACCTAATACCCCTAGAAAAAGAGACAGCACTAAACATTAATATATCTAGAATGAAAAGGAGGTGTACTTCAAATCTTATAGACATTAAATAGATAATAAGAGAATACTAAGAACAACTTTATTCTAACAAATTTAACAACTTAGATGAAACAAAAAAATTATTTTAAAAGTACAACTAGTTAAAATTGACAAAAGAGAACATCTGAATAGCCTTATATCTATTAAATGAATCATTATCAAAACTTATCAAGCATTTCAGGCCCAGATGTTTTCGCTGATGGATTATATCATTTGATTCAAGGAAGAAGTCACAACTATCTTACACAAATATTTTCAGAAATAGTAGGGAAAGAGATCATGAACTACTCACTTTAGAAGACCAGCTTGATTTTAATCCCCAAACTTGACAAATATATTACAAAGAAGACTACAGCCATTAACTCTCATGAATATAAATTTATTCTTTTAAAAATATTATCAAATAAACAATATATAAAAAGAACAGATCATGCTCAAATAGGATTTATCACAGAAATGCAAGATTTGTTTAGTGTTTGGAAATCAATCCATGTAACTCACTTTATTAACAGAATCAAGAAAAATCATATGGTTTTCAGTAGTTGCAGAACAAATATTTGCCAAGTTTCAATACTTATTCATATTTATGAGTTTAAAAATTATCAGTAAGCTAGGAATAATAGAGAACAACTTCAAGTGGAAGGAAAATATACAAAAACCTACAGTTACCATTGTACTTAATGGTAATAAGCAGGATTCCCTCTGAAAAATCAAGCCCTGCTAAAAATCAGCTCCCTTTCCCTCAAATTAAAAACATATGGTAAAATGATGCACCATGAATGAAAATCAGCAGACACAAAAAATGACTTAGGATGTAAAAATCTTGGAGTATTTCAACAATAATCAGAAAGAAAGAAAAAAAAGAGAGAGAGGGAGGGAAGAAAGGAGAAAGAAAGAAAGAAAGAAAGAAAGAAAGAAAGAAAGAAAGAGAGAAAGAAAGAGAAAGGGAAAGAAAGAAAGAAAGAAAGAAAGAAAGAAAGAAAGAAAGAGAGAGAAAGGGAAGGAGGAAGGAAGGAAAGGAGGGAAGGAAGGAAAGCAATTGATATACCTCCTGCTACCCATTCCAGTTTTGCTGGTCTCAAGTATTTTGGGTCACACAGACATGTATGTTGATATTTGTGATTTTTCTCTCTTTTCAGTTTTCACTAAGTTTTCAGTCTGTGCATTGTGTGTTTTTGTTTTCATTCAGTGTTTCTCTGTATAACTTGCTAATGGAAAAGAGAAGATTCACAGCTAAGGTGTCATCATGATCCAAAGGAAGACTCTCTCCTCTCATATGTCTCTGTGGGGTCCTCCCCATTTTATTAAAATCACTTAACTAAAAAGGTAGAATGTCTTTTTTTAATTCTTTTTTTTTAATGTTTATTTATTTTTGAGAGACAGAGACAGAGTGTGAGCAGGGAAGAAGCAGAGAGAGAGAAGGAGACACAGAATCCAAAGCAGGCTCCAGACTCTGAGCTGTCAGTACAGAGCCCAACGCGGGGCTTGAACCCACTAACTGTGAGATCGTGACCTGAGCCGAAGTCAGATGCTTAACTGACTGAGCCAACCAGGCGCCCCAAAAAGTAGAATGTCTTTTGACAATAAGTATAATGACATAATAAAGTCATAATTTTCACCTTATAACTTACATTTTAAGGAAATATATAATTGCTTCGATCTATATCTAAAGAGTTGAAACCATCACTTTCAACAGCTGATTTTAAAATGTGTGCTCTGGAGGCATCTGAGTGGCTCAGTTGGTTGGGTGCCTCACTTCGGCTCAGGTCATGATCTCATGGTTTATGACTTTGAGCCTTGCATCGAGCTCTGTGCTGACAGCTCAGAGCCTGGAGGAACCTGCTTCAGATTCTGTCTCCCTCTCTCTCTAGCCCTCCCCCGCTTGCTCTCTCTCTCTCTCTCTCAAAAATAAACATTAAAATAATAATAATAATAATAATAAAAATAAAGTGTGTGCTCTGATATTAAAAACAGGATGACGTTTACTGTATTCACAGCCATAGAATTAGTTTTCTGGATTGTATGTACTCAGGGTATCACCACTTCTCTTAGCAAGTCTTTGAACAACAGGAGCTACTAGAGTGTTCTAGAAGGTATATTGAAAGTCATGTCATATTATTTGCCATAATAAAAGTCCAAGTTATATGATCTTAAGGAAAACATGAAATACTTTATGATAATTTTTATATTAGTGTCATCTTACTTGTTTGATATTAAGCAGATACAGAGAGAAAAATGACTGAATTGCACACAACAGCGAAAGGACATCAGAAGTTAGGTTGACTCTAGTGGAACATACAGTTTTAGGACCCAGGACAACAAGAAGGTGTTTTTACAATGTTGTGGGCTAGTTGCATCTTCCTAGAGTCACTACAGAGGGATTTGCAAGCACATGTTAGGCCTGTCACATTGAGAAGAAAATCAACCAGAGGGTATTTAATGTTAAAGTAGTAGAAAGTAATGGCAGTATTTGTTTTTAGTGATTACAGTTGAACTTCCGCTTAATGTAATATTCTGTGATTTAAATATTCTGGATGCTTCAAAATAAACCTGTAATACAATAAGCCACCTTTGTTTTCACATAGCTTGTGATTAGATTTAATTCAGATCAATAGGCCAGTAGACACTTCAAAATAACCATCGTATGGAAAAATGACTGATTTCCCCCCATGGGACAAAACTAATCAATACTCCACTGAAACCTAGTGTATTTGCATGGTATCATGTCAGGCCCATACCTGCAAGTTTTTTCCACAGTGTGACTTCAATTTTTGATAGATGTTCTTTGATAATGTGCTTCTATAATGTTGCCCGGTTGGAGACAAGTATAAAATGTAAACAGACTATGAGTGAGCAAAATCATTTGTGCAGTCTGCATTGTATTATCTCAGGCCTTTGCATGGGCACTAGTTATACTAACAGTCCTTGCTGTTGGATTTTCCCAACTTACATACACATTTCTGAGTGGACTTAGCTCCCCTTGCCCAGTCTGCTTTTCTCCCCTGAGCCAACATGACTGTCTTGGCTCCTGGGAGAAAATACCAAGATGAATGTCACCTGGAGTTTCTCTAAAATGATGGAGAAAATGTCCCTTCGGTGCTTTGTGTAAAAAGACTACTAACACATACATGGATCCTTTGATTTCTTCATGGGAACGACAAGAAAAAGGATGAATAGAGGAAAAATGATTAGCAGGATTCTTTTTAAGTTTATTTATTTATTTTGAGAAAAAGAGGGAGAGCAAGAGAAGGGCAGAGAGAGAATCCCAAGCAGGCTCTGCACTGTCTGCACAGAGCCTGATGGGGGCTCGATTTCACAAATGGTGAGATCGTGACCTGAGCCAAAACCAAGAGTCACACACTTAACCGACTGAGTCACCCAAGCGCCCCAGAAATATGTTTTACTCCATCCTATTTCTCCACCAGTACAAGTAGCAAAGACCCTAAGAAACTTGAAAAGGACTGTGTGACTGTTGCAAAACAGGAAGAGGAGGGGTAGCATTTTAGATAAAAAGTCTCCTTCTTTAATACATGAAAATACAAAAGAAGAGTTGCACATAGGACAGCTACTACAAAATGAAATAAAAATGAACACAGAGAATTTTAGCTGGGGTGCAGCTACACAAAAGCCAGAAGAGAAAAGTAAAAAGGGTGGCCAAGAAGCCAAGTTAGGTCTGTTTCAAATTTATTTAGCAACTCCACCACCCCCACCCTGCCTCACCCCCACTGCCATCTCCTCAGTCACAAATTTATCCTCCCAGATCCCTGTCTTAAAAGAATCATCCCTAAGATCCAGGCAGGAAGAGTCACATTTTCTGTAATGAAGGGATTGGAGACATAGCTTAACTCAGATTTTTTTTAGTATAGTTGATGCACAATGCTTTTTAGTTTCAGATGTACAACTCAGTGATTTTACAAGTTTACACATTATACTATGTTAACAAGTATAGCCAGTATCTGCCCCATTGCATGACTCTTAAAATATTATTGACTTATCATTGTTCTCTGCTTTTTATTCCTGTGACTTACTCATTCCATAAGTGGAGGCCTCTGTCTCCCACTCCCCTTCATCATTGTGCTCAACCATCTACCCACTTCCCCTCTGGGAACCATCACTTTGTTCTCTATTTATATGTTTGATTCTGCTTTTTGTTTATTCAAGTTTTTTTAAGATTTAATTTACAAGTGGAATCATATAGTATTAGTGTTTCTCAGTCTGATTTATTTCACTTAGCATAGTACCCTCTAGGTCCATCTATGTTGTCTCAAATGTCATAATCTCATCCTTTCTATGGCAATGTAATATTCCATAGCTTTTTTATCCATTCATCTATTTATAGACACAGGTTGCTTCTGTGTCTTGGCTATTGTCAATAATGCTACAATAAACATAGGGGTGCATATATCTTTTCAAGTCAGTATTTTCCCTGAGCAGGTATCCAATAGTGGAATTATTGGGTCATATGGTACTTCTATTTTTAATTTTTTTAACTTTTTTTAATGTTTATTTATTTTTAAGAGACAGAGACAGAGTGTGAGGAAGGAAGGGGCACAGAGAGGGAGGCACAGAATCTGAAGCAGGCTCCAGGCTCTGAGCCATCAGTACAGAGCCCAAGGCAGGGCTTGAACCCCACAAGCTGTGAGATCATGACCTGAGCCAAAGTCAAATGCTTAATCGACTGAGCCACCCAGGCACGATTCTATTTTTCTTTATTATTTAATTTTTATTTTTTAAATTTACAACCAAGTTAGTTAGCATATAGTGCAACAATGATTTCAGGAGTAGATTCCTTAATGCTTCTTACCCATTTAGCCCATCCCCCCTCCCACAACCCCTCTGTTTGTTCTCCATATTTAAGAGTCTCTCATGTTTTGTCCCCCTCCCTGTTTGTATATTATTTTTGCTTCCTTTACCTTGTGTTCATCTGTTCTATGTCTTAAAGTCCTCATATGAGTGGAGTCATATGATATTTGTCTTTGACTAATTTTGCTTAGCAAAATACCTTCTAGTCCCATCCATGTAGCTGTAAATGGCAAGATTTCATTCTTTTTGACTGCTAAGTAATACTCCATTGTATATATATACCACATCCTCTTTATCCATTCATCCGTTGATGGACATTTGGGCTCTTTCCATACTTTGGCTACTGTTGATAGTGCTGCTATAAACACTGGGGTGCACGTACCCCTTTGAAATAGCATACCTGTATCCCTTGGATAAATAAAATCCCTAATAGTGCAATTTTTGGGTCATAGAGTAGTTCTATTTTTAATTTTTTAAGGAACCTCCATACTGTTTTCCAGAGTGGTTGCACCAGTTTGCATTCCCACCAGCAGTGCAAAAGAGATCCTCTCTCTCCTCATCCTCACCAACATCTGTTGTTGCCTGAGTTGTTAATGTTAGCCATTGTCACAGGTGTGAGGTGGTATCTCATTGTGGTTTTGATTTGTATTTCTCTGATGATGAGTGATGTTGAGCATTTTTTCATGTGTGAGTTGGCCATCTGGATGTCTTCTTTAGAGAAGTGTCTATTCATGTCTTTTCAGACACAAAAGTGGTCATCTGACCCTGACTGGTCAATCAGAATCCCCATGACTTTCCTTACAGAGATGCAAACTGGAAAGACTGCTTTCTTATTATTTGCCTATTGGTGTTAGGGAAGAGAGCCCTCTTTCCCTAGGATCTTGAGCCATAAAAATAGTAAAAGCCATAGATGCTATACTTTCTTTCCAAGCCACATAGAAGAAGAATCCATAGTAGGAAAAGTGAGGACAACACCCAAAGAGAAGCAGAACTAAAGAAAGAAAAAGAGGGCAAAAAGGGAGAGGGCACAGACAATACTGATCCCCTGAATCCAGCTGGGCCTAAAGCCATGCCCACCTGAGACTTCCTAACACTTTGAACTAATAAACTCCCATTTTACTTAAACTCATGTGACTTCTCTCTTAATCCTGTATAGCCATATGAGTCTTAATACACCAAGATATACAGAAAGGCAGTGAGACTTCCATTCACTTCCTTGTCTTCTCCACTTGAATGTATGCTCCTCTGAGAGAATGAATTTTCCTCAGTTATCACAAGACCTGTAGGTCCCCCTCTTTGTTAAAAAGGGAAAAAAATCCATGGCCAATGGGCCTCCACACATATCAGTGGGCACCTGCTTCTATCACCTTATCTGTGATGTGAGAAAGTTACTTATTTTTCTAAATCTCCATTTCCTGATGTTGAAAGAGGCATTGTAGTAGTGCTCAGTTCATAGGTGTCCTCTGAGAATTAAATAAGATACCAAATGTAAAGTATGAGATACATAATATATATTCAATCAATCTTAGCTATTATCATATAAACAGATATGATATAAGACAATGTGTTAAGTGCTATCATCGAAGTGTTGACCAAGACACTGGAGCCACACAGAGAAGCTCATTGTGCTTTCTTCCTCTTGTGTTGCTCCTGTAAGTCTTGTAGACCCACTTTCTTTAGTGTAAATGTTAGAAATTTCATGGGAACTCTCATCAACCTAGTCCAGAAAATTTTGCCTTGAGCAAGGTAAAAGCCTATGGTGGGAAAGCTTTGAGCTGGTTAACAATTCAAATACTTACTGATAAATCCATTAACAGAGTAATGATTAAGGAGTCAGAGGGGTCTATAAGATGCTATTGAGTCTTAGTTAAAAGCATCAAAAGTTGACAGATTTGAATTTCACCTCTGCCACTGTTAACAAGAGGTTTTGGACAATTTACAAAAGGTCTTTGAGCCTTGTTTTCTGGATTTATGAATAGGAATAATAGTAGTTATCTTAAGTCATTGTGAAGCTAAGTAAGATAATGCATATGAAATGCTCACCAGAAACCCTATCCATGACAGCTTGTTCGTGGTGCTTATAGGGCATTATGGTGTCCTCGAGTCACTAATTGGGTCACAGAGGGTAAAACATTATTAGCAAGTCATTTTTGAGTCAGGAGGCTGAATCGGAAGAGGGAGACTGAGAAACAAGATAGATTCAGAGGCACAGCCTATTATCTGAGGCTCTTCAGTCTGAGATGTCTACACCCTTGACAACAGGGCATCCAGAGAAATTGTGAAAGACTTTGAAATGGGAAAAAATATATTGGTGTGTATCTTGTCTAGCTCATCCAACCATATCTTCCTTGCCTTTCATTGTCTTTGAGCTATTTCACAACTCTGTAAGTTGAAAAAACTTGATAATATAATAATTCTTATCCAGGAAAATGTGTATTTGGTGAAATGCAATTTATTATTTCCCTTTGGATTGACCCATTTTACATGGATGTAAATTAGTTTCAAAATTGTTTATTCCCTATATATGCATTGTTTTTGAGGATTTTCCTTTGAAATGACTATAACATCTTACTGATTCCCTCATTAATTAATACGTTAAATAAAATGTTCGACATGTGTTCATTTTATGTTTGTATCAGAGTCATAATTTTACCTTCTCTCTCTCTTTTTTTTAAGACTTACCCTTTTTTTTCAATTTATTTATTTACTTTGAGAGAGTGAGCACAAGAGGAGGAGAGACAGAGAGAGAATCCCAAGCAGGCTCCACAGTGCCAGCACAGAGCCTGACATGCTGTAACTCACAGAACTGTGAGATCCTGGCCTGAGCAGAAACCAAGAGTTGGATGCTTAACCAACTAAGCCACCAAGGTGCCCCAAGATTTATCTTTTTAAAGGGGCTCTCTCAAATGCATGGGGAACCTCTGACATTATTTCAATTTTGCAGTTGAGCTCATACCTAGTGAGTAGTCCTTTTAAATTTTTTTTTTAATGTTTTATTTATTTTTGAGACAGAGAGAGACAGAGCATGAACGGGGGAGGGGCAGAGAGAGAGGGAGACACAGAATCGGAAGCAGGCTCCAGGCTCCGAGCCATCAGCCCAGAGCCCCACGCGGGGCTCGAACTCACGGACCGCGAGATCGTGACCTGAGCTGAAGTCTGATGCTTAACCGACTGAGCCACCCAGGCGCCCCCTTTTAAAGGTAAAGAGAGATTACTGGTCTCTGCCCTCACTGCTTCATTGGAAGCATCTTCTGCCAGAGACATCTTGGAAGTTTCAGAAGGGAAATTCAGTTATCAGGGATCTATATCTTAGTCCCTGATTCTGCCTCTTTGCTGTTGACACTCCATGAGGGAAGGCCCTGTTCATGGAGGCCCACATTAGTCTCCACAGTCTATGGAGATTGGTCACCTCACTCTTGGCTAAGGTTACAGCTAAATCTCTTTTGATTAAATGATTGTTTAAATTTTATTCAGTAAAGTACTGTATTGAGCCACAGGTAATTTCCAATGGCAAGATTCACTCTGTTTCAAAAGTATTTCCTTTGATAGTTAATAAATAAATTTTAGATGGGAACACAAAGATCATGCTGCACATAAATGTTTTCAAAAGAGTGGTGTGGACTCCAAAATAATTCAGTTAATAAGATAGAACCGGTGAGGATGATAGAAAACCTTTTAAGAGCCAATAACAACAAAAAATTAAAAAGCAGTCTCTTACAGTATTTATACCACAATGTACACCTTTCACAAGCAGTATCATATTAACAATGAAAATACTGGTGAGGTCACATTTCAAATCCATAAACTGGATTTTAAGAATCCTCAAACCTGACTACCATGCAGATCAGCTACTACCTGGTTTGAGGTATGCTGCTCTCCCACAGAAAAGCCTCTAGGGAATGCTGTCTCATGCAGGAGAAGCATTGACTCACTGGCTCTCAGTCCTTGGCTCTACTTTTCCAAAAGGCAAACAAAAATAGACAAAATACTGAACAACACATTTGATGAGTATTGGTGCTGGTATATTCTTAGCCTATCTGGTAGCAGGATTTTTGATTCTTAAACTCCATGGTATAATCAAACTAAGATGAATGATGCTAAATTTGATAAGAACAGCCAAATAGTTATGGTCATGCAAGCCAGAATTGAGCTGAAGGGAGGTCAAGGAACATATCCAACTTCTATAGCCTCTCAAACCTTTGTGATTGCCCAAACTGCCATGTTTGTTCTTAGTGGCTCCCAGTAGATTAGGATATGTCAAGACCTGTCAGTGTCCCAAAAGTGTTAGAAATGCCCCCACATCTCAGCCTCTGAGAGGACTATGAATTGCCTGCTCCTTTAGCAATCCAATGCAGATTAATTGGAACCCTAACCTTTAGGCAACAAGATCTGGGAAAGTCAGGACATTAGATACCTAATGGAGAAAGCAGGGGCTGGGTGTTTTGCCTACTCATTCTTGCTGAGCCCAAGGGAATAGTTTCTAGGAGTGCTTATGCGTCGAAAGAGAACTACTTTTTTGTTTTGTGTGGTCTTGGGGGACTCATGAATGCCAAGCCTTGTCAGTTCCCAGAGCTAGGTGATTTGGGAGCCAGTCTCTTGGGTGGTAGCCATAATGGTTGGTATGCTGGATGTGTAGACAAGCTCCTTCCAGGCGGAAGCTGGAGACTTGGTTTTACTGTTGGCATGAGCCGGAAGGAGACAGCAGGGCATATGGTCACCAACTATTTCGGGTTCTTGGGAGAATCTCAGTCAGCTCCTTTTTGAAGGCTGATTAGAAGCTGGACGCTAAGGCAGCAGCTGGGAAAGTATGCAGTCAAATCCTTTCCAGGCAGAAACTGGAAGATGGCATTTTTGCCTGCTGTCTCTGCACTGAATCCAGGAGAAACAGACCTGGAAAGTGCTTGTGTGCTAGTTTTACTGCTTCTTTGTTTGCTACGGTCCTGTGCAACTCATGAATTCAAACCCTATTAGCTCTCAGAGTTGGATGATTTGGGGGTCCATCCTTCATGTGGCAGCTCTAAATGTTGAGGTGCTAGATGTGTGGTCCAAACACTCTGAATCAAATATAACAGCTCATTTTGTCTCTCTGTGAATAATATCCAGAGCTAAACATTCGTAGTAGAGTTAATTGTCAAGAGAAAGATTGGACTGCTTTGCAGAAGAACATTAAATATTTACCTGGCCACATCATCAGCTGGGAAGAGTCAGAGCACTTGAGAGAGGTGGGATCTGGGACCAGAACCACCCTGGGAGTGAAGAATGAAAGGGGAATGATCAGACTCATGAATGGTGAATGAAGGAGGAACAACCAGAAAGATTTGAGGAAACTTTTGACATTATCATCATTCCAGCCAGTCAATACTGCTCCCAGACCCACCCAGAAGAAAAGGAAAGCCCATGCCCATTTGGCAAAACTAAGGGAAAGGAGTTTCAAGCAGGGCTTGAAAGATCTTTCCTACATAATAAATGTATACCAATGGAGAGATATAAAGACAATTTTAATTTTTTATGATATACTATTTCAAATTATCATTAGTGTCTTTTAAATACTAAAAACCTGATTGCAAAATTCAAGAAAGGGATTTTTTTTAATTTAAATGCACCAAAGAGCAGTATTTGTATAGATTTGGCCTTTTACATTGTCTAACATAACTTTATAGACAATTTCATTGTTATTTAAAATGTATTAATGCGCAGCCACTACATGAGACAAAAAAATTTTTTTACCAAACTACTTCTTTTTAAAATCACCCTACAATACAACTTTGGCTTCTAGTTGATCTTGCAAAGTATCCAACTGCTGTCTTGTAAGTGGGAGAAACACAAAAGGCTTTAAGTGCTGGACCTTTAGCAGTGGTCAGGGCAGTCACTTTGAGCAAAGATAGTGTCACATCTGCGAATGCCTGCTCACAACTGTGTTTATGGGCAAGAATTAAGGTGACATGGGGAATGGCTTTGGGTCAGTCACACATTTAAAGGTTCTATTGAGATACCCTATTAAAAAGGAAAAGGAGTTTATTTTTAACACAGTGTCAGATATTGTAGTTCTTTTGATTGAATGTATTTAGCAATAAATGTATTTTTCGGTGACTGTGACAAACAAAATGTAACAACTTTGCCCTCAAGAAGTGAATTTAAGCCAGACTCAGGAGCATTTTCAAAACAGGTTTCTGGGATACAGGAATTGGTTTTTAAAAATAACAGTAACTCTATCTCTTACTATAGTAACCCCAACTCTTATGTCTGGATCCTAGGTAATGGCAAGTCAATTCTTTTCAAACTATGAATTGAAACTTCTCCACTCATACTCCCCTTCAACTTAAAAACAACAAAAACAAAATAATAACAAGGAGTTAATTTCCTTAAATATATTTTATGGGGAAATATTATAGAAGAATCTTAAAGCAAAAGCATCTTTTTTTCTCATTGGCTATGGTTTTCTTCTGAGATAAAAGTTAAAACACTGGGGCAATGAAATACCTTTTAAAAAACACTGTATACAAATAATCAACTTTGTGAGGTGAAATAAATTTAGATATTGTCTTGTACAACCTTTTTATTTTCATATGACAAAACTGAGGTTCAGAAACAGAACACTAGCCTTTTCTCTAGGCTTCTGAGCAAGCATTTTGCATTGTATTATGCCTTCCATAGAATTATTGCTCAATTGTGTTTTGAATTATAGCTTTCTGAGTTGTAGCACTCTTATTACAATATGGCTAAGTGGATCATGAGAAGAGATCTTTCCTACTTGGTCCATTAGCATAGAAGTGATAATCAAAGCTCAAGAAATAAAAGTTAATTACTAAAGAGATTGGCTCTAGAAGTGAAAGCCTTGTACAGATCCTAGGGGAACACTTCTATTAAGAGACAGAGGAGAACAAAGAGCCTATGGATGAGACAGGGAAAATGTCTTCAGAGGTTAGGAAGAGAACCAATGACATATCGGGGGTTAGAAGTCAAATTAGAAGGTAAGTGAGGTAAAGAAGGAGAAATGAAGAAAACAAGTATAAAGACGTTTGGAAAGAAAGAAAGGAAAAAGAAGGGGAGGAGAAAGGAAAGACCCAAGAGTAGCTAAAGGAGTAGTTCTAAGAAAACATTTAAAAATACAAAGGACTTGATTATTTATCTATGTATGAAAAACAGATTGCAAATATAAAGTTACAAGAGAAAAACAGATTATTGATGAAATGAGGCTCTAGAGGAGGAAGGAAGAAATTAATCTGGCATCCTAGAGGAAGGATGGCTGTTTCTCTAGGACAGGCAGGAAGGAGAAGATGGAATGTGAAGAAGTTCTCACCAAAGTAAATTACCAGATAAGTACATCTGTCCAGAGGACAGGATAATGGGCATGGCAAATATCTGAAACAGTCTCCACCAGTTTTTTGAGAGTAGTTGTTCCTGCTTGAGCCAAACATCTCAAGGTGAGAGCCCCACATATGTGGTAGTAGGCTTGAGGGAGACAAGGGAAGGAGTCAGGAGATCATGTCTACAGAGATAAACCAAAGAAATGAGAAACAGTCTGCATTCTGGCACTTTATACATCCATTTATTGGAGTCAGGAGGTCAAGAATGTGACTGACAATATTATGATGGTCTCAGGGCCCCTAAGAAAATGTCACCCTCTTGTTGCACTTGTGCACCTGCATGGCAGTGCAGTAAAGGAAGTGAATGAAAGCAAGTAGAAAGATAAAGAGAGGCTCCAATCTAGATCCTATTCCTCCCCTACCTTGGTGCTTTTGTGTCTATATAAAACAGGGTTTCCCACTCAGAACATGTCTGGGGAGGTGGATGGGTGACTCTTGAAAATCAGAGTGGATAAGAATTAGGAACTACTAAACCAATAACCATTTTCTAGATTTAGATTTTTTTAATTTTTAAATTTTTATTTTTCTAATGTTATTTTTATTTTTGAGAGAAAGATAGAGAGAGAGAGAGACAGAGCGTGAGCAGGGGAGAAGCAGAGAGAGAAGGAGACACAGAATCCGAAGCAGGCTCCAGGCTCTGAGCTGTCAGCACAGAGCCCGACATGGGGCTTGAACTCAACGAACTGTGAGATCATGACCTGAGCCATTTAACTGACTGAGCCACCCAGGCGCCCCTAGATTTTTTTTTAAATGAAAGGCCATCATAGAACCAATCACTGAGTCCTTTGAAAGTGTGGAGCAGCTTGGTCCAAAGTTAATTAAATCCTCAAAGCATTGTCTGAAGGAAAAAGAGCATGAGCTGTTTTACAAAATTCCTGAATGTTGGAGGAGTTTGTGCCAAGGTAGTTTTTGAAGATTTTTCTAAAACTTGAATTTAAAATGCAGCCTTTATGCCAACTGTGTTAAGTATAAGTCGTGGGGTAACACCAGCCTACAGTGGTAATAATTCTCTACGGAACACATCCTCACAGCTGGGGATATTTTATTTGTGGCAGCTGAAATGTTTTAGCCCCATCTAATTTTCACCCACTGAAAAAAGTATAGCCGAGGAGTTTTAACTGGCATCCTTGGTAACAATAAATGTAAATTCTGACTTTCTGTTATACTAAAAGGGAGGACTTTAGACCACAAGGAATGAGATTTCAACTGGGCTGGGCTCCTGCTGAAGCAAAAGGGGATCCGTGTTTCAATCCGAGAGACATACCTGAGGTCCATATCATTTACAGAGGTTTTGAGAGAAGTAGAAACAGTCTATGGGAATACAGAAACATTAAGAACTTTGGAGCATTGGGTCTTCGGGGAAAAAGGCACATAAGAAGTCTCTGAGTTTCTTGTGAACATCTTAAGTGTTTTTATGGGTCAAGTTTTTTCTTTACAGAAAATCATTTCACATCATCTCTAGAATTTCTTGCATATAAGCTCCTACAGATGAACACAATGTGGCCCAGGCTGCTTAGCTTCTCACTCTTACCTCCTACCCTTTTGCTTCACCGACTTCTCATTTATTCCTGTGGCACAGAGAGCTGACTGCTCTCACTGTTTCCACATTGTAAAGTGGTTTCTGGAAAGTGGCTGCCCAACCAAGATTTATGTTTCCCAGCTGCCTTTGTTTCTAGGTGGAGAAACATGACTAGTTCTCACCTCCAGAATATGAGAACAAGTGCTGTGTGTGTCTTTCATCCTCAGAAAGTTAAGTGGTAATGCCAGATAAGTAGGTGTGCCTTTTCCATATTGTTTTTCTTATCCTTCTGCTGGATACAGAATATTCTGAGGCTTAGGTGATAGTAGAGCCACAAGATGCAAGAAGGCTGGGTCCTTGAATGATAATGTGGAGGAAAGCCACCAGCCAACCTGGACCATTCATATTGGGCATTTACATGAGTGAGAAATAAACTTATAACGTGTGAAGTCATTAAGTCTTTGGAGTTTATGTGTTATAACAGTTAGCTAGCACTGCCTTAACTAATATACATTAGTCACTCATTTGTCTTGCCTCTGTTAATGTGTTTCTTCTGCTTGGAATGCATTGCCTTTTTCACTATGTGCCAAATAGTGTTTGGAGATATAAAGGTGAGCAAACTAGCCTATTCTATTTTCATGGAGCATGCAGTATAATGAACTACAGCTTATCCTTCAAGGGAAAGTTTAATGTCGCATGACTAATTTTCCCTAATTCACCCCTTTCTTCACCCCTTAAGCAAAATTATTTTTCCCTTGTGTTCTAGTAGAAGTCAGCATCAATAACAAGTACAACCATCCAAGTGGCAGATGGTCTCAAAGAGGAGAATAATATAAGCCTAGACATATGAGCCTAAAATTATTTGCTTATACATTTCATCTTCTGCATTGTGAGGTCATACACATCAGGGACTGTCTTTTTGGTCTTTGTAAATGTAGCTTAGGGCACGATGAAGGCTTAGTAAGTGTTTGTAGAATAAAACTACTTTTAATACACTGTTCCTTTTCAAATAGGGCTTTATAAAGGCTTTTTCAATAAGGGCATTCATTTCTCCTTCCTGGTTCTGGGGCACAAATATTGATATCACAAAAAGGACCAGATTGAAAATGCACTGAATACATTTCCATTGTTGGAATGCTGTTTAATACACAAATATCCAGGACTCTTACTTCTCACAAAGCACACCATTTTTCAGAACTGGATATCAGCCAGTAACTCTTCATCAGATCCCCAAAACAGGTACTTTTCTGACTCACAAGGTTTTTTTCTGTTTTCTGCAGATTTCTTCATGGTTGCCATTCACAATCATTTATTAAGTCTCACACACAAAAAGATCAAGCAAAATTGCCCCATAATAGAATTGTGCACTGTCTGTAGATATAATCAGCTTCTTTTAAAAAAAATGTTTATTTATTTATTTTGAGAGAGGATGCGAGCAGGGGAGATGCAGAGAGAGTGAAAGAGAATCCCAAGCAGGCTCTGCGCTGACAGCACAGAACCCAATGTGGGGCTCAAACCCACAAACCGTGAGATCATGACCTGAGCCAAAACTGAAACCGAGTCAGATGCGTAACAGATTGAGCCACCTGGACCCTGTGATACAACTAGCCTCTAAACTCTCATAACCTCACCATGAACAAAAGGTACATCCAGAAGCTCAGCAGTTGGGCATGTGAGCATAGGAGGAAGATGTGAATAGAGCCACTGGGGTTAGACGATGAATCTAGTGGATCTGGACTGGGCAGGGCTCACCAGCATTTTCTACTATGGTGTCCAAGGGGAGTGGTGACCACTGGTTTCCTTCCAAAGTGGTGTCGCCTCCAAGGATCTAATCTGACCATTGGAATAGAGAAGTCAGAACCTCCATGTGACAGTAACACATTAACCAGATGTTGAGGAAACACGGACCTAGGAGCACACGACCATAGGTATCAGGATAGACTGGGATGTCCACAGGAACTGCCCCACTTCCTGCCATTATTTCTCACTCCTCTCCCATGTTAGTCCTGAATAGTAGGACTGGGCTTCTGCCTAACACCCTGTAATGCAGTGTTGTCCATTTAAGACCTGGAGAGCTTTTCTTCCTGTTTTCTTATCTTTTAATTTAGAGACAAAAGATTTAGATCAATAATCCCTAAACAATTGGGGCACCTAGGTGGCTCAGTCAGTTAAGCCTCTGACTTCAGCTCAGGTCATGATCTTGCATTCTGTGAGTTCAAGCCCTGCATAGGGCCCTGTGCTGACAGCTCAGAGCCTGGAGCCTGCTTCGGATTCTGTGTCTCCCTCTCTCTCTGCCCCTCCCCTGCTCGTGCTCTGTCTCTCTCACTCTCAAAAATGAATAAATGTTAAAAAACATTAAAAAAAACCCTAAACAATTTAGATCAACAATCCCTAAACAATTTTCATAATGGTTTTAAATACGTCATTCCATGATCTTCAACTGTTTACTTTATTCCTTCCACTTTGTGCTATGTCCTTTCTGCCCCTGATATTGCAGCTTCACTACCATTGTCATTTGATGTGATATTTCCCTCCCTATCACTATGATATAGTGAACAAAAAATAATAATAATAAAAGTAAAAAAAAGTAAACAGGTTGCCCATGTAGAGCCATCCCTTACTCCTTCTCATAAAGGAAAATACTGATTTTGGAAACTTCTCCTTAATGTAAAAGATATTTGGTGGAGTGGCACCTGGGTGGCTCAGTCAGTTAGGCATCAGACTTCAGCTCAGGTCATGATCTCACAGTTTGTTGAGTTTGAGCCCTGCATCGGGCTCTGTGCTGACAGCTCAGAGCCTGGAGCCTGCTTTGGATTCTGTGTCTCCCTCTCTCTCTGCCCTCCCCCACTCACTCTCTCTCTCTCTCTCTCTCTCTCTCTCTTTCTCAAAAATAAATAAGCATTAAAAAATAAATAAATAAAACATTCTTGGTGGAGAAAAAGATGATTAAAATTGCTAAGAGAACTGAGCATTATGGATGGAAGAGAGGAGAGGAGAAGGGGATCACCAAATAACTAAGCTGTAACAAGGCCTCCATCCACTGTATGCCTGCAGTGAACTGGGTACTTTGCAGTCCTACTTTGCTTCCTTGCTCCTCTCTTCCTTCCTTCCTACCATCCTTCCTTCCTTCCTTCCTTCCTTCCTTCCTTCCTTCCTTCTTTCCTTCCTTCCTTCCCACAAACACTGACTGAGTCCTACTTATATGCCAGGCACTGTGATTCCACATCCAGATATGTTAGGTGTTTTGTCACAATCTACCTGATAATAGCCAGATTAAGCAGTTCTACTAAGTCTTTAGAAAAGTCAAGTCCATTTTTTAGCAAGAAAAAAACAAAGGAAGTCTGGTGTTAGATAACCTTCAATATAGACAGTTCCCTCTGACTACCATGGGAAGTACACGCCGTCTGTCTCACAGTTCCTGAGGCTTCAGAAATGAGAGAGAGGCAGCCACCTTGTTGCCAGAAGGCTGTGATGTGTTTACACTCAGTGCTTCAAGGTAGGATCAGTGAGACAGTGAATGTACTGTTTATAAACTAATTTTTATCTCCTCCCTGGCCTTACTGCATTTACACAGTTTTAAAGAAAAGACAGGCTGAATGTACACAAAATCAGCAGTTTCCCTTCTTAATGGGAATAGCAGTCATGTAGCCTAAAGGGAGATTCAACAGAACTTGAAATGTAAAACATCACAGTCACCTTCTTCTTAGACCTTGGCTCTGTAGATGGTACATTTAAGAGAATATTCCTGCCTCTCGTGTTCTTGGCTCAGCTCCCACTCTCACAGGGATGAATTTGGGGATCTGTGTATAAAGAATGTGCCATAAAAATAAATCCCAAGTAGGTTCTCTAATATGTCCACTGACTTCACCTTACCTTTGGATATTTTCTGACCTTCCTGGCCCTTCCCTCTTTCCAGTACCATTGACATGGTTAGCTCCTCAGTCTTTCCTGAAACTTTTCTGGTTGGCCTCCATCTCCCCTGTTGTTTCTACCCAGGCTCATGTGGAGGCCACTTTCCCGTTGTCTTTCCCTTGGATCTTGCTGCTCTCTAGATTTCTGTCCTTGCCCTCACTCTCCTTGGAGGGCCTCATTTATTTCTACAGTTTTAGTTTTATTCTTTATGCCAATGGCACTAAAGTTCTAGTTCAACACCAGCTTTCTTTCCTGAGCTCCAGACACCCAAACTCCCATTTGGTCAGATCCATGGCCCATTAAAATAGTATGTCTGAAAGTGGGTATGTCATCTTTCCATTCCATATTCCCAGATCTGCTTTTCACAAAGTGTTTAACCCAATAGAGGGAACCACATCCACCCAGGTGTCCAAACAAGGATCCATCTCAAGTCTTCCTTGTCCTTCACAGCCCACATCCAGTCAATCATATGTTTCCTCAGCCCCACCTCCTGACCAAGGAGCCATCCCCTAGCATCTCTCTTCTATTCCCATGGCACTGCCTTTGGAGGTCCCCACCATCGGCCTGCCTCACTGCCACCGTCTCCCAACTGCTCTTCCTGTGCTGCTTTCACCTGCCCAGATGCCAGAGTGACGTTCCAGCAGCACAGACCTAGCCACATCAGTCCCCTTCAGGGCCCCACACTGAATTACAATGCACTCAGGATTTGTTTTAATCAGGTATGGTGAGGCCAACAGATCTGGAGATGACTGCTATTGAAAAGACAGTTTGTTGTTCAGTTCCCAAGAGAAGGGAGCATGCCACACCATGCAGGGCCACATGGGAAGCACCAGGGTTAGTCAGGAGCTGAAAGGGGGGAAGAGGAAAGCACAGTACAGAGCCTTTACTGGGCTTTTCACAGGAAAGAATGACTAAGAAAGGGTAGGTGCACTAAGTAAGCTTATGACTGGTCAGTTAGAATAATTTGTTGGGCTCTGGGCTATAAAGGTGGTCCCTAGTTGTCCAGTACTTGACCCTGTGGTGATTCAGGGCAGAGAGAACACTGGCTTGGTATCTGACAGCCTGAGAAAGGAAATGATTGGGATATGGGCTCTGGATTTTTTGCTTTACATATCAAGTTGTGCTTGTTGGTTCCTATCTCTAGGAGTTAGCTAACCCTGGGAGACAAATCCCTTATGATGTCCACAAGGCCCCTAAGATGTCAAAGCATCATAAAATATAGAAAATTTAAAAATTATTAATACCCTCACATACGTAGAGACATACAGATACACAGATATACATGCACTCCAAAACACTGCAGTTCATAGGCAACAGGAAACAATGGAAAGATTTTAATCAGGAGAATGGCATGATCAGATCTGCTATTTTTTGCCTCTGGAATAAAGTCAGACTTCCGTTAATATTTCCAATCTCATTTATTTATTTCCTCTTGCCACTATGTTTTCTGTACATTGCCCTAAATATACCCTGTTCTCTCTTGCCTATGGGACTTTGCACATAAAGTTGTTTCCTTTGTCTAAAATTGCTCCTTTTATCCCCTTTCCCCTGGTTACCGCCAGAGCTTCCTTATAAATCAGCTCAGATGTCACCCCTCTCTGAAAAGCCTCTCTTACCCACAGGGCTGCAGTAGCTACCCTATATGTGCCCCCCCCCCCCCCTTCACCCAGCACATAGTGAACTGCAGTGACCTGTTGATTGTCTATGTGCTAAACTTGACTGGAATCTCCTTGCAGGCATACAATGTGCCTACACCATCTCTGAATCTCCAGGGCCTGGCCCAGACCACAGCAAGCACCCTATAAATGTTTGTTGGAATTTACAAATGAACAAATGATTTACTAGAGAAATACTGTTACAATTAAAACTCAAGACATCACATCAGAAAGTCATCTTTTCTATGAAGCCTTTTATTTGGTCCCCAGTAAGATCTAAGTACCCTATCTTAGTGGTCTTCCCTGTCTGTACCTACACTGGAGGTTTGACCACATCATGTATCACATGGTTCTACCAGAATTTATTTCTTTGAGAAATCATATATTCTTATATGGTAGAGAAGTCTTGTTGTTTTGTTTTTTAACTTCTAATAGTGCTGGCATATAACACAACTTCAGTAAATATTCAACTTAAAGTTGGAAAATATATAAGCTATGGATACTATTCTGAAGACTATCTTAAAATATTCCAAAGAAAAATAGCATTTTAGTCAAACCATTCTTATAAACATAGTTCAGCCTTCCTAATTCAAAGCCATTGCTTCCACTTTCCATTACCAAAACAATACACATCCCAAAAGAAACAACCAAAGACATTAACAATAGAGGAATAAAAGGCACCATTTACCTTTGTTGTTTTCAGAGTTTTATCTTCTCCTTTCATATGCCAATTAATTAGGGCTATAAAATGACTAATGTCTCCAACTATTTAGATGTCCCAATATGCCATCATACTTTAATCTCTATGTACTTTCTCAATTTTCAACACCCACACTTCAAAAACCTTGAATTACATAGATGTTCTAAACCAAAGAGGGGGAAATTAGTTTTCTATTAGGAAGGCTATAAAATACTATTCACAAGAAAACTGGGAAAAAAAGAAGGAAGACATGATGAACCATGATTTAAGCACCAAACTTATGAAATTTGGGAAAGAATGTTAACCCCAGTTAGTACAAGAGAAAGAGAAAAGCTAGAAGATTTTAAAATTTAAACCAATTCTGCTTGAATGTCACATCTCTACATAGTTAGTATTGGGTTTTTGTAATATAAATACATTAAAAATATTTTGCTTATGACAGTAGTAACCAAGAATTACACCACAACTAAAAAATAATAAGAGGTAAGCCAGTAAGAGTGAGTATCTAAGTTGGGGCTCACTATGAATGAATGACTCTTTCAAGCTAGAATTTGGAACTTCTTTAGTTAGATAAACCATAGGCAAGACCTTGCCATTTGCCCAAGCCACGGCCAAGATGATGATGAGATATATATGGCTTGTAAACTGGCAGTTACTTCTTGGCTGACCTTTCAAATTGCTGAAAGATGTGCTTTCTCCACAGTAGCTATCACTAAATCTCTCCTAACTTACTATCTCTGACATTGTGGGGTTCCTCAGAGCATTTGTTTGTCTTCCCTTTGCTTCTGGTTTTCTTCCTTGCTCTAAGTAAAGTCTCTTAAATGCCCTCAGGCCCTCCACCTCTTCTTACTGACTAATGTGGTTGTGTCTACCTAGCAAATTAAACTAAAAGTCCACAAGGCAAGACAACCCTTCGCTCTTTGGGGCACATTTCCCTCCAGTTTGACATTCATAAACAAATAACAAAGATCACTCTTAAGGTTGGGGCCCCAGGGAAATTGGGAAAAGGTGAAAATCTCTTTTACTTTAGAATTTTTGTGGTTGTTTTGACAATACTTATTTAATATGAGCCTCTTGTGTACTATTAACTGCAAGATGGAGGGACAGTTTCAATGAAATACAATGGTATATAGTACAACCTATTTTTATAAATAAGTAGAGGGGCCAGTGGATGAAGAAGCACATAGGAGGCATATGTAGGCCTCCCCAGAGGGGTCTCTGTTGGCTTTCTGAAGGAGAGAATGACTCACTGGAGTATGCAAGAGGGATTTGGATTAGTCCAGTGGAGTGGAATGGGGGTGGGTTTCAGGCAGTGTAAGCAGCAGAATGTGCAAAGGTAGGGAAGCCTCAAATCATCTCCCATCCCAGGTAGAAGACACCTGCTCTCCTACTCATTTTTCCAGCCCCGAAACAAAAGAAAGCCACATTGGGTATAATCTAATCTCTTTGCATATCAATTTTTTATAAAGATGATATTGA
Organism: Panthera leo; assembly: GCF_018350215.1. NCBI lineage: Eukaryota > Metazoa > Chordata > Mammalia > Carnivora > Felidae > Panthera > Panthera leo. Next base: position 77,200,030 of record NC_056683.1, read on the forward strand.
GTTAATATAGAATTCTTACCTGTGCCAGTTATTGAGGTGAATATGTAATTATACACATTTTATTTAATTGTCAAAGCAAAAATTGAGAAAGGCTTTATAATATCCATTCTCCAGAAGAGTAAACTAAGGTTCAGGGAGGTTACATGGGTTGTCTACAGTAATCCAGCCAGCCTGTGTGTGACAGTCTGGATTGAATCTGAGGCTTAGACCTCAAACTCCAGAGCCCGTGTTTGTTCTCCTGCAGCATGGGGCTCGCACACGAAATACAGGAGCAGCTGAACGGAAGCAGTAATCTTTCAGGGAGCTGAAACCAAAATAAAATTCCTAAGCACTGTAAAGAAACTAATGTAACCCTGGATCACTGCTAGTGACTCTCTCCTGGTGCTCTCCCCACTTTACATGATACTGAAATGTTGCCTGTTTGACTGCCAAAGGGCACAATTTGGGGTCTTCATCCCCAACTTGCTCTGACATAAAGGTGGCTCAGTTCTAAACACTAAACCCCTGATATTATATACAAGCTAATGTCTACCTTGAGCTAACACATGTATTATCTGATATGATTTTCACCACTATGCTGTGAGGTTGACAGAGTGGGCATTAATGTTATTATTATCACCAGTTTAAAAATAGAGAACTTGGAGCCCAGAGAGACTTGTATGCTTTGCTCAAGTCACATGGTACAGTGAACACATGGCAATGCCAGGAACAGAACCCACATCAGACCAAAACAGGATGAATGAAGTCATTACTGAGAAGTCAAAATTTAAGCATCTAGTGGATTGGCAGGGCAGAGCAATTGAGGAGAAGAGAGGAAAGCAGAGCAGCTGATCTCACCAAATCCTGAACACTTATTCAGGATTGGAAGGAACCTGAGGTCTCATCTGGTGTAATAGGCTTTTGTGACAGCCAGACAGCTGTGTGGGCCTAGAGGCCAGCGGGCGACACACTGCCCATAACATGTCTGCAGGCAAAGATGGTCGATGGAAGTGTTGGGGACATTGGCCCAGCACTGATTGGATGGGATTTACAGCTCATTTAGTAATGTTCCTCCCCACCTGGACAGAGGATTGTCATACAGGTGCAAATCAGTATTTTAGGTTGGATGCTTAGATGGGCTAGAAGTCAGCTCTCCTACATTCTCTCCCAGAGTGCAGACAAACTCAGATTTGTCTCTACGAATAAATACTCCTTTCCCCTATTTTCAGGTACATTTAATCAATAGATTATAAGAATTATTACCAAGGAAAGAAGATACCTTGGCTCTAAGGGCAGACAGCAAGTTTGCTTCTACTTTGTCTATATCAATGGATATAGAAAGTCAAATGGAAGATTGTCAGAGATTCACAGAAAACCTCAAGTAGGAATTAAAATCTACTTCCAGGAATCCAGTATCGTATCTGCATGCATATGAGTGTGTGCGTGTGCGTGTGTGTGTGTGTGTGTGTGTGAATGTGTGTGTGTGTATGAAAAATAGAGAGTATCCTGCCAGAATATATGTTTAATGTTGATTGTCCATCATTGCTTTTTTTCTGTCTGGTGACATATCATTTCTATTTTAAAATTAAACTTTTTGGGGTGTCTGGGTGGCTCAGTTGGTTGTCTGACTCTTCATCTTGTCTCAGGTCATGATCTCATGGTTTGTGGGATCAGGTCCTGCGTTGGGCTCTACGCTGACAACATGAAGCCTGCTTGGGATACTCTCGATATATAGATAGTTAGATAGCTAGATAAATAGATAGATCGATGATAGATAGATCCCTCTGCCACTCACGTGCGGTCTCTCTTTAAATAAACATTTAAAAATCAAAAATAAATTAAACCATTTTTTGAATAATTGTAGTTTCACATGCAGTTGTAAGAAATAGTACAAAGAGATACCTTGTATCCTTTATCTAGTCTCTTCCAATGAAAACATCTTGCAAATCTATGATACAATATCACAACAAGGATATTGGCATTAAACAGTTAAGATACAGATTATTTCACCAACACAATGACCCCTCAGGCTGCTCTGAGGCCACATCCACTTCCTTCATATCCCCATTCCCTCCTTAACTCCTGGCAGCCAATAATAATAATAATAATAATAATAATAATAAATTTTTCTCATTTCATGAATATTATATGAATGGAATTACACAGTATGCAATCTTCTGGGATTGGCTTTTCAAGCCAGCATAATTCTCAGGAGATTTACTCAGGTTGCTGAATGTATAAACATTGATTTGTTGGGTAGTATTCCAAAGTTTTTTTTACCATTCACCTATTGAAGGACATCTGAGCTATTTTCAGTATTTGTCTATTACAAATAAACATTCACTTACAGATTTTTGTGTGAACAGAAGTGTCTATTTGTCTGGAATAAATGGTCAAGAGAGCAATGGCTAAATCATATAGTAGCTGTATGTTTAGTTTTTTAAAAAACTACCAAACTATTTTCCATAGTTGCTATACCACTTTACACTCCTAAAAGCAATGTCTGATCCCTGTTTGTCTACATCCTCACCAGCATTTGGTGTTCTCACTTTTTTATTTTAGCAAATCTGACAGGTGTACAGAGATATCTTGCTATAGTTTTGATTAGCATTTCCCCAATGACTATGGATGTTAAACTCCTTTTAATGTGTTTATTTGCCATCTGTCTATTGTCTCAGGGAAATATCTCTTCATGACTTCTGCCCATCTTCTAAATGAATTGTTTGATTTTTTTTTTTTACTCTTGAGTTTTGAGATTTCTTTATCTATTCTAGGTACTATTCCTTTGTCAGATATGTGGTTTGAAATGTTTTCTCTTACTCTGTAACTTGCCTTTTCATCTTCTTCACAAGGTCTTTTATAAGAGAAAAACTAATTTTGATGAGTCCAATGTATCAACTTTTCCTTTTAGGAGTCATGCTTTTGGCATCAGTTCTGAGAACTCCTTGCCTAGCCCTAGACGATGATTTTCTCCTAATTTTTTTCCTAAGTGTTGTATAGTTTTACACTTTCCATTTAAGTCCATAATCCATTTTGAGTTGCTTTATGTATAGAAAAGCACTTAAGTCAAGGTACTTTTTAAAAAATTATTATTGCATGCAGATTTCTAATAGCTCCAGCACTATTTATTGAAAAGACTATTTTTCCTCCATGGAACTGCTTTGGCATTCTTGTCAGAAATTAACTGAAATAATTTAAAAAGAAATTAGTTGGGCATATTTGTGTGGATCTATTTCTGGGTTCCCTATTCTGTTCTATTAATCCATATCTCTATCCTTCCACCAACACCACAGTCTTGATTACAGTAGTTACAGAAAAAACCTTGAAATTGGGTAAATTGTTCCCACTTTAATCTTGTATTCAAAATTATTGTAAGCTATCTAGTTCTTTTGCCTTCTATGTAAATTTTATAGTAACATTGTAAATATCTACCAAAAGCCTTTGCTGGCATTTTGATAGAAATTACGTTAAACCTGAATATAAATTTTGGAGAGATTGGTATCTTTATTATTTTTAGTTATCCAGTCCATGAACAAGGTCTATCTCTCCAGTCGTTTAAATCTTTTGTTATTTCTTTTATCAGCATTGTGTAGCTTTCATCATACAAGTCCTATACAGGTTTTGTTAGATTGACACCTAAGTATCTCTTTTTTCAAAATGGTTATTGCATTTTAAATTTGGGTGTCTAGTATTTCATTGTTAGTATATAGAAATGCACTTGAGTTTTGTATGTTTATCCTATATTCTTGCTGAACCTTGCGATCTTGCTGAACTCACTTAACAGTGACAGGAGTTTCTGTGTTAATTCCTTGCAATTTTCTGTATAGACAACCATGTCCTCTGCAAAGGGGGGCAGCTTTATTTCTTCCTTTCTGATATGTATGCTTTCTATTTCCTCTTTTACCCTATTTCATTGGCTAGAATTTCCAGGACTATGTTGAATACAGTTGACAGTAAACATTTTTGCCTTATTCTGAAATTAGGGGAAAAGCTTTCAATCTTTCACTATTAAGTAGAATGTTAGCTCTAAGTTTTTGGTAGATTTTCTTTATAAAGTTGAGGAAGTTTCCTCCTATTCCTATTTTTCCTCAGTGATTTTGTAATGAATGAGTGTTGAATTTTGTAATGCTCTTATGCCATTAATTAATATGTAATGAAATTTTTCTTCTTTAGCCTGTTAATATGGTGGAAATAATTTATTGATTTTCAAATACTGAAGCAGCCTTGTATCTCTGGAATGAACTCCAACTGGTTATGGTGTATTATTATTTTTATATGTTGCTACATTCTATTTGCTAATATTTGGTTAGGGTGTTTTGCATTTATATTTGTGAGTGATATTGGTCTGTAGTGTGTATGTATGTGTGTGTGTGTGTGTGTGTGTGTGTGTGTATACATGTGTGCATGTGCACATGTGTCTGTGTGTGTGTTTGTCTGTGCTATCTTTGTCTGATTTTGCTATCAAGATAATCTTAGCTTCATAAAATCAGTTGGGAAAGGTTCTCTCCTCTTCTATTGTCTGAACGATACTGTGTTCAGTTAGTGTTAATTCTTCAAATGTTCATGGGGTTCTTGGGTGGTTCAATTGGTTAAGCGTCCAACTTTGACTCAGGTCATGATCTCACGGTTCATGAATTCAAGCCCCATGTCAGGATCTGTGCTGACAGCTCAGAGCCTGGAGCCTGCTTTGGATTCTGTGTCTCTCTCACTCTCTCAAAAAATGAATAAACATTTACAAAATTTTTAAAAAATTCTTTAAACGTTTAGTAGAATTCTTCAGAAAAATCATCTGGGCCTGAAGATTACTTTTTTGAGAGTTTTTGAATTATGAATTCAATGTCCTTAATAATTATAGTGCTATTCAAATCACCTATGTTATAGTAAGTATGGCAATTTGTCTTTTTCAGGGAATTGGTTCATTTTATCTAAGTTGTCAAATTTATGTGTACAGACTTGTTCATAGTAGTCCTTTATTATCTTTTTTATGTATTCAGGGTTTGTAATGATATTGTTTCATTCCAAGTATTGGTAATTTGTGCCTTCGCACTTTTTTTCTTTGTTAGTCTTGCTAGAGGTTTGCTAATTTTTGATCTTTCAAAGTATCAACTCCTTGTTTTACTTATATTATCAATGGTTTTCCTGTTTCCAATTTCATTATTTTTGCTTTTATCTTTATCAAACTCTTCCTTCTGCTTGAGTTATGGTACTTTTTTCTAAGTATGTTTCACTTACACCTTTTTTAGTGGTTGCTCTAAGTGTTACCTTATACCTACATATCTTTTAAGCTATTGGTGTCATCATTTTACTAGTTTGAGTGAAGTTTAGAAATCTTACCTCAATTCTCATCCCTGCAGCCACTCTCATTTATAATTAAATTCCTTAAATATTTCCTCTACAAACATTTAAAACCAGTGTTCTAATTATGTTATACTTAATTATATAGTGCTATACTTATTATATTTAATTATAGTGTTATAATTATGCTTCAATTGTCACACATAATTTAGAAAATTCAAGAGGGTAAGAAAATCCTTTTCTACTTGTGTATAAGTTTTTACTACTGCCTTCTTTCTTCATTCCTTATATTCCAAGTTTCCTTTTTTCTTTCTTTTTTTTTTTTTTATCGTTTCCTTTCTTCCTTTGCCATTACTTTAGGGTAGATCTACTTGTAACAAATTCTCATACTTGCCCTTTATCTGAGAATGTCTTGATTTCCCTTTCATCCCGGTAGGATATTTTTCTGGACACAGCAGTTGGGGTTGATAGCTTTTTCCTTTCAGTGCTTGAGTAATATAGTGTGCTGTACTTTTGGTCTCCTGGTTTCTAATAAGAAATCTGTTGGATTTCTATTATTTTCTACTATAAATCAAGTATTCTTTTTCTCTAGCTGCCTTCAAAATTTTTTTATTTGTCTTTAGTTTTGAGACTTTTAATTATAGTGTATTTTGGCATATTTCTTTGAGTTTATTTTGTGTGGAGTTTGCTCACCTTCTTGAATCTGTAGGTTTATGTCTCTTGCCAAATTTTACAAATTTCCACCAATTATTTCAAGTATTTTTCATGTCTCCTATTTCCACTCTGTCTTCAGGACTCCAATGACATTAATGTTAGAGTTTTTTGTTATAGTCCTATAGGTTCCTGAGGCTGTGTTCTCTTCTCCATTCTTGCTTTCTTGCTTTCTTTGTCAGTATATTTTTTTCTCTGTTATTTGGGTTAGGCAATTTTTATTGTTTTAGCTTCTATTTTACTTATTCTTTTCTCTGCCTCCTCAATTTTGCTGTCAGGCTCATGAATTGTACTTTTTATAGCATTTGTTGCATTGTTCAGTTCTAAAATTTCCATTTAATTTTCTTTTTATATCTTTTCTTTTTTTACAGGGACTTTCTATTTCCTTGTTGGGGCTTTCCATTTTTTCCCATTTGTTTCCAGGGTGTTCATAATTGCTCACTGAAGCAATTTTATTATGGCTACTTTAAAATCTTTGACATATAATTCTAGCATTTCTGTCATCATGATGTTGGCATCTACTGATTGTCCTTTTTCATTCAGTTGGAGATGTTCCTCATTCTTGGTATGATGTGAATTTTCAATTTAAGTCTGGACATTTATGGTATTGTGTTATGAGAACCTAAATCATATTTAAAATTTCAGCTCCAGCTGGCTTTTTCTGACACTGTTCTGGAAAGAAAAGTTGAGGCACTGCCTTTTTACCTCCAGGTAGAAGCAGAAGTTCAGGTCCCCACTTAGCCTCTGTTGACACCTGAATGAAGGAGGTTCCTCATTATTGTTGCAAGAGAGTGGGTGTTCAGGCTCCCCATGTGGTCTGCAATGACACTGTATTGAGGAGTGAACTTGTTATCATTGGACAGTAGTGAAACTCCTGATTTTCCCCTACTTCTCTGACAACGACCCAGCACAAAGTGGAAATAATCCTCATTATTATCAGATGACAAATGACCACTAGCACTGAGGGGAGGGAGACTTGTTATAGGCTGATAGGGTGAAGGTCCCAGCTGTCTAATGGGCTTCTGTGACACTACACGTGTAGATGTTGCTACACCTCATAGCAATCTTGCTAAGGTGGAAATCTGGGTTCCCCACTTGGAATTTGCTAATGTAGGAAGAGCTAGAGCTACAGTTTTCTTCTGTGGTGTTTGACTGGAGTCAAGCAGTTATTGTCTAAAGGTTTTCTGTCTTGCAAGGTTGCTCCTTTCCCAGTCTTATGGCTAGAGAAAGCAGGCTTTACCAAGGCTTTTTTTTCCTTTTGGCTATGCCATTGGCATTTCATTGTTGAAATGCCATCGTTGACTTCTTCAGATCCAGGTCTGGGATAAAGGAGGCAAAACAGAAACCCAGAGAACTCACCACTATGTCACTCTTCACATTCCAAGATCTCTAGCTGTCTTCCTTCTTCTCTTCTCCTTTCAGAGCCTTCTTATACATGTTTAAAATGTTATGTCCAGAAGTTTTTGGTTGTACTTTGTGAGAAAAATAGGGAAGATTTGTCTGATGCCCATTGTTTTTGAAGCTCATCACAGTTCTTTAAACTGCAAGCTAAGAAATGTGAGCTGACATGACAGGTAACCCTGCCTTGGAAAAGCATTCAATGGATGTCTTGTGTGTGTGTGTGTGTGTGTGTGTGTGTGTGTTAATGATGTTAGGAAGCAACAGGCAGTCTTCAGGGACTCAGACATTCACCCATGTTTTCAGCATATATATATATATATATATATATATATATACACACACATATATATAAGAGAGATATATTTTTAATGGGCCAGGTTCATAAACATCTTCCTAAGAAGACTGTAGTAGGAACAACAACAAAGGCAGATTTTCTGGGATTAGGTAACCTCTTCAAGACCTAGAAAAAAATGTGGTAGAAGCCCACTACTGAAACTCAAATAGCATGACCATCCTGAGGACTGAAAATAAAACTTTTTCAGTGTCAGGGTGCCTGGGTGGCTCAGTCAGTTAAGCATCTGACTCTTGATTTCAGCTCAGGCCATGGTCCCAGGATCACAAGATCAAGCCCCACATCGGGCTCTGCTGACAGCTTAAAGCCTGCTTGGGATTCTCTCTTTCACTGTCTTACTGCCCCTCCCCCACTCATGCTTCCCCCCAAAAATAAATAAATAAACATTTAAATTTTTGTTTCATTGTCTTTAATCATCCAAAATAGTGCTTCCATGTAGATATAATCCTCTGTCTTCTATGACCAAAACATTAGCCCAACAAGTCAAGTTAAGCATTTTCCTCTGAAGTGTTTCATGTGAAAAGAGGCCTGATGTGCAAGATACAGAAGGTGAGTCAGTGGTGATGGTTATAGTACCCTGTGGCCCCTACTGTGACAGTCACGTCATAATAAAGGCCTCAAGACCCACCAATAAACTGAAGCCAAGCAGGGAGGTTGACATAAAGGAAGGAACTTAGAAGAGCATCTAGAGAAAATGGGCAGTTCAGAAGAAAAGGGATAAGAAATAATTGGGATTGTTTTCTGAGATCTTCAAAAATGGCAAACCAGAAGGGAGAAAGGATTTTGTTCTCTGCAGGCAGACAGTCTTTATTCTAACAATAAATAAATAATTTCTGTCAGAACAAAATCTACCACTTAGCCCCTAATATAAAGTAAAAACTCACTGAAGTTGGAATAAAACTGTTATATTTTCCTCCTCATTTCAATTTATGTACAGACTTCTGAATTCTTTGTGGAAAGCGAGGTTATTACACCAAAAGATAAGTAAATGAAAGGACAGTATGCTGTCCATATTAGAAAAATATTTTGTCTTGGGCTTTTTGTTTTAGTTTTGCTGTTCATCTTCCAAGTTCTAGAATACTGACACATTAAGAAAAATCTGAACCAAACAAACAAATACAAACATTTGTCTGGAAACATAAAGGAGCGAGGAGCAGAGACCTTTGGAAAAGTACTAAGCAAATTAATTATACTTGATATGCCCTCAGGCTGGCTGGGAGGGAGCACATTGCTTTTAGCACCACTTAGGGATAGTAAGTGCTCACAGCCCTAATCCTGCTACTCTGGAGAAAGCTAGCGCTGGCCACAGTCTCTGACTCTGCTCATAGGTCTGTAATGACAGCATCTAGACCGGCAAGCAGGGGGTCACAGTCCAAGTCTGTTTTAGCTAGACTTGTATATCAAGCTACTTTGTTTCAGTGTTCTGGCTTCTCTATCCCTCTTCTTAAGACCTATATCCCTCTTCTGCCCTTTAAGGCTGTACAGCACTCTGAATGCCCTGCACCAGACCTGACTAAATCATTTTCCTGTATCCAAATGTCTAGGAACTTTGCTCCAACAGATAATAATGCTTTGGTAGCTTCAGTTAAAATAGTCTAGTTATTCTATTTCCTCTTTGAGGCAAGATAATGTCCAAAACCAGTTAAAATATCCATGTCTCCAAAAGGATCTTCGGGAGTAGGGCAAAGAGTAGGTATGTCTGGTCTATAATGAAGCTTGTGCAGAAGTGTCTGATGGGTAGATCCAAAGTACTCTTTAGATCATAAGCATTCAACATAAGGTGAAAGCTACAACTTCACCCATCACAGTGGGCCAGCTCTTTTCTCAACCATTACTAAGTCACTGTTGGAACTTCACTTCCAGATAGCAGGACAGTAACATTTCCTGGGGTTTGCAGTGATATGGATCCTAAGCAGTGAATCTTTTTCTAAAGGAAGATACTTAAAAATCTAAGACAGTTTCTACATAGTAGGGTATTATATAAAAGATAAAGTACATGATTTTCTCAGCTTTGGATATTCTGATTAAACTCCCATCATTCAAAAAGAAATAAAGATTATTAAACTCAAAATATGTTAGAAGTTGGAATTTAGCCTCTATATCCAGTCTACCAGTCATTCCTTGGGTGGTATTGACAGAAGTCCTTTGATAGGTGAAAGCCAGGTGTTTCCTCCTCCAGACAGACAATTATTGGTGCATTGGCCTGGGTGTTTGTGACCTAGAATCAAGTTGCTTCTTCCTTTGGAGAATTATCAAATATGCATGCTCCCCACCCCCGTATTTCTTTGGGTGTAAATAGGAAAACAGTTTAAATGGCACAAATATGTTTCAACTGGATATAGATTATTAATTAATAAGACTGTAAGAGACAAAATTAAAACCTAAATCCATGATGAATATAAACCACCTATGTTTTCTCAGAGATTTCTACGTACTTGATTCTACGCTAAATGCTTTACATACCTGGCTAACTGAACTCTCACAACAAACTTCTGATTTAGTTATTTTTATGCTCATTTTACAGATGAAGAAGCCATCATTTAAGAGTTCAACTAACTTGCTCAAGACCTCACAGGAAGTCACGATTGGGATCCAGTTCTCTCTGATCCTAAAACCCATATTTTTAAATACCCAGTCTAGTAACCATTTCTAGTCTAGTAGTCATTACCAGGAGGATTTTTAAAAAATGTTTCTTTCTTTTTTAATAAACAGATTGAGATTTTCTATAAGTTTTAGTCCTTTTTTGTTTACTTTCATTCATCTAGGGAGTAAAATACCCAAAGATGTCATCCTACATAATTCTGTTTAAATTTAAGATTTTATGGTATATTATAACAATCATTGAAGAACAAATAAACTGAAAAATAAATTATAAAATTGTCTCAATATTTTAGTCTTATTTTGAAAAAAAATTAATCACCTATCTGAAATAACTATGGTGATATTATTAAGAGACTAAATTTGTGTGCCCCAAACACAAATATTTCATCTCTGAAATTAAGTACTATGTTGCTTAAAAATTTTTCCTTCACTTCACGAGCAGAAAGACAATGGTAATGTATCTTTAGGGAAGATTATTTCCATTATTTCCTATAATGGTCCATAAACCTTGCGCCCTGCCCCCCCCCAAAGATAAATCATTCTGATTACAGATGTATTAATGTTAGAAAACAGACTTTGATTCAAACAGTTCAGGTGTATCAGTCAGTATAAGCTAGGTAATGCTCAGTAACAATAATAATGTCAGTAACATAAAATTTTAGTGATTTAAAACAACAAAAATTTCTTTCTTTCTTTCAGATCAGTAGGCTGTTCTGTTCATCCTAGTATTTCAGACACCCATGCTGATGGAGCAGCTACCATCTCAAATGTTGCTTAACACTTTCCTGATTTTGGCAGATGCTATCAGTCCTCAGCCTATGTATGCCCCTTGAATTCCCTTTGTGTTGCTATGCATGTCAGTCTGAATTCCAAAGATCAAATCTTTATTTTTATTGGATGGTTGCCCTTAGGCTATCAGAAATCACTTTGCCTGCTTGCTTAAAGGGCCATATATGATTCCAAATTAACAAATTACCATCATCTTCAGAGCTCTTAACAAAAACTGTTAGTGTGAGGGTATAAATACCCAAGCTCCCTTGCCCTTAAGCTAGGATAATTCTGAAGCATGTATAAATTGCTAGAGCTCCCCTTGAAGATCAACTTTCAGCTGTGCACTGTAGCAGCTGCTGTAATTGCATGTTCCTTAAAGTCTGTCTGTGCTTCTCCAATTCACCCACCCCACTCCCTTGATGGTATCTGCACACCCCAAATAAACTACATCCACTCCATCCTTGCCTCAGAGTCCAGATTCTGGGGACATCTCAGCTAAGGTAATGAACAAATGCCAATTTAGAATGAATATACTTTAAAATGGATACAATTTTGGAATTAAGACAAAGAAGAAGGAATATCACCAACATAAGCTATAAGGAATCTTGTGGGATAATAGCAGTGGGGCCCTAGGAAAAGCACTGCATTCCTGAAACATTCTCCACATGAAATACTTGCAGGAAAATATATTAAAGAAATGCTTCATACTATAACTCTCTTTCAGAGAATCATCATATAAATTAACATATTATCAAAGGTTCTGTGAAGTCCCCCAAACCTGTTTAATATCCTTTAGTTGATAATTTCATAAATATGTTTCACCACAGAACCTTTATTCCACCAAGGCACCCTGTAAATCATAATTTTAAAAACACTTATTTAATTTTTAAAAAAATTGTCTAAGTTTATTTATTTTGAGAGAGACAGAGGCAACATGAGCAGGGCATGGCAGAGAAAAAGGGAGACAGAGAGAATCCCAAGCAGGGTCCATACCTCCAGCATGGAGTCCAATGCAGGACTTGAACCCACGAACTGTGACATCGTGACCTGAGCCAAAACCAAGAGTCAGATGCTTAACAGACTGAGCCACCCAGATGCCCCTAAAAACACTTATTTAAACTGCATTTAAGTGGGGGAATAAGTTTAAGAATTCCTTGAGATTGCACCAATGGGTTAACAAGGCTTAGAGTGGAAAGCTGCTTCCACAGGACAAAAGCATCCAAAAAAAGGTAAACAGGGTGGAAGCGCCCCCAGCATAGAACAAAGTGTAGAGTAGAAAGCAGCTTCCATGGGATGAAAGCATCCAAGAACAGGTAGAGGTGTAAAACTGCCACAGCAAGGCAAAAATGCCCAGAGCTAATTAGTAAGAAAAATGCCTTGTTAATCCTGAAGTATCATGCTCTATCTGACTTAGCCTCTAGAAAAATTAAGATAAACAGACATGGTACCTGGTGCCTGCAGTAAACAGCCATCTGCTTGGTGCCAAGACTTTGATTTGTATTGACCCTAGACCCTAACACCCCAAGCCTTCAAAACTCCCTTTCTCTCACACACATGAGTTAAGGATCACTGTTTTATTGTCTCTTTTTGCACATCCATCACATTTGTAAGCCTTCTGCTCCTAATAAATATGAAGCAATGACCCTTACTTGGGGCTCCTGTCTCCTCCCAGACATTAGCCTCTCTTGTATTGAATTCTGTGTCTGCTCTCTTGCTGGACAAGAGAGAACTCTAGACTCAAAGTCTGAGACACTGCATCATAAGGGACAATAACATGTTCTTTTTGTGTACTTTAAATTTTTTTTTTCCAGCAGGTTTATTTATTTGTTTGTTTCTTGTTTTGGAGAACTTGACAGGTATATTTATTTGTTTGTTTAATTTAAATTAAAGTTACTTAACATACAGTGTAGTTTTGGCTTCAGGAGTAGAACCCAGTGGTTCATCTCTTATATATGACACCCAGTGCTCATCCTAAAAAGTGCCCTCCTTAATTTCCATCACCATTTAACCCATCCTACCACCCAGGAGCCCTCCGGCAACCCTCAGTTTGTTATCTGTATTTAAGAGTCTCCTACGGTTTGCCTCCCTCTGTGTTTTTATCATATTTTTCCTTCTCTTCCCCTATGATCATCTGTTGTGTTCTTGCCATTTGCAGCAACGTGGATGAAACTAGAAGGTACTATGCTAAGTGAAATAAGTCAGTCAGAGAAAGACAGATATGATTTCATCCACATGTGGAATTTGAGAACCACAAAAATGTTCTTTAAAAAAATCAGAGTCCACTAATTTAGAATTTGAAAATATTCAATGTAGCCTAATCTAAAAGGTTATTATATTTTTAGTGAATAGTACACTTGCTAAGCCTTAAAAAGATTTCAAGAGGTTATTCTTAACTTACCTAAGAAAAGACCTTTTCAAAAACATTAGTGGAGTCCATTGTTGTCTAAATAGAGGATGTCAACTTCAAGGTAACCTTATCTTCTTACTAAATTTACTTACAAACCTTAGGAGGTGATAAACTGTTTGGCAAATAAATATTTATTGAATGCCTACTATGTATTGGACATGAAATGTTTTCATAAATACTTTATATTGCAGATGAATTTTCATTCAGAATAACTTTCATATGGGAAGGAAGAGAAAAAATATCAGTGAACATAAGTCTGAGATACATCAGTTATTTCTGGTTTTGTTTTTTATTTTTAACATTCATGAGTTTTAACATTGGGAATTTTTCCCAGCAGCTATTGAAAATTCAGATAATTACATGATTTAAGATAGTTTCAATATAGCTTAGCTTATTTGATTAATATAAAAAGCTAAATATAATTTTTGAAGTGTTTTAATGCATATAATAGTATAGATGTGGTAGAGTAGAAAAATCTTTGACCTTAAAATCAGAATTGGCCTTGGCACAAAAAGAGGCACTCAGATCAATGGAACAGAATAGAGAGCCCAGAAATGGACCCACAAACGTATGGCCAACTCATCTTTGACAAAGCAAGAAAGAATATCCAATGGAATAAAGACAGTCTCTTCAGCAAGTGGTGTTGGGAAAACTGGACAGCGACATGCAGAAAAATGAACCTGGACCACTTTCTTACACCATACACAAAAATAAACTCAAAATGGATGAAGGTCTTGAATGTGAGACAGGAAACCATCAAAACCCTAGAGGAGAAAGCAAAAAAAAAAAAAAACCTCTTTGACCTCGGCCACAGCAACTTCTTACTCAACATGCCTCCAGAGGCAAGAGAAACAAAAGCAAAAATGAACTATTGGGATCTCATCCTAATAAAAAGCTTCTGCACAGTGAAGGAAACAATCAGAAAAACTAAAAGGCAACTGACAGAATGGGCGAAGATATTTGCAAATGACATATCAGATAAAGGGTTAGTATCCAAAATCTATAAAGAACTTATCAAACTCAACACCCAAAAAACAAATAATCCAGTAAATAAATGGGCAAAAGACATGAATAGACACTTCTCCAAAGAAGACAACCAGATGGCCAACCAACACATGAAAAAATGCTCAACATCACTCATCATCAGGGAAATACAAATCAAAACCACAATGAGATACCACATCACATCTGTCAGAATGGCTAACATTAACAACTCAGGCAACAACAGATGTTGGTGAGGATGCAGAGAAAGAGGATCTCTTTTGCACTGCTGCTGGGAATACAAACTGGTGCAGCCACACTGGAAAACAGTATGGAGGTTCCTCAAAAAACTAAAAATAGAACTACCCTACAACCCAGCAATTGCACTACTAAGTATTTATACAAGGGATACAGGTATGCTGTTTCGAAGGGGCACATGAACCCCAATGTTTATAGTAGCACTATCAACAATAGTCAAAGTATGGAAAGAACCCAAATGCCCATCGATGGTTAAATGGATAAAGATGTGGCATATATATACAATGGAGTATTACCCAGCAATCAAAAAAAGAAAAAAAATGAAATCTTGCCATTTGCAGCTACATGGATGGAACTAGAGGATATTATGCTAAGTGAAATTAGTTAGTCAGAGAGAGACAAATATTATATGACTTCACTCATATGAGGACTTTAAGACACAGAACATAAACACAAGGGAAGGGAAACAAAAATAATATAAAAACAGAGAGGGGGACAAAACATAAGAGACTCTTAATAGTGGAGAACAATCAGAGGGTTACTGGAGGGGTTGTGGGAGGGCAGATGGGCTAAATGGGTAAGGGGCATTAAGGAATCTATTCCTGAAATCCTTGTTGCACTATATGCTAACTAATTTGGATGTAAACTAAAAAAAAAGTCAGAATTGACCAAACTCTATAGTCTCATAGGCCTGATAGCTGCATGACTTAATTTCTTTACATCTCAATTTCCATATCTATAAAATTATAGATAGATGGATATATCAATTAAAATTTTATATGTATGTATATTATGCATGGTTGTATATATGAGCATTTTTGTGAGGATTAAAAGAAATAATGCATAAAAAATGGTCTTTAAATTCAAAAGTGACAAACACATATGTGAGGACTACTGTTAGGTAAAACCATTTGACAAATTTATATTACTCTATTCTCTGTCAGTGAATAACACTGAAGATCTTCTTGCCTGTTCAGATTTGCTATAGCCCTTTGGCAACTGTTTCTCAAGACTGAAACACAAGAGAAGTGAATTACATCATTCTTGCTAGTACAATATTATCTTAAGCATTTGCAACAAAGTAAATGACCTTGGGCTTTTGCTTTTGCTTTTGTTATATCATCAAATATTTGGATTCAGACTTGAATTCAAATGCCTACACGACTACTGCATACCTGGGACTTAGGGCAAGTTACTCTGCCTATTGACCTTTGATTTCAGATAACTGTAAAGTGATAATAATAATAAATCAAACCTCATGGAATTTTTATAATAATTAAATGAGATAATACATTCAAGCATGTAACACACAGACTAGCACATAGTAAGGGCACATTTACTGTTAATTCTTTTCTCTTCCCTCCCCCACAAAAAGCTTACTTACTTTTTGAATCCTCTGTGCCCAATATTGTTTCTGATTTACAAGCAATGCACAACTGTTGGTTGAATGGATGAATGGTCATCCAACCTAAGTTCTTTGGAGGACATATGCCCCTCCAGGTCAAGTCCAGACTCTTCAGTTTGATTCTGCACATTCTCCAGAATCTAGCCTGACTTTGTTTCCCAAGCTCTGTTCCTCTATCATGTTAGCTCTTGAATCAGAAGTCCCCAGTATCCTCAAGATCTTCCTTGGATCCTTCATTATGTTTGATTTGCCTTGCTGAGCCTTTACTAATATTGCTCCTTTTTATTTATTCATTTTTTTGCTCATTGAAATATCAACATTTACTTTAAATTTTTTAATGTTTTATTTATTTTTGAAAGACAGAGTGTGAGCGGGGGAGAAGCAGAGAGAGAGGGAGACACAGAATCTGAGGCAGGCTCCAGGCTCTGAGCCGTCAGCACAGAGCCTGATGTGGGGCTCAAACTCATGAACCGTGAGATCATGACCTGAGTGGAAGTCAGATGCTTAATAGACTGAGCCATCCAATTAACACTTACTTTAAAATATGTCAACATAAGCCCAATGTTTATAGCAGTGCTATCAACATTGCCAGATTTTGGAGAGAGCCCAAATGTGCATTGACTGATGCATGGATAAAGATGTGGTGTGTGTGTGTGTGTGTGTGTGTGTGTGTGTGTGTATCCATTATATATATATAATGAAATATTGCTCAGGCATAAAAAAAGAATGAAATCACTGTTTGCACGGACATGGATGGAGCTAGAATGTATTATGCTAAGCAAAATAAGTAGTCAGAGAAAGACAAATACCATATGATTTCACTCATGTGGAGTTTAAGGAACAAAACAAATGAACATGGGCGGGGGAGGAGGGTAAAACCAAGAAACATATTCTTAACTATAGAGAACAAACTGAGGGTTACCAGAGGGGAGGTGAGTGGAGGGATGGGTGAAATAGGTGATGGGCACTAAGGAGTGCACTTGTGATGAGCACTGGGTGTTGTATGGAAATGTTGAATCACTAAATTCTACACCTGAAATTAATATTACATTCTATGTTAACTAACTAGAATTTAAATAAAAACTTGGAACAAAAAATAAAATACTTCAGTACAGATATAATGCTGTGTGTGTGTGTGTGTTTGTGTGTGTGTGTGTGTGTGTGTGTGTGTGTGTGTGTGTGTAAGATAAAGAGAGAAAAAGAGAAAGAGAAAGAGAGAAGTGGTTTTAATCTATATACTCTAGGGCTAGTTATTGTCCTAACTGGAAAAACACACTCCAGAGAGGATTATGTAGAATTTAATCAAAGCCTCCAGGGCTCAGCTCTCTTGGATTCTGACCAGTAACAAAGATTTTGTTTATTAACCTAATAGACATTAACCAACGGTTTTCATTAGTAAAATTTAATTAGTAGAATATATGAATTGGCTAGGATCATTTTAGTGACACTGCTTGTTTTTATTTCATAAACAGAATGTAAAAATCTAATAAGTCCAGAAGTCTTATACTCTTCAGAATGGCATTTGAGGCTAGGTTTCATAAGGTACTGTATCCATCCCTGATTCAGAGTTCTGATGCTTGATACTGTCTACAAAATTAGCAGAATCCAAGTTTTTTTTTTTTTTTTTTTTTTTTTTGAGCACACATTAAACATTTCCTGCAATGTGTGGCTGGAACACCTATAAGTAAAATGTTTATGGTGGCTTATATGACTGTCTTTGTACCTAGATGATAGGAAATAGTTGCATATATAGCAAAATTCTATTTGAATCTGACTTCATTGTCTCCTGGGGATGGAACAGTTGTAAGGAGAAGCCCTATAACCCTCACTTATTTCTATGAGAGGCCCCCCAAACCCTAAATAATTGTAAACAACCAAATTGGCTCAAATCAGTTGTAAAGTGCAGCCCAGATAGCATGGTGGCATTTACATGTATTGTTAGGTAAAAGCAGGAAACAAATATCTTTTCTAGGGGAAAAATCTGAAGATGAATAAACAGCATGGACTTGCCCCCATGTTTGTCTAAATGCATATGTTGTAAAAAAAAGTAGACAGAAGGAACTCTGGGGGCTATTTCAAAATAGATCGTGGTGCTCTACTAGTGAAAAATTAGAACAGCAGGAGCAGCAAGATGGCCTGAATGGGGGAGGGGGTGCGGGTGGTAGTTATTACCTCTCCTACTTAATATTTGAGTCTGCATATATATTATAGGAAGTAAAATAGGCCAAAAATGTTGTTGCCATGAATGGTGATAGTATGCTTATCAGTATTTGGAAAAACATAAAAATTACAATTGAAATTAGCCTAAGTGACTAATAGATGGAGAACTGTCTCTGTCACCAGCTAGAAATCAAGACCTGATATTTACTGACCACCTGCTTGTATTCACTAACCTTTGTCTTACTTCTTTCCTTAAGCTCTCCTTTCAGGCTTACCTCTTAACTCACTCAGGCAAACAAAACCTGTGGAAACCCAAAACCACCCCTAAGATGATGGCCACTGCCCTGACAAGACCTCCCACTGGCCCAGATCACCCAGACTTTTGAGCTAAACCCCCACTGGCTTTTGCCTGCGCAGGTGGACCATGGAGAGACCTCTAGAAGGACCAGCAGCTACCTTTATCTCCTTATAATACTAAAATTTCCACCCAAGGAGGAGCACAAGGCTCACTTACATAACATACAATGTACGTATGACATGTTTCCTTAAGCACATGCACAGCCTTACAGCTTGCGTCTATACGATGACAGGGTGTCCCTATCTAAATATTCATTCTAACTCTAAACAAAGGGAACCCATCCACCCTCTCTCTCCCTCCCTCCCCCCTCCCCCCCTCACTCTCTCTTTCCCTCTCTCTCCTGAGGAGTCACAGCTTTGGAGGCCATTCCCTGTGATCTTATTTGCTGCAATAAAAGTTTTCGTCGTGTGGCAACTCAACCTGGTGCAGTTTCTGACTCACCAAGGAGCAAACTCATGTTGGTTCCGTTACATCTCCTTTTAACCCCCAACCAAAGTGACCTATTTCCAGGAAGACTGAGACAAGTGACAGCAGATCATTGACAACTTAAAGAGTAGTAATCACAGGGACTTGCAAGGGAGTGAAGTTACCAAGTGAAGAAGTTAGATCTTAGACACAGTTTACACACAAGTTAAAATTCATCAAAAAAGAATTTGTCCAATGAAAGGAAAGGGGTGTTTGATATAGTTAAATGGCCTCATCAAGGAAGGAGAAACCTTCCTTGATTTGGTGTGTTGCAAATTAGCTTATCTCTGCTATCAGTTCTGGTCAAGAAAGAAAGAAAGAAAGAAAGAAAGAAAGAAAAAAGAAAAGGAAAAAGGAGAGCATCAATTTCTCACAAAGATATAGGCCAGGAGAAGATAATTTCTGGCCTCATTATGTAATGACAGTGGTACTAAAGGAAAGTTGCCATATCTGATTCATATTCAGGAGGATTGTGTTTATTGTCAGACAGTTATAGTACTTGAGAGGATCAAATATGTTTTAAATTTGTAGATGTAGTATGATTTGTTTATACATGTTAGACTGAATACATTTGTAAAAAGGACCAAGTAGTAATTAAAAGCTCCTAAAGCAATTTTTAAAAACTGCTAGACTTACAAATACAATAAAAGATTTCCAAGTTGAACTCAAAAGCATAATAACAAAATAGAGATTTAATTCATAAATTGGTAAATTAAATCATCCTAAAAGCAAAGGTAATCTCCTCCATAGCTTTTCCAGAAATAGTGACATTCAGCTTAGCTACTACAGAGAGTGCATTTGAATTGCTAGAAACTAATTAGAACTGTAAGCAGAAAGAGTTAGGGGTCCTCAGAAAAAGAAAGAGGAGACATAGCTTTCTGACACAAGAGATATCATTTTAGGTCTTCAGCAACCTACCCCTCTCCATGATCTATGCCCTACTAGCTCTACTTGCCCGAGCATACTTCTTGCAGAATTTCCTAGGAGGTGCCACAACTACCAAGAAATGCAAACTCTTCAGCAGTTAAGGATTTTAAAGGAACAAAGGGAATGTAAAAACTAACAGTCTCTCTACCAGGCCAGGAAATAGCCTAACCATATGAGAGACAGTAAATCAATGTAAAACTCCCAGTCCTGTTTCAAAATAAAGATTGACCTAATGCATATTCTTGAGTTGTTTTTGCAGGATTGAAACATAGGGTTTCATTAGGTTAATGAGGTTAAAACTGTCACCAGCAAGACCCCCATTGACTCCTCTTCTCACAGGAATGGTAACTTTTACTTTTAGAGGCAAACAACAGGAAGAGCTCCAGTGTCCTAGACCAGTTCAGACAGGGGCAGATAGACCATGGAATGGCTGATAGTTACCTTTTCCTCATTATAATGTTAAAGTCTCTGCCCAAGGAGAAGGACAACCCTCATTAATATAGCATGATGCATGTATATCCCTGTTTCCTATGTAGACATGAACAACCTTATACCTACCTCTACCTGCAATGATAAAATTCCCCTTCTGAATATTCATCTTAACCCTAAATAAAACAAACCCACTCACCCCCACTCAGGAAGTTATGGCTCTGGAAATTATTCCCCATGATCTTATTTGCTGCAAGTAAAGTTTCCTTTGTAGGACAACTCTACCTGCTGTAGTCTATCTACAGCTCAAAGGAGCAAATTCACATTAGTTAGGTTACAGAATGACTATCTTTAAATCCAGAGCATTGCTAGTTCATAGGAGAGAAATGTGCAGCTCCATTTGAAATAAAGAACCCTAGTCTAGAAAAAGACATTAAATAAAAAATAGAAAATACGTTTAACTATAAAAAATTCTGGTTAACATGTGACATAATCTTTGTTTATCTATTGTAAAGTGTCATAAATCATATAAACATATATGTTTGTAGATTTTCAAATAGTGTTCAAATATTTTGGGGTCTTATATATGTTTGGAAAGATACCAAACCAACTGGCTGATATCATGAAGTTCTAATTTATTGAAAAAGTAGGGGCGCCTGGGTGACATTCTGTCAGTTAAGCATCTAACTCTTAATTTAGGCTCAGGTCATGATCTCACAGTTTGTGAGTTTGAGCCCTGCGACAGGCTCTGAGATGACAGTGCAGAGCCTGCTTGGAATTCTCTCTCTTCCTCTCTCTCTGCCCCTCCCCTACTCATGCTCCCTCACTCTCTCTCTCTATCAAAAATAAATAAACATTTTAAAATATTTTTAAATAAATTATGAAGAAATAATTTTAATTTATTGATTAAAAAGTTAAAGCATTTATGGTAAGAATATAAAGGACAGTTGTCTGAATCTCGTTTACATATTTGTGTGTATGTTTGGTCAAAGAGAATTGGTAACCTATGACTATGTTTGCATGCTAATTGTGTTCTTAAACAAATTATTCTTTTTTCTTCATAGTCTTAAGATTAACAAACAAAACTCCTGTCACTTTAATATAAGCAAATAGAAAAGCCCTTGTAATAAACCAACGAAAGAGGTGGAATTAGAGCCAACCATCCCCCTATTTCAGTAAAACCTAATATAAACAATTATTTTTTTCTACAAAATATAGTCTAAGTTTGGATTTATACATAAAATGTGTTTTAAAAATTTAAATTGTGACTTTAAATGGTGTGTAATAGGAGATATAAATTTAACAAATTCTAAAGAACAATAATTTAATTTAATAATATAATGTTTCTCTGTGATAATGATTTCAGTTACTGCAGAATACAACACTGAGAACTTGCAGCCAAGATACCATGTAAATTTCATAAAAATTTTAATTTCTGCATTAAAACTAAATCATAAAGTTTTATTTAAATGTGATCTAAATATTACAATTAGAGTATGTTAAAAGTTATTAAAAACTAGAATCTTTTACAAATTGGCTTTAAAGAAAGCCAGATAGTAATCTAAAAATATGCATCTATATCATGGTTTCTACAACAACTTTCTGGGTAAAGTTCAATGTAAAATATTTGGCACAGGTTTTTAAATAATAGCTTAATAATTTAATTGAATATTATCTTAATCTAGATCATATTTTAACACTCTTAAGTGACTTTTAGACATTTTGATTTTTACAACATTGGATTAATGTATTTTTGTACTTAACCAAAGGACTCTGAGGTTTAATTTTTCTTGCTATATTGCCTAAAATTAAAAGTAAGATGTTAGTAATACATATTTAAAGTGAGGTTTCCATTTTTATTAATGAGTCAAAAGAAGGCTTTAAAAAAATTCTCAAGAGTTCATTGCAATGCATATGCAATTCCAAGATAATGAATTTGTCTTTAATGCCTCTGGAAGAATAGTAAAGACCTCATAAATTAATCCAGGTCAAACTAATACAAACTGGGAGAATGCTACCATGATACATTAAGCTGTTAAGAATTATGTACATAATAGAGGGGAAAAAAGAGATAGAACTCAGAAAAGGGAGCAAAGTAATTTAAGAAATTTCATCAGCAGACAAAATAGCAGAGTTAAAAATTATATTGACTAGAGCTTCTGCTTCCAGAAGAAAAAGTAGACATAATTTTCCCTATTCCTTATACAAAGTACAAATCCTGAATATTATATATGTAAAACAAACAAGAATGCTGAAAAGTGGAAAGAAGGCAGACCATAAGGACCTTGGGACCTGAGAAACAACATGGTGGTGAGTTACCTACCTGGTTGACTTTATGTATCACAGACGTGGAGCTGAAGAAGCCAGAAAACCAGAAATGTCAAAGACAGACAAAAATGCACAGGCAGATAAAAATCCACTAAGAGCTTGCTCTTCCTAGCCAAAGGACTAAGAAAGGAGAAACCTAGCAAAACAGAAACCTTCAAGCAATAATTAATCTACACCTGCCAAACACCACAGAAAAAACTGTGGCTCTGCCCCCATCCACAATAGCAAAAAGTGAGTGGAAAGCCTTGGCTTCCATCCTTGCAAGGCTATAAAGAGATGCTCCAACTCCCTTACTAGTCAAGTATCAGAGAGGTAGAGTAGGCAGTCAGGTGGTAACCAGGACACTACCCACTGTAGTACCAGTAGAGATCACATGGGTAGCCTCTGTGCCCCAGCATCTTATAATGTAAAACCCCAAATGTCCAGGTTGCAGTAAAAAGAACTGCAACATACAAAGAACAAGAACATCTCAGATTTAATTTTTAAAAATAGATGATCTATAGATGCTGCAAGAGTTTTACCAACTGCAAAGTTAGAGGGAAAAGAGTCTGCACAAAACTATCCTTACTTCTGACACCAACTGTAAGTGTAGGAGGTTACTAAAACTACCAATAGATTTGATATTTCACTGAAAGGATTCACAGAACTCACTGAAGGTTGTTACACTCATGGTTATGATTTATTATAGGGAAAGAATACAGATTAAAATCACCCAATAGAAGAAACACATAGGGGCAGAGTCCAGGAAAAGTACCAAATGCAGAATTTCCAATGTCCTCTCCCCATAGAGTCGGGGTAACATTACTCTCTGGCATTGATGTGTGACAATATGCACAGAGTATCATCAACCAGGGAAGCTCATCTGAGTCTTTGCTATATAGAATTTTTATTGGTGCTCAATCACAGACTGCCAAATGGATGACCATTAGCTTCTAGCCCTTTCAGTGATGGAACCAATACTATGTGGCCCAAAGTGCCTATCACAAATCACAATGTTAGACTCGCCAGTGGTCAAAGCCTTCATGCAAAGACATACCTATCAGACATGGAATTCCAAGGGCTTAGAGTTCACTTTCCAGTAGCCAAAGAAAAGCCAACCTTCTTTTGGGGTAAGGTTAATTCTTCACTACCTAGATGCCAACAGAGATGAGAGAAATATTATAATTATCTGACAAAGATTTTAAAGTAGCCATGAAAACGAAACTTAAATGAGCACTTTTGGACGTGCTTAAACTAAATGAAAAAACAATGAGAAACATCAACATAGAAACAGAAGATATTAAGAAAAATCAAATTGAAATTTTAAAACTGAAAATTATTTAAAAACTGCAATAAAAAGCCAATAGATGAGTTCAATAGTAGAATGTAGGAGACAAAAAAAATCCATGAACTCAAAACTGGAACAATAGAAATTACCCAGTGTGGGTAACAGAGAGAGAATTTGTTGTAAAAGAAATGAACAGAGCTTCAGGGGCTTGTGGGATTATAATAAAAGAACTAATCTTCGTATCATCAGAGTTCCAGAAAGGAGAGGATAAAGAGGGGAGGTTGAAAAGCTTCTTGGAGAAACAATGACTTAAACTTCTCAAATTTGGCAGGAGACATAAACCTACAGATTCAAGAAGCTCAGCAAATCCAAACAGAATAAACTCAAAGAAATCTATGCCAAAACACAGCATAGTCAAACTTATGAAACTGAACACAAAGGAGAAACCTTGAAAGTAGTGACAGAGGAATGACATCTCACCTATGGTGGGAAAACAATTCAAATAACAGCAGATTTCTTATCAGAAACCATGAAGAATGAAGTGGCACGACATTTTTCACACTTAAAAGAAAAGAACTATCAACCCCTAACCCTATTTTAGCAAAAATATCCTTCAGGAATGAAGAGGAAACTAAGATTTCTCAAAAGAAGGAGAACTAAATATTTTTGTAAGCAGACCTATCCTAAAAGAACACTAAAGGAAGCTCTCTAAACAAAAAGAAAACA
This sequence comes from Panthera leo, assembly GCF_018350215.1. Lineage (NCBI taxonomy): Eukaryota > Metazoa > Chordata > Mammalia > Carnivora > Felidae > Panthera > Panthera leo. The sequence goes on from NC_056683.1 coordinate 77,224,851, forward strand.
TTAAAGAAAGAACCTTGGAACATCAGGAAGAATAAACACAGTAAATAAAAAGTAAGGATAAATACAATAGACTTTCCTTCTGCTCTTGAGATTTCTAAATTATGTTTGATTGAAACAAAAATTATGACACTGTCTGATAGGATTCTTTGTAAAGGAAATATTTTTATAATTATAAATAGGGGAGGATAAAAGGACATAAATGGTTATAAGGCATCCATAATTGATTTTAACTAGTTAAAATGACACAAGTGGACTGTGATGAGATATACAGAGAGATAAAAATATATATAGAGACAAGACATAATACCTACAACAACCACAAAAAAAGCTATATAAAGAGATACATTCAAAATCACTATAGAAGAATCAAAATGGAATTCTAAAAATGTTCAAGAATATGACAGAAGGAAAATAATACAACATAATAGAAACTCAGAAATATACCCACATCAATATGCCCAGCTGATTTTTGACAAAGGTGCAAAAGCAACTCAATGGAAGAAAGATGGCCTTTTTAACCTACAGCAATTGGACATCAGCAATGTCCACAATTGGTGCTACAGCAATTGGACATCCACAAGCAGAAAAAGATTTTTTTTTGTGCTCAGGTCTCACACTATACACAAAAATTAACTCAAATATATCATGGACTAAATTGTAAACACACAATCATGAAACTTATATTTTAAACAGAAGTAGAAAATCTTCAAGATCTAGGGCTAGGTAAGGAGTTCTTAAGACACCAAAAGTATAATCCATAAAAGGAAAAATGGATCAATTGGATTTCATCAAAATGACTTTTACTCTCCTAAGGAAATTATTATGAGGATGAAAAGACATGTCAATGTGAGGAAAAAAAACATTTACATGCACATATCTGACAAAGGACCAGTGTCTAGATATATAAAAACTCAAAATTCAATGGTAGAAAAACAATCCAATTACACAATAGACAAAGGACATGAAGAGACATTTCACTGAAGAGGCTATACATATGGCAATAAGCACATGAGAAGATACTTAACATCTTTAATCATTAGGGAAAGCCTAAATAAAACCAAAATCAAAATAAATAATTAATTAAACCACAATAAGAATCTCTACATATCTGTCAGAATTGCTAAAATTAAAAATAGTAACAAGACCAAATGCTGGTAAGGATACACAGAAACTGGATCATTCATGTATTGCTGGTAGGAATGTAAATGGTATGGTCACTCTAGAAAACAGTTTAGTAGTTTTTTAAAAGCTAAACCTATAACTACCTTGTGATCCTACCATTGCACTCTTATGCATTTATCCTAGAGAAATGAAAATTTATGTTCATAAAAAGCCTGCACATGATTGTTTATAGCAGCTCTATTTGTAATGGCTCTAAACTGGAAACAACCCAGATGTCTTTCAATGGGTGAATGGGTACACAAACTGTGGCACTGCATACAATGGAATGCTCGTCAGCGGGAAAAAGAGTCAAATAGTTGGTAAACACAACTTGAATCAATCTCCAGAGAATTATACTGAGTGAAAAAGCCAATTCCAAAAGGCTATATAGTCTGTGATTCCATTTATATAACATTTATGAAATAACACAATTGTAAGAATGGAGAACGGGTAAGTAGTTGCCATGAGTTAAGAGGATGGTGGGATAGAAGGAAAGTGGGTTTAACTATAAAATAGCAAACTGCAGGATTCTTGCATTAAGAGAAACATTATCTCAAATGTTTCATATCAATATCTTGATAGTGATTTGTACTATAGTACCATAAAATATTACCATTGGGGGAAAGTAAGTAAAAGTTACAGGGGATCTCTCTCTATTATTTACACAGGATCTCTCTCTCTATTTCTTACAACTGCATGTCAATCTATAATATTCTCAAAATAAAAAGGCTGATTTAGGGGCACCTGGCTGGCTCATTTGGTAGAACATACGACTCTTAATCTCAGGGTCATGAATTGGAACCCCACGTTGGGCATAGAGATTACTTAATAAAAATTTTTGTTAAGGTTAATTTAAAAATAACTGAATCAACTCATGAAATATGTAATATCTAAATGACTAAGAATGGGTTTGCTTGGTGAAATCTGTATTTATGAAATCTTCACTTAAAACTAAGCACTAGGTAATCTTTAGTGAGCCAGATTGCCGTGAAACAAAACTCTTATAAAGAGATTTAGAGATTACATTTTAATTTACTCAAAGTAGACTGGCAAAACCATCCCCAACCAAAATCTTCCTACAGTGAATATCTTTATCAAGGGAAGGTTTAACAGATAAAAGATATTCTCTTCTATGAATTCAGAAGTACCATGCCACACCCTCAAATTTAAAACTAAATAACTGAGGGGTGCCTGGGTGGCAGTTAAGTATCCAACTCTTGATTTCGGCTCAGATCATGATCTCATAGTTCCTAGGGTTGAGCCCCACATCAGGCTCTGTGCGAACAGCACAGACTTGCTTGAGACTCTCTCTCTCCCCCACTATCCCTGCCTCTCCCCGCCAAGCTCACTGTCTCTCTCTCTCAAAATAAGTAAATAAACACTTAAAGAATAAATAAAACAAAATAATTGAATCAGCCTGAATGCTATATAAGTATTTATACAACCTCATTCAGTTACCAGTTATTTCAAGTAGCTCTAGAATGTGGTACTTTGTAGATACTTAGTAGAATAATGCATTCTAATAATGAAAATAATATTGAACTGCATTGAATATTTTAAGTAACATTTAAAAGTAACACTAAAAATACTGATACTGTTGTTTTAAAACTTTTTTATTGTTGGATAAAAGAATAATTGCATTAATAATTATTCTTTATATAATGTAATAAGAGTAATTATATTAGTGTTATAATATGAAAATCTTTGGCATAGGAGAAAAGGAAATATAATGACAGGTATAAAGAAGTTGTTGAAATCTGAAATATTAATACTTAATTAGAAAAGTCCATATAAACCCAGGCTTTTTAGAAAATGCTGCATATCCTTATTAGCTGTGCTATGGACTGAAGTTTGTGTGGACCCCCCCCCCCCCAACCAAAATTCAAATATTAAAGTCTAAATCTCCAGTGTTGAAATTTGGAGATGAGGCATTTGGTAGGTTAATTAAGTCATAAGGTGGAGCCCTCATCAATGGGATTAGTACACTTATAAGAGACGCAAGAAAGATGATCTTGCTCTTTCTGTCTCAGCCCTGTGAGGACACAGCAAGAAGATGGCTGTCTACAAGTCAGAAAGTAGGGTCCCACCAGACATCTTTACTGCCAGTGCTTTGATCTTTGACTTCCCAGCCTACAGAACTGTGAGAAATAAATGCGTGTTGTTTAACCCACCCAATCTACGGTATTTTTGTTATACCAGCCTGAACTAACCAAGTCAAGCTGTAACCACTGGAAACAGTCTGGAAGCAATACTGCCCCTGGAGCTCAGGCACCCATAATACCTTAATTTTGGTCTCTAACGCTATTTTCCACTAAAAGGAACAAGGACTTCCTGGAGAAATGACTGATACCCAGTCTGAAAAAGAAATGGTACGAGGTGAGCCTGGAATAACTTTTTGTTCTAGAAAGCAAAGAACCTTCCAAATATTAATGTTAAAAAATTATGTCTCTGAAACAAGCTCCCACTGCCCAAAGTTATAACAATTTGGATATCATATTGGGTAGAGTAAAATACAGTGAATCTATTTTGAAATTCATGAATCCATATGATGCCCAAAAGTGAAAAAACAATACAAATTACCTAAAATGTATTTTTTTTCAAAATGTTTAATTTACACCTAAACAGGCTTTTTAGATTCGACCTCCAACAGTGCAAATAGAAATGAGCTAAATGATACCACAAATAAAGCAATCACACAAAACCAAAAATTAAGACGTTGTACAAGACTAATGGCATGAACCTTCAACAGAGAGAGTGGCAGCACAATAAATAGTATTAAATATTTAAAGCCATTTAAGACACATAAAAACCAGATGCAAAATGTGACCTTAGATTGAATCTGATTTTGACAAATCATTTTCAAGGGAATTTAGGGAAGAACAAATGGGGAAATATGAATATGGAATGGGTATCAGATGTTACTAAGAGTTCACTGTTAATTTTACTAAATGTAATGGTATTATTTTAGCTGTGTAAGATGACAATCTTATTTTTTAGAGAAGCACACAGAAATATACAGGGGTAGAAGTTTATATTGTTGGTAATTTGTCTTAAAAAAAAAAAAAACCTTTCAGCTTAGAAAGTGTGAATTGTATGTGTCTATCACAATACAATCTACAATGTAGATTAAATTTAATCTACACTATAGTGGTGTTCAGTTGCCCAATTAATTGGGAATATGCTTTCCAGAGGTGGTCAGCTATGAAAATGAAATGGCCACACACCAGAAGTAGCTGAGGCAAATACTTTATTTTTTAAATCTCCATTTAACAATATAGCTTTTGTCAATTAGTATCATAGATGTTAGAAACAATTTTTTGTTGGTGAAATTAGTGGTGTTAGGGATATGTTGGTTTGGCTAAAATTATTGTAGAGGCACTCTCTGCCTTTATATGAACATGATACGAATAGCAATTTCAATAATCTAAACTCTTAGAAATGATACATTATACTTGTTCCCAAAATGCTACTGGGCTAGAAAGAAGGAAATTTCTCTACTTTTCATGCTCCATTAATTCACTTTTGAAGAACTATGCTTTTCTGAAATTCATAGATTTCACAAATTTTGATATTATATTGATAGAGAATTATCTTTATAATGAAGTTTAATTTCTTAACTGTAGATAAGTTCATCATATGTCTTGAAATAAATTTTGATGCTTTAAAATCTGTCCTCTGTTAGGCTGACATTTATTTCAAACAGTAAAGATTTTCATCATATGAAGCCTAATATCTTACAGGAACTAAATAGCTGAGTGGTTAATTATTTTGTAATTATTTCTTTTCTTTAGGTTTATGTTTCTTTGTTATTTAAATCTCAGCTGATTTAAATTTATATGCTTATAAATTATTTTGTGAAATGTAATATTTTTCCAAAGAAAAGTCTTTCATTAAGTTTTTTCCTTCTCATTATTTGAAAACAAATACGAACTTGCATGAAATAACTGTTTCTACTTGACTGCTTTCTCTATAGACTTTTTATGAAATGAAAAATTAACTTGATAACACCTAATGATTATTAATAATAATATAACTATAATAGAAATATCTTGACAATTGTTTTCTTCCATGCCTACATGAAAAGATGATTTACTTAAGCATGTAATTGTTCCCTCTTAATTGGAACCATTTATGTCTAAAGATTTAGAAATTAATTGGAATGCTAAATTGATAGGATTCAATCCAGGAAACTAGTTCCTAACTTACCTTTAATAGACTTTGTATGTACAGGAGTTTTAAACCCTTTGAAGCTTGATTAAAAAAAAAACGCTGGCACTCTCCAAAAAACCATGCACATACACTCAAAACTTTGCATCCAAAATCAAAGGACTCAGACATTATCTGAAACTCATTCATGTAACTGAATAACTGAGGGTAATATTCCATAGAGTAGAGGAGTATAGAAAAGCAAATCTGATACAACTATTCCTCATATCCAGTACTATGTGAATGCCAGTAATAATCCTCTAGGAACATAAACAAATATATTTCCTTTTTTCTTCTTCCCATTTATGGGTTTAATAGAGATTAATAGAAACTAGCAGGTATAAAGACCTTATAAGATCATCTATTCCTACCTCTTTATTTTATCCAGGTAAATTAGACCTATAAGTAATTTTCTCAGGATGGTACCATTTGTTAATGGCAAAGTATGGCTTATCAACTCTGGTCTGTGAATCTTGGATCTTTGAAGTTCACAGACAAGAGTTTATAGGCCATGCTTTCTCCCCAGAAAAAGGAAGACCATATTCCCAGGGCCTGGTCCTGTGATGCCTCCTCTCTAACATTAGTGTTTGTGACTCTAGAATCACAACATTGTAAGTGTTAGAAATATTTGAAGTATATATCTATGATTTTATAAATTTCATGGAAACGTCCAACTGGAGGATTGCATATTTGAGGGCTAAGATTAGTAGTATCAAAATTTATCTTGCCACTGTAGAAATTAGCACCAGAATTAAATGGCTGGAACTTCTGGCAATGGAGTGAGGGTGTCTGCTTGCTAAACAAATCTAGTTCTGAGAGGCTGCACCATTGATATTTATAACCTTAATGAATTTACTATGACCCAGGCATGAAACTTCAAACTTGCAGGCTTGTAAACTGAATCTGTCAACATTCTTAGGGTAATACTGTTTCTCAGGGGCTGCCACAGATTAACCAAGTTTTCCAAGACTGAAGCAAAGAACTAAAGAGCCAATTTGTTAAATTGATTCACCTTGAGGGCAAATCTACAAGAAAGTCAGATCCTGATCAGAAAGTTATTTCTGAACTTTGAGTCCAAATAAGGGAAGTTAGATGAACTCAGGGCAGCAGGCTAAGCGGCTCAAATTACCTATCTCATAGTAGGGATTTTGTTGCCTTTGGAAAACAGAACACTTAAATTTTATTCTGTCTCTAGAAGCTTTGCAATTTAAGTCTTAGGACTTTATTCCTTACTTTAGGTAAATTCCAAGCAAATTGGGGTCCTTCTCTTTGACACTGTGCTTAAAATTCAGCACAAAGGTAGATGTATAATCTGCCAACAGCAAGTTCTCCCAAACCCAGATTCTGGAGTGTTCATTCCACATCTTTATCCTTACCTCCACTCAACCCACCAGTGAGGGGCAGAAAACAAAAAGTGACTAACTGGAAGTAAGACTCAATTGGATTTCCAAGTGTCAAGAAGGTTGGGACTTTTAAAATTAATTTACTATTTTTTTTCTGAAAATGTCTTCATGCCTATACTATTTTTACGTATACTTTATTATGTCTACTTTACCATAAATATATAGATTATAGAGATTTATATAGGTCATTGAGTCAATTATTTCACCTTACAGATGATGAGAAGAAGATCTAATAAATTTCAGTGACTTGTCCAAAGACAAGGGGGTCCTGATCCTGGACTGGGAACCACATGAGCTTCATTACCTTGTTTTGTCTCTAAGACTCTATCTATCTTTCTACTCTACACAGAGGGTCAAGCAGATGTCCTAGAAAGCTCTAATACATGAGGATTTGGAGTTGTCCCAGGCCCACATACTTGGCCCCAACTCTCCAGGAGGAAGTCTGATACGAAGATTGCTTTTATTGTTCAGCATGGTTCTTATTTTGGAGGGTCACGCAAGAATAGGCATCAAAATGGCCCTAGCATGATGATTTGGGTAACTCTCACTCACAGTAGACATAGGATGAGTTCAAAGTTGTGATCCATAAATTGTCTACTGCTGACCTTTTGGACTGAGCCATGTTTGTGGACTTATATTTTGACTATTACTTGTTCATTTTCCAACCACAGTGCTACCTCCTGTCTATAATACTGAAGGGTGGTAAGGGTAGCTGCAAGCATTCTTTACACCGTGCACCTCCTGCCATTGGCACCCAAGGCAGTCACTTCATCCCTTCTAGAGGCTGTATGCCATTAGTCAGTGAGTCCTTGGGGTAACTACTCCTATATTCTTTGAGGGCTTTCAAAACCATTGCTCTGCAAAGCCTATAGACCTTTCCAACTAATGTTCTTTTTAGCCACCAGTCAATATAGTGATGGCATTCTGAGACCAACATTGCAAATGAGATTGCTCTTCTCACTCTGTCCTTACCTATTCGCCCTACTGGTAGTGTTTGGAAGGTAGCAGTATGATCAGACACTGAAATATATCATAGTCCAGACATTTAGTTATTACAGCCTAAATAGTTCAAGAGACCAAAGAGTTGGAAGATGTGTTCTGTATTTGCACAATAAAATTCCAGATTGAAAAATTTACCATGAACTGGAACAAATTATTGTTCATTTTTTCTTGAAGTGGGAAGATATGAAATGAGTGAGGAATGGAAGATTTGATAATACAGAACAAGATGTTTCCTGGATCTGAACGGAAAAATAAGGGACTTAGACACCATGAAGAATATTTATATGCACTGACTGGACAATAAATAAACATCTAAGTACCTCTTATGTGTTCATTTTTCTAAATATTTATTTATAAGTCACTGTACATTACATGTACTAATGAATTTTATAATAAATTTTATATCAAATGGCTTGTATAGCCAGAGGTCTCACAAAATGTATTTCTCCAGGGCCTCACACAATTTAGGGACAGACCTGCCTGGGATTCCTCTGTCTTAGCTAAAGGCTTTCAATTTTATGAAATATTACCTTTGATCTCACATCTTCCGGACTTCAGTTATAGCACTGATTATAACTTGCCATGGATAACACTTGGGTGTTTATAAGGTGGTATTTCAACAAGATGGAAAAATCTTTGTACACATAAACCATAGTTTATTTCACCTCTACAATCCCCAAGCACGAGTGTTTTTCACAGAGTCAAGACTGAGTGGAGACTTCTGCTCCCAGGAAGATGGAGTAGACATCTTTTCCCTATTACTGTCAGTGAGTACAAATAGAAACCCTAGGTATGTATACAAAATAAACATAAGAACACTCTGAAAGGTGGAGAGAAGAAGGCAGATTGGCTAGGGACCTCAGGATCTTAGGAGTTACGTGGTGATGAGTTCCCTGGGGTTTTCTTTTTGCCTCATATTATCCCAGACATGAAGCCAGAGAAGCTGGTAACCCAGAAATGCAGATCAAAAATCCCTAATAAAATGTTGTTCTCTCCAGCCCAAGGACCAGGCAAAGGGCAGCTTACCTACAGAGAAATCTTTTAAAGAATAACAACCTACTCTAGCTAAACACCACTGAATAAACTGTGGCTCCATCCCCACTCACACCAATAAAAGCCAAATGGGAAGCCTAGACTTCCACCTCTGCAAGACTATAACAGAGCTCCCAAAGTCCCCACCAGTGTGACGTCAGAGAAGTTCAAAAGAGATCCAGAACCTCCACAGCCTGCCTCTCAACAAAAACAAGATACCCTCATTTCCGCTGTTGTTGTATCAGAGGAGACCAAGTTGAGAATCAGGGCTTTCATACTGGCACACAGTAATAAAACCACACCTACTGCACTGTCAGTGGAGACCACGTGGGTATCTGAAACTCCCAAACCAACTCAGCAGTAAGGATGTACTTCTACTTCCATCTAGCAGCAATAAAGTAGCACCCCGTTTTCTCCCACCAGAGTAGTATCAGAAATTCGCAGTTTTGAAACAGGAGACTTCTTTAAGATCCAGACACTCACAATATTATACCCCAATAGTCCAGGTTTCAGTAAAAAAACAATCATAATTCCAAGAGCCAGGAAGATTTCAAACTGAATTAAAAAGGCAATTAGTAGATGTCAACACCAAATGGCAGAGGTCTTAGAATTATCTGATAAAGATTTTATAGCAGCCATGATAAAATGCTCCAATGAGCAATTATAAATATGTGAAACAAATGAAAAAATAGAAAGCTTCAGTGAGGATCAAGAAAATTTCAATAAAAAAGAGAAGACAGCCAGAAATCAATTATATTTCAGTATAGCTGGGGGGAAATAAAGAGATAAAAAGAAGAATCAAGTGAAAAATTTAAAACTCAAAAATAAAATAACTGAAATGAAAAGTACAGTGGAAGTACTCAAGAGCAAGTGTGCTCTGGAGAGCATAGAGGAAAGAATCAACGAACTGGAAATTGGAACAACAGAAATTACTTAATCAGAACAACAGAGGACAAAGAGACTGAAAAACAAAATGAATAAAGCCTCAGGCACCTATGGGACTATAATAGATCTAATATTTGTGTCTTTGGAGATCCAGAAATGGGGGGAAAAGAGAGTGGACTGAAAAATATACTCAAAGAAATAATTGCTGAAAACTTCTCAAAATTTGGCAACAGATACAAATATATAGATTCAAGAAGCTGAGAAAGTACCACACAGGATAAACTCAAAGAAACCAAATCCTACAAAATATATAATTAAATTTCTGAAAACCAAAGACAAAGAAAAAGTCTTGACAGCCAGAGGAAAACACCTTACCTTTAGGTAAAAAACAATTTGAGTAACAGCAGATTTCTTATCAGTGACCATGAAGACCAAAAGGAAGTGGTTCAATATTTTTCATATACTAAAAGAAAAGAGGTTATCTCAGAATCCTATAGACAGCAAAGTATTCCATGGGAATGAAGGAGAAATCAAGACATTCTCAAATAAGGGAAGGAGAATTTGTTATAAGCATCAACACAAAAGAATGGTAAAAGGGAGTTCTATATATAGAAAAGAAAAAAAAAATAAGGAACCTTGGAAGATCAGGAAGAAAGAAAAATCAAGTAGCAAAAATACAGGTAAGTGAAATAGGCTTTTTAAAACTTTTCTTGAATTTTTAAAAATATGCTTTATAATTGAAACAAAATATAACACTATCTGATATAGTTTTCAGCGGGGAAGTCCTACACAGGTTTTGTTAGATTTGCCCAAATGTTTCTTTTCTTACCTCTTGAGCAAATGTAAATGGTATTATATCTTCAATTTCAGTGATTATGTTTTCACTACTAGTATGTAGAAATGCTATTGATTTTTGCATATTGAGCCATATCCTACGCCCTTCCTGAACTCACTTATTACTTATTAGCTCTAGGAGATTTTTTGTAAATTCCTTGGAGTTTTCTATGTAGACAGGCATATAGTCTTCAAATAGGAACAACTTTATTTCCTCCTTCATAATTTGTATGTCTTTTATTTCCTTTTCTTGTCTTTACTGTCTTAGGTTGATAGAGGACACAAATACCAATATCAGAAAGGAAAGCAAAGTCATCACTACTGATATCATTAAAAAACATTGAGAGGAAAAAAAATACATTAAGAAGATAATAAAGGAATACTGTGAACAACTGTATGTCCACAAATTTGATAACTCAGATGAAATGGACTAATTGCTTAAGATATAAACTACCAAAATTACACAAGGAGAAATGGACAATCTGAATATGCCTATATCTAATAAAGAAAATGAATCAATAATCACTTTCCCAAAAATTAAGCACCAGGTTCTTTGATTTCATTGGTAAATTCTATAAAACATTTAAAGAGTAAGTGACATAAATTCTCTATAGTTTCCTACAGAAAATAGAAGCAAAGGTAACACTTCTGAACTCAATCTATGGAGCCAGTATTATCCCAACACCAAAACTTGTTAAATGTTACAAAAAAGCAAAGTACAGACCATTGTCTCTCATGAACAAGGATGGAAAATTTTCAAAATTGTAGCTAATGTAATCTAAAACACATAAAAAGAATTATACAGCACAATGAAGTGGTGTTTATTCCAAATATGCAAGCAAGTCTAGTTCAATATTTAAAAAATCAATTCATTTATTGCACCCCATCAAGAAGCTAAAAAAGCAAAATCATATGATCAAATAAATTGATGAAGAAAAGTATATGGTAAAATGCCACACTCATTCATGATTTTTAAAAAATGGCTGGAGAGGTGCGCCTGGGTGGCTCAGTCTGTTAAGCATCCAACTTCGGTTCAGGTCATGATCTCGCGGTTCGTCCATTCAAGCCCACATCAGGCTCTGTGCTGACAGCTCAGAGCCTGGAGCCTGCTTTGAATTCTGTGTCTCCCTCTCTCTCTACTTTGTGCTCTGTCTCTCTCTCTTTCTCTCTCTCTCTCTCTAAAAAATAAATAAACAAAAAATTTTTTAAAAACTTAGGAAGGAGGAGATGGACTCCTTCAACTTTATAAAGAACATTCATAAAACCTATGGCTATACTACTTAATGGTATGAAATTGGACTCTTTCTTCCTGAGAGCATTAACAGGGCAAGGATGGCCCCTCTCACCTCTCCTATCCTACATCATACTGAAAGTCCTAGCTCAACATAATAAGACAAGAATGAAGAAATAGTGTGTGTATATATATATACATATATATATGTATATATATGTGTATATATATATACATATATATTTATATTTATGTATAAAATATATAAAAAATATATTATATATTTATATATATGTATATATATATACACATATATATACATACTTATATGAAGAAATAAAAGTGCAGTTTTATTGACAGTTGAAGCAAAATATAATATTGTCTGATGTAGTATAAACTGTCAAAACTATTTGTAGTTCTTTATCTGCAGATGACATGTTTGTCTATATAGAAAATCAGATGAACCCTCCCCCTCTAAAAACAAAATGAAACTCTTAGAACTAATAAGTAATTATTTCAAGGTCACAGGGTACAAGGATAATATACAAAAATCAATTAATTTCTAATATACATCACAAAATTGAAATTTGAAATTAACAAGCCCATAAAACTGAAAAAGTGGGGAAAAGGAAACAATCCAATTAGACGTGAGCAAAAGATGAGAAGAGCCATTTCATCAAAGACACAAAGATAACAAGCATGTAAAAAGATGTTCAATATCACTAACTATTAGGGAACTGTAAATTAAAACCACAATGAGATACTTCTACCTATCTATTAGAATGGTTAAAATAAAAAAATAGTGACTTTAGGGGTGCCTGGGTGGCTTAGTAGGTTGGGCATCGGACTTCGGCTCAGGTCATGATCTCACAGCTTGTGGGTTCGAGCCTCACATCGGGCTCTGTGCTGATGGCTCTGAGCCTGGATCCTGCTTCAGATTCTGTTTCTGTCTCTCTCTCTCTCTGCCCTTCCCCTGCTCACTCTCTCTCTCTATCTCTCTCTCTCAAATATAAATAAACATTAAAAAAAATTAAAAAAACATAGTGACTTCAGTGCTAGTGAGGATGTGAAGAAATTGTATCATTCATACATTTCTGGTGGAAAGATAAAATGATACAGCTACTCTGGGAAATGGTTTGGCAATCTCTTTAAAAACTAAACATGCAACTATCCTATGCACCAGCAATTGCACTTCTGGGCATTTGTCCCAGAGAAATGAAGACTTATGTTCATGCAAAAATCTATGTACAAATGTTTATAGTAGGTTTATTTACAAAAGCCAAAAACTGAAATAATTTAGATATTCTTCAATGGCTGAATGATTAAACAAATTATTTACAATAATACCATAGAATTCTACTTGGCAGTCAAAAGTAATGAACTATTGATATGTGCAATAACTCAGTGGAATCTCTAGAAAATTATGTTGACTGGGAGAAGCCAGTCCCAAAAGGCCACATCCTGTGTCATTCCATTTATGTAACATTCATGAGAAGATAAGACTATAGCAATGGAAAACAGATTAGTGTTTACTAGAAATAAGGAGGGAAGTGATTGTGGCTATAAAAGAGTGAAATGAGGGATCTTGGTGGTGATGTAAATGTTTCTATCTTGATTGTATCAATGTCAATATCCTGGTTGTTAAATTGTACTATGGTTTTTCAAGATATTAGTGTTGGTGGAATCTTGGTAAGGGTACACAGGACGTCTATTATTTTTTTACAACCACATTTGAATCTAAAATTGTTGCAGGGAGTATGCCAGAGTCGCAAAAGATAAGTCCACAAAGTGCAGTTAAGTGAAGGTCCTCATACTCTAGTCAGAATGAGGCCCCGACTCCAGAATGAAGCTTCTTTTTATCAGGATAATTGCTAAAGACTAAGTGCATAAAGTCAGCTAAGCAAGCGTGTGAATCAATCTAATGGTTTAGCTTTTCAAGGTTCAATTTCAAGTTAATTGGTCTCTATAACACTAGGAAGGGTCAGGTGTGAAGGAGGATCCAGCCCTGGACAATGTTAATGGCTCTGGGCGTTCCTTATGAGCCGCAGCCGTGTTCAGCTATGTAAACATGTCCTAAGGCTTTGCACCTTCTCCAGCCCTTCCCTTTTGAAGTCTTTTCCTTTGATGCTTCTCTCCTGCATCTCTCACATACAATTATCTCAAAATTAAAAGTTTAATTAAAACTTCAATGAAAGCTTATTCATTCAAACAAATTAAATCTAAAGAAAGAACTTACCTTTAACTATTTTCCTTAGGCCACACACATGCACATACTCATGCACACATAATAAAATGAAAGTATGTTACAATTCATTTCCAACCAATTTGTATCACCTGAGGAAATTCATTATATCTCATATGAACAACATCTGCTTAAAACTCTAACTCTGTACATCCAGGACCTAGGAAATAAGAAGAATTCAGATAACGGCTTAAAGATAAATTCAATAGACCCTATCTCTTCTTTCTATTCCTGTTCCTGATTTTTATCTTTGTAAACCTTTGTAAACTGTAAGTATGTTTGCTGTAAGATGAGACTTTTGACATTTTCCTTGTCTGATAATACACACAATAGTAAGAGAACATAGAATGCCCAAGAAGATAAATACACGTGGACTTAAAAGTGCTCTGGCCTAGAAAGATTACATTGACAATAATAAATGAATAAAACTGATTTCAATACATCAATGACATTTAGAAAGTTAATCAATCATGAAAAGTTTAACCTAGGAATACTGAAATTAAAAACTTTCATTTCTGGTCCTCCCATAAAAAAATAAAATAAATTTAAGATTGAGTGGCTTATTCTCATCACATATTCAATTCTAACCACTCTTCTATTTTTTTCTCTTAAAATTATAAAATAAAATGCACTGATTTAACTTTGAGGCAGAATATAAATTTGAGACAGGAAAAAAATGCAAAATTCTGCAAAGTAATTTCATTAATTCACTCAATATTTAATGTGCACCTATTATGTTATAGGCATTTAAGATACACAGTGAACAAAACAGACTGCAGTCACTTCCCTCCATCCCTGCTCTCATGGAACTTAAATTCTAGCAGTAATCATTCTAGGGTAATTGTCCCTAATGTACACATAAATATGTGTAAGATTTTACACATACACACACACACACACACATATATGAAGTATAATTAACATACAATGTTATATCAATTTTAGGTGTACAACATAAGAACAATTTTTATATTATTGATAGTTCTGTAATCATAGCAAGGCTGAATTGCTGTTGCTTTGGAAACCATAATTTCCCTAAGTCCTTTCTATTCTTGTTCACAATAGCTCAAAACTGCAAACATTCACGGACAGGTGAATGAAGAAACAAGCTGTGCTATATTTATACAAAGAACTATCATCTAGATATGAAAAGAGAATGAAATGCTGAAGAGGCAGCAAAAAGGATGAATTTCAAAAACATTATTCTGGGCAACAGATGCAACACACATCACATAATTCCATCACGTGAAACGCTAGAAATGATGGGAAGTGCCTGCGTGGCTCAGTCAGTTAAGCGGCTCTTTATTTCAGCTCCAGGTCAGGATCTCATGGTTCCTAGGTTCAAGCCCCAAGTCAGGCTCCACTCCGACAGGGAGGAGCCTTCTTGGGATACGCTGTCTCTCCCTCTCTCTCTACCCCTCCCCACTCACACACACTCTCTGCATCCCTTTCTCAAAATAAATCAATAAACTTAAAATAAAAAAGAAACTCTAGAAAAGAATGATAAATCTACTCTATAATGACATAAAGCAGATCAGTGATTGCTCAGGGTAAAACTTAAGGGAAATTGACAGGAGAAAGGGATGAAAGAAACAGTTTATATCTTGATTATGCTGTTGGTTACTTGGGGTATAAATTTGTCAGAACTCATCAAAATGTACTTAAAATGAATGCATTTTATAATATATAAATAGGTCTTCAGTAAAGAGGATTACAGAATAAAAGAGAAATTAACAGACTATTATTAGAATTAAGAGAATAAATGGGAAATGCACATAATCATGAAATTAGATGCAGAAAAAGCATTTGACAAAATCAAAACTCACTCATGAGTTAAAAAAAAAATCTCCTACCAAATAGAAATAGAAATCTGTCTCAAAAACAAAGACACAAGAAAATCTCCTTCAATAAAGGTTGGAAGTTCCTGGGGCGCATGGGTGGTTTGGTGGGTTGAGCCTCCGACTTCAGCTCAGGTCATGATCTCACAGTTGATGGATTCTGGCCCACATCAGGCTCTGTGCTGACAGCTCAGAGCCTGGAGCCTGCCTCGGATTCTGTGTCTCCTTCTCTCTCTGCCCCTCCCTCACTTGTGCTCTCTGTCTCTTTCTCAGAAATAAACAAACATTAAAAAATAATAATAAATTTTAAAAAATTATGTTTTTATTTTTATTTTTATTTTTTACGATAATTTATTGTTAAACTGGTTTCCATACAACACCCAGTGTTCATCCCAACAGGTGCCCTCCTCAATGCCCATCACCCACTTTCCCCTCTCCCCCACCCCCATCAACCCTCAGTTTGTTCTCAGAATTTAAGAGTGTCTTATGGTTTGCCTCCTTCCCTCTCTGTAACTTTTTCCCCCTCCCCTTCCCCCCTGGTCTTCTGTTAAGTTTCTCAGGATCCACATATGAGCGAAAACTATAGAAAGTTTATGAAGGAAATTGAGGAAGATACAAGAAATGGAAAAACATTCCGTGCTCATGGATTGGAAGAATAAATATTGTTAAAATGTCAATACTACCCAAAGCAATCTACACATTCAATGCAATCCCAATCGAAATTGCACCAGCATTCTTCCCAAAGCTAGAACAAGCAATCCTAAAATTTGTATGGAACCACAAAAGACCCCAAATAGCCAAAGTAATATTGAAGAAGAAAACCAAAGCAAGAGGCATCACAATCCCAGACTTTAGCCTCTACTACAAAGCTGTAATCATCAAGACAGTATGGTATTGGCACAAAAACAGACACATAGACCAATGGAATAGAATAGAGACTCCAGAATTGGACCCACAAATGTATGGCCAACTAATCTTGGACAAAGCAGGAAAGAGTATCCAATGGAAAAAAGACAGTCTCTTTAATAAATGGTGCTAGGAAAACTGGACAGCAACATCAGAAGAATGAAACTAGACCACTTTCTTACGCCGTTCACAAAAATAAACTCAAAATGGATGAAGGACCTGAATGTGAGACAGGAAACCATCAAAACCCTAGAGGAGAAAGGGGAAAAAAACCTCTCTGACCTCAGCTGCAGCAATTTCTTACTTGACATATCTCCAAAGGCAAGGGAATTAAAAGCAAAAATGAACTACTGGGACCTCATCAAGATAAAAAGCTTCTGTAAGCAAAGGAAACAATCAACAAAACTAAAAGGCAACCAACGGAATGGGAAAAGATATTTGCAAATGACATCTCTGATAAAGGGCTAGTAAAATCTATAAAGAACTCACCAAACTCCACACCTGAAAAAGAAATAATCCAGTGAAGAAATGAGCAGAAGACATGAATAGACTCTTCTCTAAAGAAGACATCCAGACGGCCAAAAGACACATGAAAAGATGCTCAACGTCGCTCCTCATCAGGGAAATACAAATCAAAACCACACTGAGATACCACCTCACGCCGGTCAGAGTGGCTAAAATGAACAAATCAGGAGACTATAGATGCTGGAGAGGATGTGGAGAAACGGGAACACTCTTGCACTGTTGGTGGGAATGCAAACTGGTGCAGCCACTCTGGAAAACAGCGTGAAGGTTCCTCAAAAAATTAAAAATAGATCTACCCTATGACCCAGCAATAGCACTGCTAGAAATTTACCCAAGAGATATAGGAGTGTTGATGCATAGGGGCACTTGTACCCCAATGTTTATAGCAGCACTTTCAATAATAGCCAAACTATGGAAAGAGCCTAAATGTCCATCAACTGATGAATGGACAAAGGAGATGTGGTTTATATATACAATGGAATACTACTTGGCAATGAGAAAGAATGAAATACGGCCTTTTGTAGCAACGTGGATGGAACTGGAGGGTATTATGCTAAATGAAATAAGTCAGTCAGAGAAAGACAGATACCATATGTTTTCACTCATATGTGGATCCTGAGAAACTTACAAACATTTTTTTAAAAACAGATTGGAAGTTCCCTTCCTGGGTTTGAGTATGAGATAATGTCCATTACCATTACTTCTTCTCAGTATTATACTGGAAGTTGTAGCCAATACAATAAGGCTAAACAAAGAAATAAAATTAATAAGTATTTAAAAATAATAAAACTATCATTATGCACATGTAACTTTATTGCTTATACTGAACATTCAAAAGAATCTATAGATAAGTGAAACTTAGCAATACCTTTGGGACAATGTATAAAAATTGTTTGCCTATATGTTTGGAACAAATATTTGGAAATGAAATTTTGAAAAATATATCATTTACAAATGTTTTGTGCTAGTCTCAATCTATCAATAACCAATATTGTGGCTGGACCAGACTATGACTGCAAGATGTCCTTTGGCAATAAACATCAGGAAACTTTGAGAGGAAAAAAGGTTTGTTAGTCACAGATGCTGAAACATGTATGGTACATGTGAGGCCACACAGCAAGGTTTGGGGGCTGCAGTGGGGGGAGGGGGAGTGTGAGCACATGGGCCTAGGGTTCTGCTTTTATTGGGGTTGAGGGTGGGGACCTAGGGTTTCATGAGCTCACTCCTTACTGCTGAATTTAAAACATAAGAGCATGAATTTAAGCTCAGGAAGAGAAAAAAAGTGGCCTAAATGGTAGATTATCCTGAAATCAACCAAAGATCTTTAAAACAAAAGGATTAGGGACTGGCTCTTTATTTACTCCTGTGTAGAATAATGTGTTTATATGATATACCCATCTTTGAAGTGGATGCCTCCACAATCAAAGCTTAAGTCAGGCACTAGTGTTACAAAAAAGAAAAGCCTTCTTTGGAAAAATGTCTATTCATGTCTTCTGCCCACTGTTAATTGAATTATTAATTTGGGAGCATATGGAGTTTTATAAATTATAGATTTTAGATACTAACCCTTTATCAGATATGTCATTTGCAAATATCTTCTCCCATTCCATAGGCTGCATTTTTGTCTTGTTGTTTCCTTTTCTATGCAGAAGCTTTTTTATTTTGATGTAGTCCCAATAATTTATTTTTTCTTTTGTTTGCCTTGCCACAGGAGACATATCTAGAAAGCAGTTTCTACAGCTGATGTCAAAGAAGTTACTGCCTGTATTTCCTTCTAGGATATTTATGGTTTCAGTTCTCACATTTAGGTCTTTAATCCATTTTGAATTTATTTTTGTGTATGGTGTAAGAAAGTGGTCCATTTTCATTCTTTTGTATGTTGCTGTCCAGTTTTCCCAACACCATTTGTTGAAGAGACTTTTTCCCATTGGATATTCTTTCCTACTTTGCCAAAGATTAATTAACCATACAATTGTGGGTTCATTTCTGAGTTTTCTATTCTATCCCATTGATCCATGTATCTATTTTTGTGCCAGTACCATACTGTTTTGATTATCACAGCTTTGTAATATAACTTGAAGTCTGGAATTGTGATGCCTCCAGCTCTGCTTTTCTTTTTCAAGGTTCCTTTGGCTATTCAGGGTCTTTTGTGGTTCCATACATACTTAGGATTGTTTTTTCTAGCTCTGAAAATGCTGGGGGTATTTTGATAGCAATTGCATTAAATGTGTACATTGCTTTGGATAGTAGAGACATTTTAACAATATTTGTTTTTTCCAACCCATGAGCATGGAATGTCTTTCCATTTCTTTGTGTCGTCTTCAATTTCTTTCATTAGTGTTTTATAGTTTTCAGAGTATAGGTCTTTCATGTCTTTGGTTAGATTTATTCCTAAGTATCTTATTGTTTTTGGTGCAATTGTAAATGGGATTGATTCCTTAATTTCTTTTCCTGCTGCTTCATTATTATTATATAAAAAGGTACAGATTTCTGTGTGTTGATTTTGTATCCTGCCACTGTACTGAATTCGTTTATCAGTTTCAGCAGTATTTTGGTGGAATCTTTCTGGTTTTCTATATACAGTATCATGTCATGTCACAGTTTTACTTCTTCCTTGCTGATCTGGATGCCTGTTACTTCTTTATATTGTCTTATTGTTGAGGCCAGGACTTCCAGTACTATGTAAATAGCAGTAGTGAGAGTGGGCATCCCTGTATTGTCCTTGACCATACAGAAAAAGCTCTCAGTTTTTCTCCATTTAGGATGATATTAGCTGTCAGTTTTTCACATATGGTCTTTATTATATTGAGGTTTGTTCCCTCCAAACCTACTTTGTTGAGGGTTTATATGGATGTTGTACTTTATCAAATGCTTTCTCTGCATCTATTGAAATGATCAAATAGGTTAAATAGGTCATCAGGATTAAGGAGGGCACTTGTTGTGATGAGCATTGGATGTTGTATATAAGTGTTGAATCACTATATTGTACTGAAACTAATAATACAGTGTACGTTAAGTAACTGAAATTTAAATAAAAATTTAAAAAAAGAAATAAAGCCAACTGTCAAGACTTACACCATAATAAGCATCAAAAAATTAAATGCCTAGGTTTAAACCTAATGAAAGATGTGCAAGATATCTACAAAGGAAACCAAAAAATACTATGAAACAAAATTAAGACCTAAATAAAAAGAATGATATATCATGTTCAGAAATTAGATAACTGTTGTAAAAATATCAGTTCTCACAATTTGATCCATAGAAACAGTCTAAATAAAAGTGAAAGCAGCAATTTTTGGCTTTTGGTGTTTTAAGAAATTTGGCAAGTGAATTATAAAATTAAATAGAATTTCAATGTGCCAAGATTAGGTAAAGCATCTTGAAGCATATTGGAAGACTTACACTATCAGATACCAAGGCTTATAATAAAATTAAAGTAATTAAAACTAAGTGAAATTTGAGTAAGAATTGAGGAATATTACAAAATAGAGATTCAAGTAAAAAAATTCATGTGTATACAGTTTACAACATAGGTGGCCAGTACATTGCAGTTGAGAAGGATGTCCTGATAAATAGTACTGGATCAACTAGATAACATGGAAAAAAAAAGGATTATCCAATGATTCTGCATGCCATACATAAAAATAAATTGCAGATGGATTATAGACTTAAATGTAAAAGGTAAAGCATTTCCTAAATGAAGTTCCTAAATCTTAATATAGGATATCTTTATTGCCTTGAGTTGATATAGATTTCTTAAATAGGACACAACAGGGACTAAATTTATTTTTTACTTTATTTTTTCCAGCTTTATTGAGATGTAATTTATATGTAACATTATGTAAGTTTAAAGTGTACAATGTGATTTGATACATGTATATACCAAGAAATGATTACCACAATAAGGTTAACACATCTATCACCTCCCATCATTAGAATTTTGTTGTTGTGTATGTGGTGAGAATATTTAAGATTTCTCTCTTAGCAACTTTCAAGTATATATTACAGTACTATTAATCATAGACACCAAACTGTGTATTAGGTATTCAAGCTTATTCATCTTGTAACTGGAAGTTCATACCTTTTGATCAACATCTAATTTCCTCCATCCTCTAACCCCTGGCAACCATCATTCTATTCTCTGTTTCTATGAATTTGGCTTTTTTAAGATCCCACATATAAGTGAGATCATACAGTATCTGTTTTTCTCTGTCCGATTTATTTCACTTAGCATAATGACCTCAAACTCCATCCATATTGTTGCAAATGACAGGATTTCCTTCCTCTTTTACGCTTAAATAATACTTCATTGTGTGTGTGTGCATATCATATATACCTATATATCATAATTTTTAATCCAGTAAGCCATCAATGGATACTTAGGTTGTTCTCATGTCTAATTATTGTGAATAATACTGCAAAAACATGAGGGTACAGATCTCTTTCAGACAGTGATTTCATTTTCTTCAGATATATACTTAGAATTGGGATTGCTGTAGTAGATCATATGGTAGTTATATTTTTAATTTTTTTAAGGAACCTCCATACTGTTTTCCATAGTGGCTGCACCAATTTACATTCCCACCAACAGTGCACAGGGTTCCCTTTCTTTAACACACTCACCAATACATGTTATTTCTTGTCTTTTTGATAATAGTCATCCTAATGGGTGTGAGGTGATATCTCGTTGTTTTGATTTGCATTTCCCTAATGATTAGTGATATTGAGCATCTTTTCATGTACCTGTTGACCATTTGCATATCTTCTTTGGGGGAAAAAAAAGTCCTCTGCCCATTTTTAAATCCAATTGGTTTGTTGTTGTTTTAGCTTTTGAGTTGTATGAGTTACTTATACATTTTAAATATTAACACCTTATCAGATAAATGGTTTGCAAATATTTTTGCTTTTGTTGATTGTGCTTTTGGTATTATACCCAAAAAATTATTCCCAAAACCAATAGGCAGCTTTTCTCGTATATTTTTTTTTCTAGGAGTTTTATGGTTTCAGGTCCTTAGTCCATTTTGAGTTAATTTTTGTAAGTAGTGTAAGATAAAGGCCCAATTTCATTCTTTTGCATGTGAACATATAATTTTCCCAGCAGCTTTTATTGAAAAGATTCTATTTTCCTCAGCAAGTATTCTCAGCTAAACTTGTTAAATATTAATTGACTGTATATGCAAGTATTTATTTCTGGGGTCTCAATTCTGTTCCATCAGTTTACATGTCTGTTTTTAGGCCAATACCATAGTGTTTTAAATACTGTAGCTCTGTAGTCTAGTTTGAAATCAGGAAGTGTGATGCTTTCAGCTTTGTTCTTTCTCAGGATTGCTGTGGCTACTTGGGGTCTTTTGTAGTTCCATATTGGGTTTTAGGGGTTTTTTTTAGGTTTTTTTTTCTATTTTTGTGAAAATGCCATCGAAATTTTGATAGGGATTGCATTGAATCTGTAGACTGCTTTGGGTAAAGTGGATATTTTAACAATATCAGTTCCCTTGATCCATGAACATGGAATATCTTTCCATTTATTTGTGTCTTCAATTTCTTTCAACAAAATATTATAGTTTTCAGAATACAAATCTTTTACTTAACAGGTTAAATTTAGTCCTAATATTATATTATTTTTGAAGTTATAGTAAATGGCATAATTTTCTTTATTCCTCTTTCATATATTTCATTGTTATTGTATGGAAACAAAACTGATTTATATATGTTGGTCTTGTATCCTACCACTTTACTTAATTCATTTATTATTACTTCTAATAGTTTGTTGATAAAATCTTTAGGATTTTCTATATATAAGATTATGTTAAAACAATTTTACTTCTTCCTTTCCATTTGGATGCCTTTTATTTTTTTCTTGCCTAATTGCTGTGGCTAGAACTTCCAGTATAATGCTGTACAGGAATGATGATCTTGTCTCAGATATTAGGTAAAAGCTTTCAGATTTCATCATTGAGTATATTGTTAGCAGTGGGTTTGTCATATATGGCCTTTATTATGTTGCGGCATATTCCCTCTACACAGCAATTGTTGAGAGTCTTTATCACTAAACACTGTTTAATTTTGTCAAATGTTTTTTTCTGCATCTACTGAGAGTTATATTTTCACCCTTCATTTTATTAATGTGGTGTATCACACTTACTTATTTGCCTATGCTGAACCATATTTGCATCCCAGGGATAAATTTCACTTGATCATGGTGTATGATCCTTTTAAATGTGCTTTTGAATTTGGTTTGGTAGTGTTTTGTTCAGAATTTTTGCATTTATATTCATCAGGGACATTGGCCTGTATTTTCTCATAGTGTCCTTATCAGGCTTCAATGCTAAGATAATTCTAGCCTCATAAATAAGTTTGGGTGTTTTCCCTCCTCTTCTAATTTTTGGAAGAGTTTGAGAAGAACTGGCCTTAATTCCTCTTTAAATGTTTGGTAGAACTCACCAGTGAAGACATCTGGTCTCATACTTTTCTTTGTTTGGAAGTTACTGATTATTGATTCAATCTACATAGCCTTTATTTATCTTTTCAGATTGTCTTATCTTCATGATTCAATCTTGATAGTTTGCATTTCACCTGGGTCTTATCCATTTCCTCAAGGTTATCCAATTATTTGGTGTAAAAATATTCACAGTAACCTCTTAAAATCCTTGATATTTCTGTGTTATCAATTATGTCTCCTCTTTCATTTATAAATTTATGTATTTGAGTCCTCTCTCTTTTTTTTCTTGGTTAGCCTCACTAAGGGTTTCTCAATTTCATTTACTTTTTTAAAAGCCAACTATTGATTTTTTTTCTATTATGTTTCTAGTCTCTATTGCACTTATTTCTGTTCTGATCTTTGATATTTCCTTCCTTCCACCAACTTTGGACTTAGTTTGTTCTTTTTTTTCTAATTCCTTTAGTTGTAAAATTAGATCGTTTACTTGAAATCTTTGTTTCTTCTTAATGTGGGCATCCATTATTATAAATGTCCTTCTTAGAACTGCTTTTGCTGAATCCTGTAAGTTTTGATATGTTGTTTTTTCTCATTTTTGTCTGCCTCAAAACACTTTCTGGTTTCCCTTTTGATTTCTTCTTTGACTCCTGCTTGTTCAGGATTGTGTTGTTTAAATTCCACATATTTGTAAAATTTGTAAATGTTTCGGTTTTCTTCCTGTTATCAGTGTCCAGTTTCATACCATTGTGGTCAGAAAAGATGCCTCTTATGATTTCAATCTCCTTATATTTGTATAGGCCACAAAGCAAGCCCTATCCTGGAAAATATTCTGTATGCACTTAAGAAGAATGTGTATTCTGGTACTACTGGATGGAATGTTCTGTGTATCTCTTAAGTCCATTTGGTCTATAGCATTATTCAGAACTACTGTTTCCCTTCTTAATTTTCTCCCCGGATGATCTATTCAGTGTTGAAAGCTGGGTATTGAAGTCCTTTATTACTATTATTATTATTATTATTATTATTATATTTCTCTCTCTTTCTTCAGTTCCATTAATATTTGCCTTAAGTATTAAGTGCTCCTATGTTGGGTGCACATACATTTACTTTAAAAGATAAAATGTTTTGGGGCGCCTGGGTGGCTCAGTCGGTTAAGTGTCCGACTTCGGCTCAGGTCACGATCTCATGGTATGTGAGTTCGAGCCCCGCGTTGGGCTCTGTGCTAACTGCTCAGAGCCTGGAGCCTGTTTCAGATTCTGTGTCTCTCTCTCTCTCTCTGACCCTCCCCCGTTCATGCTCTGTCTCTCTCTCTGTCTCAAAAATAAATAAACGTTAAAAAAAAAATTAAAAAAAAAAAAAAGATAAAATGTTTTGCCTTAGTGTAAGATGGGTGTAGCTCCTGCCAGGTTCCTGGGAGGGGTCATGCTTGGTCACTGGATAGGCTCGTGGGTTGACAGAGCTGGCCGTGGACTATGGCTAAGAGGGCTGGAACTGAACTCCAAGGTTGTTTCAGGCTTTACAGCCAAGAAATATCTGCAGCCTGCTCTTGAGGCATGAATGAACATGTCTCCTACCAGTTCCCTGGGCAGGCTGAACTGCATCCCAACCATGACTGTTGAGGCTGGAGCTAAGAATAGGGCTGTTTCAAGATACCCTGTGTGGCAGAAGTGTCTCCCACTGAGTCCCTGTACTGGCAGGACTCTGTGGACCATTGCTGGGACAGTCTAGAGCCCAGTTACAGGGTTGTTTCAGAATCTACAGTCTGACAGAGTTTGGTTTGCTTGCCTGAGTGGCTCCCTGACCATGGCCAAGAGGAGCTGGAGCTGGTTTGGGGGCCACTTCAGAGTACACAGCCAGAACTGAAGTCTTTTTGGTCATTACCTAACCCATGAATGGGCAGGACTCCTCCTAGGTCTTTTGGAGTATGGTTGCTGGTGATGGTACTAAGACTAAATGGAGGGTAGCTTAGCCCTCAGGGATACAGAGCTGTTTTCAAGTCTTTAGCTGGGACCACAGTTACTAAGTCAGTCACCTAGGTGCAAGCTCGCCTTCTTAGAAGGGCTCTCTTCAGTATTGGACTGCATCAGGGTTTCACAATCAAAAGCATCAAATGATCATTGAGGGGAGCTAAGGGAAAGGTACATAAGAACTCACTGTACTATTTTTACAACTTATTGTGAGACTAAAATCATTTCAAAATAAAATGTTTACTTAAAAAGTCAACATTAGTATTATGTAAGAATTCATTGACTATTTGAAATTTACAATAAAAATGTTGTATACCATTTTTTTTAAATTGTATGCTATGCATTCTCTTTTATCAGTTAAGTCTATAATAAGCTTATATAAGCATATATGAGCATCAGGGCCAAGAGTAGGCACAAAACTTAAAGGAGGCACTCACTCTCAGGGTCATTCAAGTGTCTCATGCTAGTCCCTGCACTGATACGCTTACAGATCTCACATTTCACCCCTACCCCTGCATTGGAAGACCACTTGTTAAATATTTACTAACACAACACTACCTTCAAATAAATACTAGTTTCATTTGCTACATGAACAAAGGCCCTGCCATGAAAGTGTCTTTAAAAAGTTTCCTCACTTGTAAGTATATCAGCTTGTCTCTTTTATTTTTTTTTAATCGAATTCTATTCTATGAGAACTTTTAAGGGCTGGAATATGGGGTGCTTGATCACAGTGAACTTTAGACTGGACATCTAGCTAAGTGGAAGGGTGAATTATGTCATTTCAAATGGAGAGACAAAAACAACTTTAAAAGAAATGAGAGATGTCAGAAAGTCCGGCAGGTTCTGGAGCAAAATTCTCTGGTGTGGAGGGTGGGGGGGAGGGACAACAATCACAAATTGGAGAGACTGAATCAAGCTAGGTAACACATCTATGGTATGTCATAGGAGGATAAAGCAAGACTATGAAGTCAGTTCAGAAAGAAAAAGGGGAATCACTGGGTTCTATTCACGAAACCAATACTACACTGTATGTTAACTAAATTGAATTTAAATAAATAAATTTTGTACTCTTAAATGACAAAATGAAAGGAAAAGAAATGAAAAAGAAAAAAAGGAATTCAAGAAGGAAAAGTATAAATGTAAGCCTTGGTTCATTTGGGAAAGAGAATCAAGGAACATCTTGTGGATTCTACATAATTGAAAAGGAAAAGGAAACACTGCATTGGGAATAATAATCTTTCTCACTGAAGAAAGGTAAATGCAGTTTTCCATTCTTTACTTGTGAATAAGAAATTTGCCTAGTCTTTACTTTCCTACAATCATTATTTACGTTATGACTGATCACTCTTCTTAATCAAATTGTATACAATCAAATTCTATGTAAATAGAACTTACATGTAGAATAGAATTTTATGTAAATATTCACATACAGTGTGCTTCCTGGCACTATTCATCTCATGATAAATCAAAAAATATTTTGAGGTTTTAATTATAATTGTGAATATAATCAAATTTATTTCTCACCTGCATTCATCCCTTCTCTTGGGATTACATCTCTCAGCCTTGAGTCTCCTCCAGACACAACCAAAAGAAAAACCCTGTGATTGAATGAGCTTTCATGGGTGCTTTTTTGATCATAAAAATCCAAATTTAAAGGGTATATAATTAATTGAATATGCTTTTGTTGTTGTTACAAAGTAATGACAAATGCATAATTTAGGAAATCATGTTTGAAAAAATTCTGGGTATTTTTCTTTTCCTACTTAATGCTAGGAGTAGATTAGTGCTTCAGGGACTGACATCAGTAGTGGTTTCTGACATTCCTCTATTTTATTCTCAATTGAGACTGAGTGTCTAAAAGGTTTCTTTAAACAAATGGGGTGTTGGTTGTTATGTTTCACTTTTCCCTGGCGGCTACTCAGCATCTGGCGAGCCCTCCCAATGGTGTTGGCAAGGCTCATCCTTCTCAGAGTGACTGGAAATGTACAGCCTGTTACTAAGTAACAGAATATAAAGACTTCCAGCAAATGAAGAACTTCCTTTGTTTCCCATCCTGCTTCCATTGCCAAATGAATGTGTTGCACTAACATCTAATAGCACTTACCAGCTGCTAGGTTCTGTTCTTTCCAGTTACGATTACTTGGACTTCCCAGTTTCCGTATTGTTCTGCCATTTTCACAATGGGGGCCCCAGAGACGTTGCAAAAGAATCTCAAAACCATTGCCTCTGAAGCTTCATTAAAGAAAAGTACTCATATCTGCCATAGTACCCATACTGCAACATCTTGGCAAATTAACTTCTCACCCAAAGTTTTTCTCCCCGGTAAATTTCAGAGCCCTTTCAAATGCTTTTGTTTTCTTTACTTCCCATCCAGTCTTTGGACGAAGGTACATTTAACTTTACACAAATAATTAGTTCCTTAATAGTGATGTAGAAATCAATTTTTTAAATTAAAATATATGTTAAGTCTACTAGGGACAATTATTTCATAAAAGAACTCCATTAGAGTTATTTGATAAATCAACTCTTTTGTGTATCAAATGTTCATCCCTACCTTATCTATGTGAAAAGCAAAATGGTCATATGTCACATGTCCTTGACTATTAAGTGCTCCTGCGGGATATGTTCTCACTACAATCTTCCATGTCAGAACATTGAATTGAATGCTGACCAGAGTCACTATTGATTTCCATTGTTTGGAAATCCTTTTTGTTTTTTTCTTTTTCTTTTTGTTCTAAGTGAAAGTCCTGGGTTCTTTTTCTGGAGACGCGTGATGGGGAGCAGGGTTGACATGAGGCAAGCACACTAGAGGACTACTGTCCATTGTGATTGTCCAGTGCCTTGCTCTACTTGTCACTAAATTTTTTGCTATCATCCCTTTTCACAGCACTGTTTTTGTTTCCTTTCAACAAGACATATAAGGCATTAGTGTCTTGGATTAATCATCTAGTAAATTGCTTCCCAAACGATAGTCCAAGATATGCTAGTCATTTGAAATTTTCCTTCAATATGTATGTGGTACAGACCAATAGTTTACCCATACTTTCTGTGCATACTATTTCTTCTTACTAACCACCAATGTATCACACAATTATTATCTATATTAATATTGAGATAATTGAATCACATTTAAAAATATAGATTTCCCTCAAAGTATTAAAAATATTCTTTAAAAACAGATGAGATGGTGTGATATGAAATGTATGTGAATTCAAAACATCAAAAGTCATAAATTATTTTAAGTTTTTTCTTGGAAGTGTGTTTTGTCCTTTTTTTTTCCAGCAGGAGACAGCATTCACAGTAAAAACAAAATGCCTGTTTTTAACACTATTATTACATCACCAATTATTTTTTTAAAGGATGGTTCTCTGGTCAAACAAGTGTAAAGACTTCTGCTTTTTACATTCTATCTTTTGAAGATTCACTGGGCCCTGAAGATTCTATGAAATTTTACAACATATTAATGGATTTAAATTTAACTGAGTAATTTCTAAATCTGCATTTTCATGGGATATTTTGCCTGGGGTAGGTCTAATAACAAAGCTTTGAGAAATGCAGAACAAATACTTGCTGCCTATCATTTGTGAACTCCGAAGATGGGTTAACAATTAAAACCTGGCACATAAAATATCAAACATTCTATATAGTACCCAAACAATTGTGATATTATTTTTTTAATGTTTATTTTTGAGAGAGAGAGAGAGAGGGAATGCACACTAGTCGGGGAGGGGCAGAGAGAGGGAGCCGGAGGATCCGGAGTAGGGTTTGTGCTGACAGCAGAGACCCTGACCTGGGGCTCGAACTCAGGAGCCATGAGATCATGACCTGAGCAGAAGTCAGACATTTAACCAATTGAGTCATCCAGGCGCCCCAACAATTGCAACATTATTAAATAAAAGAACTCCAACAGACAGGGAGTCCTTTTATTTGTTAGATGTTGTAAACCTACTATTAATGGAAAAAATTAAGCTGGCATTTTAATAGCTCTGATATGATTTTCATGACCTGAAGACTCAAGAACACACAGTCTTCTCTATTCTACCTCCAACAAATAGAATTAAAAGCCACTACAGGCTTTGACTCTCCTGATAATATACCTATGTATCAAGGGCTGCCCATACAGAATATCAAAGATAAAAATGAATACAGACAAAATGGTCTTTGCTTTGAGATTAAGTTTACTTTGGCATGCTAAATCTAGTGCCACTTCTATAAATTAGGATTTTCCTAATGAGACCTTCAATCCATGTTGATTGACATATTTCTTTTCTTTTCCAGACCCTTGCAATAAAATTAAGGTACAGTTTCCATATATGACAATAAACCAAGTGCTATAGTTAATGCATACAGGGTATCCCATAATATATTCCTATTAACAGAGTCAAAGCTAAGGAAAGATCAATTAAAAACAATTCTCTGTTATTCCTAGAAGTTTGCTCCATAAAGTGATGGCAAGTAAAAACAATGGAAAATTATACAACAGACATACTTGCCTGTTCTTCTTGGAGATGATGATGGTCTCCAAAGGTCCATGTCTATGGACACATCAAGAAGAAACTGGGATAAAGAGATCTTTCATGCACAGCAGATCTGAAACTCTGGAATACTTGAAAAATCTAGGAAAACCTTAACTTTTCCCAAGGGGAATGGAAGTCTCTAATTTTGCCTAATTATTTTTACCTGCTATTACCCTATCCTGGCATTATATTTAATTACATTTATTTTATAGTTTGGAACACTGGTTAGATCTAACTTAATTCCTTTATGTTGATTTAGTTACATTTTTTTGTGCTATTCTCTAGTGCTATTAGACACTAATAGTTTATGCTCTGTATTTTTACTAAGATAATGCACCCAATTAATTCTTTCAACAAATATTTGTTGTACACCCCCTATGTGTCACACATGACTCTGGGAACGTTGGGCATACCTGTTAATAAAGCAACGACCCCTGATCTCTGGTTCTTATATTCTAGTAGGGAGAGACGAACAATAAACAATAAACTGAAGTAAAAGTCAAGGAAAAATGAGTAGAGTAAAACAAGTAGGGTTGGGAGTGCAAGGTGATCCTTGAAACAGGTAAGAAAATTAACCAAGCAGACACGAGGAAAAGGAAGCTTCTGGGCAGAGGAAAAAGCTGCTACTCAGGCTCTCAGGAGAGCAGAGGCCAGTCTGGAACACAGCCTGGGGTGAGTCATAGGAGAAAGGGTCTGAGGGAACGCTGGGGGCAGTGAGACCTGGGAGGGCATGTGAGCCATGGAGGGGACATCAGCTCTGACTTGAGTGAGATGGGGAGCCTTTTGTAGGATTTGAGCAGAGGGGTACCTTGATATAATACACATTTTAAAGGGATCATACCACCTAGAGTAAAGAGAGTAGACTCTGGGGGCTCAGGGAGACAAACAGGAAACCCATTAACAGGCAAGTGCCATAATCAAGGCAACATATTGTTAATAGCTTGGGTGTGGGTAGTAAGTAACATGAAGGGGCTAAGAATGGGTGACAGAAATCCAAAAAGAGGACTCAAAATGACTCCAAAGCTAGTGGTATAAGAAATGGTCATCAATTCAGATGGAAAAACTGTGGGTGGAACAGGTTTATGGGGAAAAGATTAGGAGCTCTGTTTTGAACGCATCAAGTTTAAGATGTCTTTTAGACATCCAAGCAGATATGTAAGTAGGAAGCTGGCTATATGTGTCTAGAGTTTTGGAGAAAGGAGGTAGTAATTCCTTTTTATTTCTGATAAAATTTTCTACTCAAAAGTAATAA
Organism: Panthera leo; assembly: GCF_018350215.1. NCBI lineage: Eukaryota > Metazoa > Chordata > Mammalia > Carnivora > Felidae > Panthera > Panthera leo. The sequence goes on from NC_056683.1 coordinate 77,256,288, forward strand.
AACATCCATTCACCCAGGAAATCAGCACATTTCCAATGTGGACACTGAAGAGGGTGAATTTTGATGGAAGCCTTGAAAACAGATTCTCTGATTCTGGATCTTAACTGAAAACATATCCCAAAATATAATTTGACTTGATTTTGATTTGATTCTCTTACCTTAACATTCTAGGCAATGAGTAAGTGAAACTTCTCTAGATGGCAGTGGCTTTCTGCATAAATACCACTATTCATTCATTCATTCATTCACTTATTCATTCATGATATAAACATTTATTTGACCCTTACAACATGTAAGGCTCCTATTCTCCCCCCTTATCTTATTTGAACAGCAAAACTAGCCAAATGGTCAGGAGAAAAAAGAATTTGAAGGAAACACCTTGTGGAGCTAAAGTTGGCAGGACAGCCTGGCAAATAAATCCCTGCTTTTGAGAAGAATTGCACTGAGGGTATTCTGATGTGAAGGCCACATTTCAGATAACATAGTGGCAGCAAACAAAAGCACTATCTGGGCCCATGTGAATTTCTGCTGCCACAGAAGATTGTTGAAGAAGTATTTTATATGTATTACATGCATTTTAAGCCTTAGGGTTCTTTGAAAACTAAAAATTGTCCTCACATATTCAGGGTTTAAAAAAATTTGGAGAAAACAGAAGAAGAAATCAGGAAACTAACCTTAAAAAATTATGTCCCAGTATTTTAAAATTTGCCTTTTATTTTAAATTCCATGAAACATGGTCTTAGAAGGGTGAGGGACCCTCACAGATAGAACACAGTAGATAACAGATAGTAGTAGAAGTCCATTAAAAATAGAAATTCAATTCCACAATGTGTGTTTAGTGTCTCTCATGTGCAAGGACTAGTTGGAAATATGAAGAGTAATGAGAAACAGTCCTTCTCTCTAGCATTCATAGCAAAATAGGATAGAGAACTTCACACATACACACTAATGGCACTAATACTAGGCAGACTGTGTTAAGTAGGGAAAGGAGAGATTAGTTATGAGAGTAGTATGATTATGCCTCTTAGGCCTCTTAAGGACTTCTGCTAGGTTTTTAATAAAATATTACTACTACTACTACTGACTATAAATCAGGATGAAGTGTAATTTTTTTGTTAATTTTTTCAAAGTTTATTTATTTATTTTGAGAGAAACAAAGAGACCATGAGCAGGGGAGGAGCAGAGAGACAGAGAGAGAATCCAAAGCAGGATCTGCTGGTCAGCGCAGAGCTCAACATGGGGCTCGAACTCATGAAACCGAGATCATGACCTGAGCTGAAATCAAGAGTCAGATACTCAACCCACTGAGCCACCCAGGCGCCCCTGGAGTGGAATTTCTATGCAGAGAGAACTTGAGCATATATCTTGAGGTAAGAATGAAAGACATGTAGGAGACAGTTAGGGTCCAGCGTTAGCAGAGCATCAAAAAGGTAGGGGCTAAGTTAAATGTACATATTCAAACATGTATAAATAATATAATGCAAGTGAAAACACCTACACCTAGGGGTTCCTCGGTGGCTCAGTCAGTTGAGCAACTGACTTCGGCTCAGGTCATGATCTCATGGTTTGTGGGTTCAAGCCCCGCAACAGGCTCTGTGTTGACAGCTCAGAGCCTGGAGCCTGCTTCACATTCTGTGTCTCCCTCTCTCTCTGCCCCTCCCCACTCATGCTCTGTCTCTCTCTGTCTCAGAAATAAATAAACATTAAAAAAAAAAAAAAGAAAAGAAAAAAAAGAAAACACCTACACCTAGTGCTCAGCAGAAAAGCTCAGTAAGTTCATTGAATGTTAGCTTGCAATTGAATATAATTCAGAAAGTGTGATAACTAAGAATGGGATAAAAATTATTTGGGAGAAGTAAAACTTAGTAATTATGGATGGACACAGCTAGTACAGACTTTTCAGGCTGAATCCAATTAGAGATATTTTTAGAGCTTTTGAAATAAGTCTCAAAAGTTTTACTGAGGCACACTTCATAAACAGTTGTGTACATATGTAAAGTGTAAAGTTTGGTAAGTTTTGACATATGAATACAATCATGAAACTAATTCCACAAGCAAGATAATGAATATATCTTTCATCCCCCCAAATCTTCTCATGTCTCTTGGTTATCCCTTCCTCCTCTTTCTCCTCCTCCCAATTCCCAGGCAACCAATGATTTGCTCTGTCAACTGTAAAGTATTTTGCATTTCCTAAAATTTTACCTAAATGGCATTCTAAAGATATTCTCTTTTTTGTCTACATCCTTTCACTCAACATAAATACTTAAGAGTCAACCACAGTATAGTCTGTATCAGTTCATTTCTTGTTATTAATGAGTACTATTTCGTCATGTGAGTATACCACAATTTGTTTCCAGTCATCTGGTGATGGACATTTGGGCTGTTTCCAGTTGGGGGCTGCTACAAATAAAGCTACTATGAACATTCATGTACAGTCTTTGTAAGAACATACGCTTTCACTTCTCTTGGGTAACTATCTAGGCAAGGAATAGCTGGATCACATGGTAGTATACATTTAACTTTTTAAGAAACTGCCAATTTTTTTTCCCAAAGCAGTTGTATCATTTTACATTCCCACCAGCAGTATGTGAGAGCTCCAGTTCCTTACATCCTTTTAGAGGAACTAATGTTTGGTATAATCCATCTTTTAAAAGTTTATTATCTCACCCAAACAACCACACACAAATGGCTCTTCTTCACAGATAGGCTAAGTTCCATAGACAGTGTTTTTGATGAATTTAGAAAATAGCAAAATATCTACATTATTCAGAAAAATAGATTAATGCCATGGAAAATAGCTAAAAGAATTAAGGGAGTGACTTCCTGAAAGTAGGATAAAAGGTGGGGAAAAAAGGGGAGAGGATACCACTGGTATTTATAACATTTTAAAGACTATTGACTTTTTAAAACATACCATGGATTATTTTAATAGAATATTAAAAGACTGAAATAAATAAGTCAAAGTAGTCTTAGAGATCTTTTCACAAATGCATATAAGGACCCCGGTACCTATTTTTAATTAAAATTTACTATAACATAAAATTCTTATTGGTTACTTTGTATTTTCAATGCACACTGTGTATTAATCATCATAACTAATATATTTTGTAGTGCTAAAATAAGAAGAAGCATCATTGCAGATAACCTGGAGATGATAAAGTGTTCAAGAATCTCTGTTTACCCTGAGCAGAGTTTACACTCAAACAATGTATAAACATTATGACGACAGGTAGTTTTTATAGTTATTAGCCACACTTCATTAAATGCTTAGCTTCTGGGAAGTACTGGAATAGATCAAATTGAAATAACTGACAAAATTTAGAATCACTTATAATTAAAGACACACAACTTTAATCCATGTGTATTAAGGTTGTGGAGTCTCATTTTTGCTACTGTGATTACTCTGGTTACAAAACAGATGAGGTCTGGAGAGATGCATGGTCTTTGGCATCAGAACCTGGGTTTAAATCCCGACATCATGATTTACCCGCTATATGCCAATATATGTAAGGCAACATTACAAAGTCTCATTTACTTCATTTCTAAAAATAGCATTAAAACAACTACTTCTTAAGACTGCTTTGAGGAGTACCTGATGTAAATTCCAAGCATAGTGCCTGGCACATAAGTGATCAATAAAGTTCAACTACTATTATTACCTGGGATTCATTATTGTAAAATATCCCAAGAGCAATTCTCCCTTGCTTTCCAATGGTTTTTGGTTGCCCTAAAATCTGTCTTCTAAGCAACAGGATCACAAGTTTTCCATAACAGTTTTATTCACCTCATGTTGCAGTGACTGGAGTCTGCCCTCAATCTATATATATAAAATTTAGGACACTCACCTCATATCATTCCTTTTGCCCAAATGCTAACTTCCCTCCAGAATCTTCATACTTTGTTTGCTCTCCAGTGCCTTCATGTGATTGGTCTTTGAATTTTTCCCAGAGATTACAGTTATCAGTTGGAGGGTCAATCTCATAGAAGCTTACACAGCCATACCAGAAGCTCACACACCACTAATTTTACTTAAGTTCTACTTTTCAAAGGATTTGGGCAGGATTAGTGGTAAGGGGAGCAAAAATATCTGGACCACTCCCACTTTTTCCCAGAGAATGGAACTCTTATCTGATGGGTTCAGATTCCAGAACACTGATCAGATGAGAGTTACTTGTGGGCAAGGTAGCTATTTGTTCAACAGTCATCCTAACCCTAAACTGAGTTGATGCTAAATTCCACAAGTAGGAAAATGAAATCACTGTGCTTTCTTTCTCTTCTCTTTTTATCAGGAGTACTTAGACACTTTCATTGTTTCATCTTTAGGGACCTAGCTGAAACTATGTTTAAGATCTGGGTTTAAGTAGAGGAAAGGACCTCAGACCTAAGCCACATTCAGGAATCCTAAAGGTACCACGTTATAGTTGTGGAAATAAGAGTCCTTGATAATTGTTTTTAAGTATTAAGTTTCCTTTTACAATTTTCACTTGAGAAATTCACAGAAAAAAAGGTATTTAGACAGCAGAATTTAGACATTCTTGGTTCCTACCTCAAAATCATTTACTAGGTCCCCCAAAACTTTCATTAAGGCCCTAAGTAATGACACCAAAGAGCAGGACAAAAAGTGAAGGTGGGGGAAGGAAAGCAAAGAGGTATGTAGCAAAGAAAATTTTGGAGGAGTCTGTAATTTCTTAGAAACTAACCAGAATGTTTAAAATCTTTAAATCTTATATAATCAAATCACAGCCAAGTTCCCACAATATTTGCAATATACCAGGGCTATAACCCAGAAATGCTCAGTCCAGCCCAGTAAGTTTTAACAATATCATATGTGGACAAGCAATATATAAATCTAGACTCCCCTACATCAAAGAACTTTGTTGCTGTGAAAATATTATAAGCCACATCATTAAACTTCAAGTCCCCTGGAAAATCTTTGGATTTTTGTTCCAATAAAAGTTCTCCTATTTTAGGGGTGCCTGGGTGGCCCAGTCAGTTTAAGAGCCAACTCCTGATTTCAGCTCAGGTCATGATCTCACTGTTTGTGAGATCCAGCCCTCCATCAGGCTCTGCACTTTTAGTGCAGAGGCTGCTTGGGTTTCTCTCTCCCTCTCTTTCTGCCCCTCCCCCTCAAAGTAAATAAATAAACTTAAAAAAATACTTCTCCTATTTAAATTCTGAGAAATTTCTTGCAACAATAAAGTTCCTTATGCAGTTTGGTAGCTTAGAATCCTACTGAGATATAATATCATTTATACTGTTCTATTGGCATTCCAGCCCTGGTTGATATATCTCCTATCTTCATCACAGCTTCCTATGCTCTCATTAATAGATGAATTGTGTCTTAGCACATATTTTCTTTTATATTAGAAATCTTGCAGATAGTCAAATGTTGACATTTTATGATAAACATTTCCTCGAATATTTTACAGTTTAAAAAAAACCCATACTTCATCATATAAGCAATATTTGTTAAATTATAACAAAGGATATTTTCTGTGCCAACTGTTAGGACTTACAATGAATATACCTCTGGTTATCTGAAAATAAGTCTGCTTTTATGCTAATTTATCATAATAAAAACCCTTTTATCTAAATAAAAATGGCTGATAGTTATAGAGTAATAACTTATTCTTTGATTAAGTCTGGAAATGTTGAAAAGCTATTCAACAACCTGGCTTTATTTAAGAATGAATCAGTTCTATAAATGCTTCACAAATTACTATATCACCAAAAGATGCCCCCCACTTTAAAAATGCTAAGTAGGGCATGGTTTTATGAGCAGCCTAAACACCATAGCATCACACTGCTTAGCTCACAGCTATGAGTTACAGAAAGTATGTTCTGGCCCTTCCACAACTTCTTAAATCTTCTACATTCTCTATTCCTCACTTAAAAACCCACATTTGTTTTCCCACTGAAATACTCATACCTTACACAGTCAACATCATAAATAATCATCTATATTAAACTATAATAATTTTTTTTCAGTTTTCTTTGTCTCTTTTTCTGCATCTAATTTATCTAAGAATTCTCTTTCCATACTCTCTTGTACTCAGCAAAACAAGCCAGCAAGCTGGAGTTCTTTGCATGTGAACCTATGCCTGATACATCATTTATAACTAGTAAAACTTTTTAAAGAAAGCAAATGTGTCACAATGAGTGAGGTAATTATTTTTTTATGCAGTTGACTTTTCAGTTAGCTGTGGTGTCTTTGTTTTGTCAGGATGTAATCATCTACTATTCACACAGAAATGCAAAGTCATATTAAGTGCAAAGTGTAGATGTCTTAAGTGGACTCTGAAAATGGCAGTGTGGGAATCACTGAAGCTGGGTGATGAGTTCATGGTGGCTCATTATCATATTCTCTCTAATTGTATGTTTAAAAGTTCCTACATTAAAAATTAAACATAAAAAATAGAGGAGCGCGTGGGTGGCTCAGTCAGTTAAGTGCCTGAATTTGGCTCAGGTCATGATCTTATGGTCTGTAAATTGGAGCCCTGCGTCAGGCTCTGTGCTGACAGCTCAGAGCCTGGAGCCTGCTTTGGATTCTGTGCCTTCCTCTCTCTCTGTTCCTCCCCCACTTTCACTCCGTCTCTCTCTCAAAAATAAACATTAATAAAAATTTTTTAAATAGAAGGTTCTGGAGTACAGCAAGTCACTCTGGACTCTACCATTTCAATGGGACCTATGAACAAATGATTCCATAAAATGTACATAGTTAGAATTGCTAAACTATTTGGATTAACTTCCTACTTACAGATATCTATGGTCTGGAACTGTGGAAACTAGAAAATCAAGTAATTAGCAGAACCAGATTCCCTTTCCAACCATACTAATTGTTGAGAACAGACCCCTCATCATCCTTATCATCCTTCTGTCTGTGCCACTTGCCCTTCATTGGACATTTAGCTACTACAGAGGTGATGTGCACATTGTCACTTCTAATGCTAACTGTTGTGTCATCAACTTTGATCCTCCCAGACTCATGAAAAATGTTTAACTGCTACTTAAAGAAACTTGAATGACATTCTATTTAATTATGGAGGTTCTGAGCCTTAGTTCCCTGGTCTAGAATCCTCATCACCTAAGAATTCCAGATTTATGAAGAAAGCCTGCTAAAATTTCTAAAATTAAAATTTTATGATTACTAAATAGTAAATTGTGGAACTTTATTTATTTATTTTTAATGTTTATTTATTTTTGACAAGGAGACAGAGTGTTAGCAGGGGAGGGGCAGAGAGAGAGGGAGACACAAAATCTGGAGCAGGCTCCAGGCTCTGAGCTGTCAGCACAGAGTACATCACAGGGCTCGAACTCACAATTGGTGAGATCATGACCTGAGCTGAAGTGGGACACTTAACCGACTGCACTATCCAGGCACCCCTTAAATTGTAGAACTTTAAAAACAACCATTTATCTCTTTAAAGACCTGAAGAGATTCCTTGGTATTTCTTAGCATGTTTCTATTTATTGGACATATTGCATTAACAGGAAATTCTCTCCCTTATTCCTTAGCTACATACTACAATTTAGTTTTATAGGTCCTTAACTTGATCATTTCCATGGGGAATTATTTACTCCATTATTTAGTTCAGTACTGAAAAAATGTCAGGCATTCTTTTAAGTGGTGAAGGTGTAATATTAAACAAAATAAACAAGTAGTTCTAAGGGAGCTTATATTTAGTAGGGAAACAAACAATAAAAAGAAAATAAGTAGTATGCCAGATGCTGACAAGTGCTCTGGAAATAAATAAGGTTGTAAAAGAGCAATAGGGATGCTGGGAAGCAGAGCTGATGTTTTATAAAGGGTGGCCAAGAAATACTTCACTGGCAAGTTGATATTTGACTTCACAGAGCTTTGACATGAGAAATAAACAATAAAAATATTTGAAGGAGGAAAGTTACAGACAAAAGAAACAGCAAAGGCTTTAAAGCAACAGCATACTTGGTGAGTTCAAGGAACAATAGGAAGTAGGACCAGGTAACCTCCAGCTACTGTTCTTTTGTTTTTGTTTTTTTTCTTCCAGCTACTGTTTTAAGAATGGACTACAAAGGGGCAAGGTTAGAAGCAGAGACCAGTAAGAAGACTAATGCACAATCCAGGCAAGAGAGCAAGACCAAATCCACCATAAGAGTAATAGTGGTAGAAACAAAGAGTTATGATTAAACTCCATATATATATATATATATATATATATATATATATTTATATTTAAATATATCCATATATATATATATCCATATCCATATATATATATATAACTTTTTTTAATGTTTATTTATTTTTGAAGGAAAGAGAGACAGAGCGTGAGTGGGGGAGGGGCAGGGAGAGAGGGAGACACAGAATCTGAAGCAGGTTCCAGGTTCTGAGTTGTCAGCACAGAACCCAACACGGGGCTCGAATCTACAAGCTGTGAGATCATGACCTGAGCTGAAGTCAAGATGCTTAACCAACTGAGTCACCCAGGCACCACATAAACTCCAGATATATTTTTAAGATAAGGTCAACAGAATTTATGAATATATCCTATATAAGGCATAAGAAATGTCAAGAATAACTCTAAGGTTTCTGACCTGGGCATCTAGAAGAAAATAATTGCCATTTGCTAAGAAAGGGAACACTGGAGTGGGCAAAGCAGTATGTAGGCCTCGGTTGGTTGTTCCTTACTCCATTTTTCCTCAGATTGCCTGAAGTTCACGAGCACGGTATAAGAGCCATGAGAGAGTAAGGTTTATCACTACCCATCAACAAACACAAGAATGGTTTTCCAAGAACACTACCTTTCTACTCTCTCTACTCTATATTTCTCTCCCAAAACAAAAAAATAAAAAACACGAGTTTGGAAATTCAGCATATCACTTCTGAAAAGCTGTGGACTTCAAATATTAAAAATATCCAGGGGCTCTTTTCTTCCCCATGTCAAGTAAATACAAATTCTGTCATCTCTCCTTTCCCTGTCCTGTTTGCCATTCTCATTGTTCTTTCAGAATTCCAGGTGTGCTCTTTAGAGAAACATTAAGGTCCAAGGATAGATGTGTCTCCTTCAAGATACAGGTTTGTTCCAAGTGACCATGTGGGCCCTATCACCTTTCCTGAGCTTGTTTTGTAGGCAGGGATTCTCAAAGTAGTTGCCCATAACCAGAAATCAGAAATCAGAATTTCAGGCCCTATTATCAACAGGATGACTCTCCCCATGACTGATAGCTACAGAGGGAACTTATTTTTCCAACAGAAGTCATAAATACTAAGCCATTTTACCAATCAGTCATCACCACATTGCTATTTTTATTTGAAATAAACTCAGTGATTTGCCTCTAAGCTACTGTTTTTCAATCTTCAATCCCAATATGTGTTTATCTTATTTGTTCTCCTACATCTGTCTTGAAAGACCTTGAATCATCCTGAATGGGCCTCTATGAGAGCTATGCCATTCCCTGTCCTAAACAGTCAGGATGCGGGAGTGAGCCCACTGGGGCTACTGCGGTCAGTCCACTTGATTGTGAACTTTGACTCTACAGCAAAACAGTGAGTACAAAACAGTTTTCAAAGGGTTATAATGTACAACTCATCATGCCAGATAATACATAGGATAAAATGTAGAAAAAGGCTTACCCTCTTGAAGGCATGAAAAACCTCACAATTTTTTCTGCAGGCATACTAATCATTTTAAGTCAGAAAATATTTAGTGTTTTAAGATAGAAGGTAAGATCTATGAGAGCTGAGAGGCTGCAAACTGCCTACAGCTGTCAGAGAAAAGAACACCTCATGGAAGCCAAAGTCAAAGTCCCTTCTCAAGGTCCAGATGAATATATTGCAGGTACTACCTGAGTTCAGGGCAGAAGCTGGATGGAAAGGTTCAGAAGCCAGTCAAACAGAAGGAGAATTTCTCAGCAAGAATGAGGTTCCTGAGGAGCCAGGTTATGCATGGGTAGCCTAGGGAAAAAGTGTGTGTCAAATAATAGGTGTGGTGGTGGGAAGTCAAACAGGATGAGGCCATGGGTCAAGAAGACAAATCAAATCTGGGCTGACCTGGTCGATGGAAGGTAAGTATAGCAGGAAGGCAGAAATCTTGCCTGGCAGGATAACTACCTCTTCTGGAATTTCTCCCTGGACTCCCCCTCCCTCAGTTTCCTCACTCCCAAGCAGAATTGATGTCTACCTTGGCACCACCCCATACTCTGCACACTTACTGCAAGTATCCAAGTTGTACATATGTTTATGTGCCCAACATCTGGGAAGTTTCTCACACACAATGAAAGTCCAGACAATACTTGTGGAAGTGAGCTGAAGGGTGGGCCCAAGGAAGAAAAGAATGAAATCTTGCCATTTGCAACAACATGGATGGAACTAGAGTGCATTATGCTAAATGAAATAAGTCAGTCAGAGAAAGACAAATATATAATTTCATTCATACATGGAATTTAGGAAACAAAACAGATGAACATAGGAGAAGGGAAGCAAAATAAGATAAAAACAGAGAGTGAGACAAACCATAAGAGACCCTTAAATACAGAAAACAAACTGAGGGTTGCTGGAGTGGTGTTGGGTGGGAAGATTGGCTATATGGGTGATGTGCATTAAGGGGGGCACTTGTTGGGATAAGCACTGGGTGTTATTTTCAAGTGATGAATTACTGGGTTCTACTCCTGAAATCAGTATTCACTATATGCTAACTAACTTGGATTTAAATAAAAAAAGAAAGGTCTGGAATAGAGGCAGACCCTGAAAGAGCTGCCAGCCAGAGGCCATCAGCTGACCACACTCCCTAGAGCTGGGCAGCAAATCTTTCCTAGAAGGGTGAACTTGATGGCACATACCCATTTCTACCACAGTTAATTCTTTGTCCCATTTACCTCCACTTCTCTCTATGTATTCAGAAAGAAGCTCCTCCAGAATTTTTATGGACCTCTTTTCCTTGGAGAATCTTCGAAGAAGGATTAACCATAAGCCCCACTGTTGTAGCTGGTCACAGGGCCACAATTCACACATTATCTCCCGCCTTCATTATCCATTCTAGGTTCTTTTTACCCTCCAGAGCCACCCTTGCTGGCCTTGCTGGCTTACTAGGTGGTGTGACCCAGACCCTGAGAGATCTCCATGATTACTTATTCTAGGTTTGCCAAAACTTATATTCACAGTTGGCAAAAGGAAGCCAAGAGGTACCCATGTGGATCACTCCGGATTCTTCCATGTTCTTCCATGTCCCTTATTTCCTTCTAATGATTGGTGTCAATTACCCCTGCCAAGACAGTGACTTTTCTTGCCTGCCAGTCTCTGGACACAAGGAACACAAAGTGCCCTAGAAGTATTTACAGATTAATCAGTGAGCTGCTTCCCAGGATCCCTGACTAAAGTCCCACTATTGGAAATCAGGCTTTTATTCCTGAACAGCCCAGAGATGTAGATTCGAATGGAAAGCATAAAGTCCTTCAATGAATCATGGGGAGTAACAATAAGTGCAGTCGCTACTGCTTCTACTTCCTGATCATGGAATCCTGTGCAACACAAAGGAATGGTGCCAGGCAAAGGTCTCTGCTGGTCTCTGTTGCTTATTGGATATTTGGAGGCAACAGTACCTAAATCAGTAAGTTTGAGTCTAAGCTATCGGGCCCAATGTAACCTCCCTCTCTGCTTCCGTGGTCACTTTTTTCATTTGCCTATTGTGATAACACTGGGCTGGTCAATGATGGAGGTTGGCTGGTACCCACTGTCCAAATTGTCTGTATACTTTTCAGCCTAGTGACTCTTCAGTAGATGTTCTCTGGTCAGAACATGTGATACCAAAATATTTACACTTCATGTCCTCTCCCATATGTCCCTTCACATTTCTTTAATCCAGAATCCTTGTCACCAAACTTATCTTTTCATTCCAAGCCACACCATTTGCCATGTCCATGAGTCCATATACTTTCTAATTCAAGCTATTCCTCTTTCCACAAATAGTAGGTGACCAGGACCAGGTACACCATCTTGCCTATTGGGAACAATTTCCTTTAACCCTGTCTTTCAAGCCTACCTCTGAGTGGACATCAGTGTAGCTGCTTTCCATTTTTAGCTACAGCCCATACACCAAGCTGATTCATCCATAAACCAAGCTCAAACTTTTCCCTGCTCCTTCAGGTGTTTGATTGGAATTCCCAATACAATCATAGGTGTGATTTGGAAACAGGGTGATGATGCAATAGAGGTGGATGCTTGGGCGCCCAGGCAATCTGCTCCCACAGTTGGCTTATGCCTATTGATTCCAGTTGCACCACTTCCATCTTAAAAAGGATTGTTTTGGTACTCACCTGGCCTTACGACTCATGTATCATCCCACAGCTCCTGGCTCTCCAGTTAGCAGATTCTAGATCTGAAAACTGGCTCGGGTCTGGAAACTAGAAATGAGATTGTGTCTTTTTATAATCAATTTAGGGCAATCATCCATGATTTTTTTCTCCTCATACAGACTGAATGATAGTCTTACTGGCTGCCCATCTGGAAACACTGTGTGCTATTAATTATCTCCATACTTCTCTGCAGGTCAGGCCTCCTTGGCTGCCATTCCATTCTTGCCAACTGTGATGATAATGGAAACCCCCTGGTGTCTGGCAGTTAAGTGTCACAACCTGGGCTTTATTGTTGCAGGCTTCTGTCATCTCCACTTTTAGATGAATGTATGCCACATTCAGAAACAACCTCATCGACTGTCAGCCCTGGCCTATAAAGGATAACTACCATTGAGATTCTAAGTGATGCTGGTGCTACTCTCACTAGTGCACTTTTATGGCCTTGGTAAATGGTGTGTCCTCCAGGCTTTCTTGTGAAACCCACTCATCCATGCATATCCAAATCCTGAAGCCTTTAATTCCCTTTCTCCACTATTTCTTATAGCAATTCTGCATTTCAACATTGTTTAGTTGTAACCTATGATTTTTTTCCCATGCTTCTAGAACCCATCCTAATAATAAATTTGCAAAATGTCAAATTCTGTATCTTTGGAAAATGTTCACTTATCAGATCTTATCTTCTGGTCTTCTCAATCAAACACCCTCAGCATCCAAGCTCATACACATATACCTGGCTCCTGCAAGAACATACTGACTAGCTCTTGCAGCTCCTTTGGGGAATACCGTCTCTTCCCTGCTTCAGCCCAGCATAGCTCTTGCTGGATTGGGCTGAGAATCGGCTCTAGTTCTAGGAGTAGTTGACCAAATGAGAGGAGGAGAAGATCCTGAGATGAGCACCTGTTGCCTTGTGACGGACAGGTCTCTTCATTGTCTTCTAGCATGGCATCATGTTGGTTTTTAATAGGGAGGTGTGGGTTCCCTGAAGTGACCCTCACCAGATGGTTCAAGGAGTCTGAGAAATCAAAATATTTGGGAGTATCCACTCATTGTCTTCACCCTCCATGGCAGGGTCTCTATTTTCCCAGTCAGGCTCTAACCTTGGCTTAACAATCTGCCTTGGTAGAAGGTTAAGAATTTTTTTTTTGATGCAGCCACTCTGACTATTAAGTTCTAGTGTTGGTCCTCAGCTTGCTTCACCCTCTCATTCAGTACATGCAAGCATCTTTTCATTCAATCAGAGTACCTCCAATTTCACATTTGGCTTATAGATGTATGCTGCTTACTCTCAATTATTCTTGTAGTAAAGATAATAATACCTACTGTGTTTTTATTCTATAGCTATCATTTTATTCCATACTTGTATTTATTTTATACTTATATATACTTATTCTAAGATAGCCAAAGTGAGGAAAATTAATTAATAGACAACTTTAAGATCTTGAAGTAAGAAGGATGCCTGGGTGGCTAGTCAGTTGAGCATCAGACTCTTAATTTAGGGTCAGGTCATGATCTCTTGGTTCCTGAGTTCAAGCCCCACATTGGGCTGTGCACTGACAGTGCAGAGCCTGCTTGGGATTCTCTCTCTCTCCCTCTCTCTCTGGCCCTCCCCTGCTTGTGTTCTTTCTCTTTCAAAATAAATAAATAAACTTAAAAAAATTTTTTTTAGTATTTTTAAAAGATATTGAAAGAGGAATTTCTGTTTTTGTCTTGAAGTACTTAAAAGTTTCTGAGAAGGAAAAATATAGAATAAAAGCAAAATGTGCAAAAGATGATTCCTGAATCTTTGTGTCTGTCAAGACTAAAGAAGATCTTGGAAATTGGGTAGGAAGACTTCATTGCAGTGGATTTATCACAAGATAATCAGAACCTGAACACAACACAGCTGACTACCTCCTTTCTTCCAAGCACTGTGCTCCCTTGGCGGCCACACTGCATGCTCTTGGTTTTGCTTCTCCTTTGCTGCTCTTCAATCTCCTAAAGTCACTCCTTCTTAAGTGAATCTTTAAAACTTCCCCACCTTAGGGCTCTATTCTTATGCCTTAAGTTGACATTCTGTTCCTGGATAGTCTTATTCATCCTCTTGACTGTGATCTTCTTCTATGTGCTAGTGACTCCCAAATCAGTATCTCCAGCCCAGATGACACCCTCTGAAGTCCAGAGTCACATAACACAATTTCCTACTGGATGTCTCCATCCATGAGTGACACAAATTCATGTCCAACTAGTAAAGCTGCTTTTTGGTGGTTTCTACCTCAGTAAATGGGATTATCATGCAATCACCAGGGAGTTGTTTTTGACCACTCCCCACCATACTCTATTCATTACTAATTAATCCCCAAGTCCTGATGATCTTCCCACTATAATCTCTCAAATATGTCTACTTCTTTTTACTGCTTCATCACCTTTATTTCTCACAGTTTCCTACCTGATCTCCCTGCTTTCATTCTTGATCCCTCCAAACTATTTTTCACATGGGAGCCAGAATAACCATTTAAAATATGAAATTGATTCAGGTCAGTTTCTACCCAAAGACTTCCATGATTTCCCATTACTCTTAAGATAAAATCCTGAATCATTGAGATATTTCATTTCATGCCATGCTTCTCTTGGCTCTTTTCATACCAGCCATATGCTGTGTTTTTTATTCCTTGAACATGCCCTGCTTGTTCATGTCAGGACATTCAAACATGCCATTACCAGTATTTGAAACCTTCCTTTTCCCTATCCCTAGCCTAGCTAATTCCTATGTCCTTCATATTTCAACATAAACTATTTCATCCTTAAGGAGGCTCTCTGTAAGGGTGATTCTCATTTCTTCTTCCTCCTCTCCAGTACTTTTTATGTTCTTTCCTACCCTGCTCTATGTGTCAGAAAGGTAAGACATACCAACTGCCTCTCTGGGGCTTCTTTGCCCTCTAGTTCTGGCTAGGATGGCCAGTGGAAGCACTTGTAGGAGAGCCAAAGGAAAGAAGAGAAAGAGTTCAGGGTATTTCTTCCCTTGTTCCTTTCCTGCTCTGGACCTGGGGTTCTAGGATCAACTGTGTCCTATTCTCAATGGTGCTATTATCTCTATGGTACATACCTCACCAGATGAGGTATATAATGGCTTCCCCATGACTGCTAGTCCCTAAGTGACTCGACCTCCACTGCTGGTTTGCACAAGTCTGTTGACACTTCTGTAAATTGCCTTATTCTTTGAGTAGAATTCTGCTCAGACCCTGACTGATACACTATTCCTGAGTCATTGTTTTATGCTCCCAAGCCCTCTTTATTCTGAGATAACACTCTCAAACCAGGTAGAAAAGAATTTGTTAATAGCTTACTTTTTACACTTGATTATAAGTCCCAAGTAGACAGAGTCAGTATCTGTCTTTTCACTGTTGTATCCCAGCATCTAGTACACTGCCTAGCTGTATCATTAAATATCCATTTATTGAACAAAAGAATGACATGGCACAATGATTTTGGAAATGAAGGGGACATGTAGGACATGAAGTGGTACATCAAAGAAAACTGGTAAGTTTTCAGCAAAACCTTTTCATCCATTATAGCACACATGAAGTACTCACACGAAATACTGTGTGTGAACACACTATAAATGATAAAGCGCTATTTTATGTTATTTGAATACTTTTTAATGTTGCAATTAACTCCTCAGATTCTTTATGTTCAGCTTCTTTGTTTTTGCTGTAAGTTGCCCCCTGGGTTGGAGACAGCTGAGTTGGATGGATGACAGTAGAGCACATGGAAAAGAGAACTTACCAGACACTTGTCCTCTCTACAGAGCTGTAAAATGTCCTCAAATTCCAGCAGTGTTAAGATTTTCTGGGGCCAAAAAGAAAAAAAGCCATACAAGATACATACTTCTTAAGGAAATTGAATTTTCAGAGGAGAGTGGGAAAAGTTTTTTAAAAATTGGTGAATATTTCAAATGAAATATTTATTTCCATTAATTAAATTTTAAAAACCTCTAGTTTAAGTATTGTACATAATTACCTTCAAGGAAAAATACCAACCCATAACAAAAATAAAGTTCTGAGACTCATGAATGAAAAAATATTAAGCCATCAATATTTAAGGAACTGACTTCTTAGGTATGTTGGATCCCATGCCAGAAGAATCCTTCTATAGGTCACACTGGTACCTCCTGGTCTATAGAAAGTCAAGTTTAGAAAGGCAGTACTTAATACTGTGAGAGAATGGATGTCAAATTCTTTCAGTTTTTTGGCAAGTTTTTGTCAGGTTTCTTAGAAAAATACAGAGAGACTATGGGGATCATTAGAATTAGGAAATGCTAATATACAATCAGTGTTCCTTCACAAGAATACCCTTGTGGGGATACCCTATCTGTTGCATTTTGCCAGATCTTTCCTGAGCTGAATAGGAAAAACAGGAAAGCATGCAGGCACTCCAATCTCCCACAGCTCTAACCATCTGCTGGCCCACTTGTTTTTTAACATACCACTAAGCTTCACACTGTTATTGGTCCCACATATCCCCAGCCATCCTCCAGGAAACCCAAAGGACCCATCTCACATGCACTGTCACCTGTTTCCTCAAGCCAGAATCCCACTCTACCTAGAATAGGTAGGATTCTCGGGTACCCTCAATCTATACACCATCTCTATGTGACTTCAGTGAATATTGCTGCTACAAGAACTATGGTCTCACACGACTGAGCTGCAAGAAACCTATCAGACCTAGCTCAAGCCTTCTGTTTTGCAGCTGGGAAAGTCAGACCCACAGGAGCAAAATGATTTGCTTGTCCCTCAGAGTGAGAGAATGATAGGCAAATAGTGTTAGTTCTCCAGCTTGCCAGCAAGTCACTGAGTTTCCAAGCAAGTCAGTATATGGTCTGCAACTGGTAGCCTCCAATGTGGAAAGGGCCTATAACTTTGCCACATGTTTAGAATAATCCATAAAACACATTCCCTTGATCTAATAGATGAAGTTTACTTTCTGCCTTTTCTTCCTCAATCTCTCTCTTTCCTCTCTCTTTTTTTTCCTCTCTCTCTTCACACCACTTCCTTCCTCTTTTCTCCATTTCTCCTCTTACTTTATCCAGAGGTAAAAAATCTATACACTGAAAACTATAGAAAGCTTATGAAAGAAATTGAAGAAGACACAAAAAAACGGAAAAAGATTCCATGCTGCTGGATAGGAAGAACAAATATTGTTAAAATGTCGATACTACCCAAAGCAATCTACATATTCAATGCAATCCCTATCAAAATAACACCAGCATTCTTCACAGAGCTAGAACAAATAATCCTAAAATTTGTATGGAACGAGAAAAGACCCAGAATAGCCAAAGCAATCTTGAAAAAGAAAACCAAAGTAGGAGGCATCACAATCCCAGACTTCAAGCTATACTACAAAGCTGTAATCATCAAGACAGTATGGTACTGGCACAAGAAAAAGACACTCAGATCAGTGGAACCGAATAGAGAACCCAGAAATAGACCCAAAAACGTATGGCCAACTCATCTTTGACAAAGCAGGAAAGACTATCCAATGGAACAAAGACAGTCTCTTCAGCAAGTGGTGCTGGGAAAACTGGACAGCGACATGCAGGAAAATGAACCTGGACCATTTTCTTACACCATACACAAAAATAAATTCAAAATGGATGAAAAACCTAAATGTAAGATAGGAAGCCATCAAAATCCTCGAGGAGAAAGCAGGCAAAAACCTCTCTGATCAAGCCCGTGGCAACTTCTTACTGAATACGTCTCTGGAGGCAAGGGAAACAAAAGCAAAAATGAACTACTGGGACCTCATCCTAATAAAACCTTCTGCACAGCAAAGGAAACAATCAGCAAAACTAAAAGGCAACTGACAGAATGGGAGAAGATATTTGCAAATGACATATCAGATAAAGGGTTAGTATCCAAAATCTATAAAGAACTTATCAAACTCAGCACCCAAAAAACAAATAATCCAGTGAAGAAATGGGCAAAAGACATGAATAGACACTTCTCCAAGGAAGACATCCAGATGGCCAACCAACACATGAAAAAATGCTCAACATCACTCATCCTCAGGGAAATACAAATCAAAACCACAATGAGATACCACCTCACACCTGTCAGAATGGCTAACATTAACAACTCAGGCAACAACAGACATTGGTGAGGATGCGGAGAAAGAGGATCTCTTTTGCCCTGTTGGTGGCAATGCAAGTTGGTGCAGCCACTCTAGAAAAACAGTATGGAGGTTCCTCAAAAAACTAAAAATAGAACTATCCTACTACCCAGCAATTGCATTACTAGGCATTTATCCACGGGATACAGGCGTGCTGTTTCGAAGGGACACATGCACCCCCATGTTTATAGCAGCACTATCAACAATAGCCAAAGTTTGGAAAGAGCCCAAATGTCCATCAATGGATAAATGGATAAAGAAGAAGTGGTATATAAATACAATGGAGTATTACTCGGCAATCAAAAATAATGAAATCTTGCCATTTGCAAGATGGATGGAACTGGAGGATATTATGCTAAGTGAAATTAGTCAGAGAAAGACACAAATCATATGACTTCACTCATATGAGGACTTTAAGAGACAAAACAGATGAACATAAGGGAAAGGAAACAAAAATAATACAAAAACAGGGAGGGGGACAAAACAGAAGAGACTCATAAATATGGAGAACAAACTGAGGGTTACTGGAGGGGTTGTGGGAGGGGGGATGGGCTAAATGGGTAAGGGGCATTAAAGAATCTACTCCTGAAATCACTGTTTCACTATATACTAATTTGGATGTAAATTTAAAAAAATAAAAAATTAAATTAAAAAGAAAGAAAGAAAGAAAGAAAGAAAGAAAGAAAGAAAGAGAAAGAAAGAAAGAAAAAAGGCCAAAAAAAAGCAGAATAGGTTCATTGAAGGCACATTAGTTTAAGCATCCAACTCTTGATTTCAGCTCATGTCACGATCTCATGGTGGTGAGACCAAGCCCTGTGTTAGACTCCACACTGAGCCTGGACCCTGCTTAAGATTCTCTCTCTCCCTCTGCTCCTCTTCCATTTGTCCATGCACATGCATGCACAATTTCTCCTCTCTCTCTCTCTCTCTCTCTCTCAGAAAAAAGATTGGTTCATTGAAAACAATTTGGAAAATGCAAAAAAACCCACAAAATGTAATCTATAATCTCACCACATGGAGAGAAAACAGTTGGTATACTTTCTTCTAGACATTCTTCTATATGAATCTGGATTTATATGTGTGTTGTGTCACCTTGAATCTCAGCTGAGCACTTTGGAGTCAGTAGGCCCTGGATACCAACAAAGAGATCTGAAGTAAAGAAAACCAATAGAACTCTTTGTAAGTACATATAAGACAGTGCCAGGGCCTCCTGGGCACAGGAGGTGAGACTGAATTGTGCAAATAGAGGCAATCACAACCACTCATAAGGCCTCATTTGCATTCATAGGCTACACTAGTGAAGCTTAGAGAAATTCAGCCCACAAACACATTACAAAATCAACATCATACACTATATACAGTTTTGTATCCTGCACTTTTAATTTTTATCAGGTGGTATTTCACATCACCAAAATACTTTAAAAACATATAGTGGCTGTTCAACCATACCATTTGATATGAGCAATCACACAAAGACCAGGATGACCACAGAAATGGGTTTCAGGCATTGACACTTTCACTTGAGCCTCTGAGTGAAGGCTCCAGAGTGACAGAGGAATACTTTTTCTCTTCTTAAACGAAGTTGGCCTATAAATATTAGATGGTATGTTTGCCTTTATAAGCAAAAATTGATTCATAAAGGAGCTTAGGAGGATCATACAATTATTTCTCTGTATTGTCCAATGTTTTCATGGGGCTTACATCAATATTCCCTGATGGTCTTTGATGATGCATTTTAGTATCTGCAATGTTGTTGGTCCAAATTTCTTTGCCCTTTATCCCTACAGAATATGCTGGTCTTGTTAAATAAATGTTATCTTAGCACATGAAAAAAAATGAAATTTCTGATCTTTAAAAATGCTTATCTAAATTATTCTCATTGTTGGGGAGCCTGGGTGGCTCATTTTGGTTAAGCATCCCATTTCAGCTCAGGTCATCAACTCATTGTTGGTGAGTTTGAGCCCTGCATCAGGCTCTGTGCCACCAAAAGAGCCTGGAGCCTGCTTTGGATTCTGTGTCCCTCTCTCTCTGTCCCTCCCCTTCTCGTGCTCTGTCTCTTTCTCTGTCAAAAATAAACATCAAAAATTTTTTTAAATAAATAAATTATTCTCATAATTCTCACTCAAGTTTCTTATTACCAACTATTTGTATGATGTGTAGATAAATTGCTTTTATTTTAAACCCTATTCAAAAGGTAGAAAGAAGAGCCAACTAAAAAATATAAAATGAAAACAGGAAAGCGTGAATCTTAGGGTAGCATCTGTGCACATATGTGTTGCTCTGTGACCGTGCCATTGCTGAACTCACAAATCACACACCTTGCAGCTTGCTCTTGCCACTCTGACTCCCCCAAAACTTCTCCTATTCTGTTTTAATACTTTCTTTTTTAGAACAGTTTTAGGTTCACAGCAAAATTGAACAGAAAGTTCAGATTTTTCCCATATACCCCTTACCTCCACACATGCATAGCCTCCCCCATTATCAACATCCCCCACCAGAGAGGTAGGTGCATTTGTAGCAATCAATGAACCTACACTGACATATCATAATCACTAAATCCATAGTTTTAGGTTAGGGTTCACTTGGTGCTCTGAATTCTGTGGGTTTGCACAAATATACAATGACATTTATCCACCATTATGTATCATGCAGAATAGTTTTACTGCCCTAAAAATCCTCTATGCTCTGCCTATTCATCTCTCCCTTCATCCTAACCCCTGGAAAACACTAATCTTTTTACTGTCTCCATAGTTGTGCCTTTTCCAGAAGGTCATATAGTTTAAATCATATAGCATGTAGCTTTTTCAGACTGGATTCTTTCACTTAGTAATATGCATTTAAGGTTTCTCCATGTCTTTTCATGGCTTGATACATCATTTCTTTTTTTTCTTGCATGATTTTACTTAAATTCAAGTTAGTCAACATACAGTGTAGTATTGGGTTTCAGGAGTAGAATTTAGTGATAGCTCGTTTCTTTTTAGCACTGCATAACATACCACTGTCTGGATGCACCCAACATTTTTTAAATTTTAATTCCAGTATGGTTAACATACAGTGTTATATTAGTTTCAGGTATACAATATAATAATTCAACAATTCTATACATTACTTAATGCTCATCACAGTAAGGTACTCTTAATATCTTTCACTTATTTCACCCATCCCAACACCCACCTCCCCTCTGGTAACCAGCAGTTATCCATAGTTGAAAGTGTTTTTTGGTTTGTCTCTTTTCTCTTTGTTCGTTTGTTTTTTTCTTAAATTCCACATGTGAGTGAGATTATAGGGTGTTTGACTTTCTCTGACTGCTTAATTCTCTTAGAATTGTATTCTCTAGATCCACCTATGTTGTTGCAAATGGCGAAGTTTCATTCTTTTTTATGGCTGAATGATAATCCATTCTATATATACCACATCTTCTTTATCCATTTATCTACTGATGGACATTTGGGCTGCTTCTATATTTTGTCTATTGTAAATAATGCTGCAATAAACACAGGTGTGCATATATCTTTTTGAATTACGTTTTCATAAACTTTGGGTAAATACCCAGCAGTGTAATTACTAGATCATAGGGTAATTCTATTTTTCATTTTTTAATTAATTTTTCTTTATTCTCAAGTTAGTTAACACACAATGTAGTCTTGGCTTCAGGAGTAGAACCCAGTGATTCATCACTTACATATAACACCCAGTGCTCCTCCCAACAAGTGCCCTCCTTAATGCCCATCACCCATTTAACCCACTCCCTGACCCCACCACCCCATCAACCCTTAGTTTGTTTTCTGTATTTAAGAGTCTCTTGTGGTTTGCCTCCCTCTTTGTTTTTATCTTATTTTTTCCTTCCCTTCCCCTGTGATCATCTGTTAAGTTTCTCAAATTCCACACGTGAGTGAAATCATATAATGCCTGTCTTTCTCTGACTGACTTATTTCGCTTGGCACAAGCCAAGTTTCAACCATGTTGTTGCAAATGGCAAGATTTCATTCTTTCTCATAGCCAAGTAGTATTCCATTGTATATATAAAACCACATCTTCTTAATCCATTCATCAGTTGATGGACATTGGGCTTTTTCCATAATTTGGCTATTGTTGATAGCACTGCTATAAACAGTGCATGTGCTCCTTTGAATTAGCATTTTTGTATCCTTTGGATAAATACTCAGTAGTGCAATTGCTGGGTTGTAGGGTAGCTCTATTTTTAATTTTTTGAGGAACATCCACACTGTTTTCCACAGTGGCTGCACCAGCTTGCATTACCACCAACAGTGCGCGAGGGTTTCCTTTTCTCCACATCCTCACCAACATGTGTTGTTTCTTGTGTTTTTTATTTTAGCCATTCTAACAGATGTAAAGTAACATCTCATTGTGCTTTTGATTTGCATTTCCCTGATAATGAGTGATGTTGAGCATGTTTTCATGTATCTGTTGGTCATCAGTACGTCTTCTTTAGAGAAATATCTGTTCATCTCTTCTCCCCGTTTTTAATTGGATTATATGGTTTTCTGGTGTTGAGTTTTATGAATTATTTATATGCTTTGGATATTATCCCTTAATCAGATATGTCATTTGCAACTATTTTCTCCCATTCAGTAGATTGTCTTCTAGTTTTGTTTTTTGTTTACTTTTCTGTGCATAAGTTTTTATTTTGATGTAGTTCCAATAGTTTATTTTTGCTTTTGTTTCCCTTGCCTCAAGAAACAGATCTAGAAAAAATGTCGCTATTGCCAATGTCAAAGAAATTATTGCCTGATGTCTCCTAGCATTTTTCTGGTTTTAGGTATCACATTTAGGTCTCTAATCCAATTTGAGTTTATTTTTGTATACGGTGTAAGAAAGTGGTCCATTTTCATTTTTTGCATGTAGCTGTTCAGTTTTCCCAACACCATTTATTAAAGAGACTGTCTTTTTCCCATTACATATTCTTGCCTCTTTGGTCGAAAATTAATTGACCACATAATCGTGTGTTTATTTCTGGGCTCTCTATTCTGTTGCCTTGATTTACATGTCCATTTTTGTGCTAGTACCATACTATTTTGATGACTACAGCTTTGTGGTATATCTTGGAATCTGGGATTGTGATTCTTCCACTTTTGTTCTTTTTGAAGACTGCTTTGGTTATTTGGGGTCTTTTGTGGTTCCATACAAATTTTAGGATTATTTGTGCTGGTTCTATGAGAAACGATGTTGGTATTTTGATAGAGATTGTATTAAATATGTAGATTGCTTTTGGATTATAGACATTTTAATAATATTTGTTCTTCCAATCTATGACCATGGAATATCCTTCCATTTGTTTGTGTCATCTTCAATTTCTTTCATCAATGTTTTATAGTTTTCAGAGTACAAGTCTTTCTCCTCCTTGGTTAAGTTTATTCCTAGGTATTTTATTATTTTTGGTACAGTTGTAAATGGGATTGCTTTTCTTTTTTATTATTGACTTACTTTGAGAGAGAGAGAGAGAGTGCGAGTAGGGAAGGACCAGAGAGACAGGAAGACAGAGGATCTAAAGTGGGCTCTGTGCTGACAGCAGCAAGCCCAAGGGAGGGCTTGAACTCACGAACTGTGAGTGAGATCATGACCTGAGCCTAAGTCAGACACTTAACCGACTGAGCCACCCAGGCACGCCAGGACTGCTTTATTAATTCCTCTTTCTGCTGCTTCATTAGTATATAGAAATGTAACAGATTTCCATATGTTGATTTTGTACCCTGCAACCTTACTGAATTCATTTATCAGCTTTAGGGTTTTCTGTATATAGTATCATGTCATCTGCAAATAGTAAAAGCTTTACTTCTTCCAAACCAATTTTGATCCCTTTTATTTCTTTTTCTTGTCTGAGGGGTGTGCCTAGGACTTCCACTACAATGTTGAATAAAAGTGGTGAGATTGGACATCCTTGTCTTGTTCTTGATCTTAGGGGGAAAGCTCTCAGTTTTTCACCATTGAGTGTGATGTTAGCTGTGGGCTTTTCATAGATGGCCTTTGTTATGCTGAGGTATGTTCCCTCTAAACCTACTTTGTGGAGGATTTTTTATCATGAATGGATGTTGTATTTTGTCAAACGCTTTTTCTGCCTCTTTTTAAATATTCATATGGTTTTTATCCTTTCTCTTATTGATGTGATGTATCACATTGATTGATTTACAAATTTGAACCACCCTTGAATCCCAGAAATAAATCCCACTTGATCATGGTGAATTATTTTTTTAATGTATTCTAGGATTTGGTTCGCTAATATTTTGCTGAGGATTTTTGCATCTATGTTCATCAGAGATATCGGCCTATAGTTCTCTTTTTTGTAGTCCCAGTTTTGATACCAAGGTAATGCTGGCTTCATAGAATGAATTTGGAATTATTTTCTCTTTTATTTTTTGAATCATTTGAGAATAGATATTAACTCTTCTTTAAATATGTGGTATAATTTATCTGTGAAGCGATCTGGTCCCGGACTTTTGTTTGTTGAGAGTTTTTTCATTACTAATTCAATTTCATTGCTGGTAATTAGGCTGTTCTAATTTTCTATTTCTTCCTGATTCAGGTTTGTGGGGTTATATGCTTCTAGGAATTTATCCATTTCTTCTTGGCTGTCATATTTCTTGGCATACAACTTTTCATATTTGTCATGATATTCTCTTACAATCTTTTGTATTTCTGTGGTGTCGGCTGTTATTTATCTTCTATCATTTATTTTGTTTGAGTCCTCTCTCTCCTTTTCTTCAAAATCAATTTTGATGATCTTTTCAAAGAGCCAGTACTTAGTTCATTGATCTGTTCTTTTTTTTTTTTTTTTTTGTTTCTATTTCATTTACTTTTTCTCTAATCTTTATTATTTCTTTCTTTCTACTGATCTGGGTTTCTGTTTGTTCTTCTTTCTACCTCCTTTAAGTGTAAGGTTAGATTATTTAAGAATTTTTTTCTTGCTTCTTGAGGTAAACCTATATTGCTATAAACTTCCTTCTTAGAACTGCTTTTGCTGCATTGGAGTGTTTAGTCCATTCACTTTTAAAGTAATTATTAATAGGTATGTACTTATTGCCACTTGTTGCTTGTTTTATGGTTGTTTTGTAGTTCTCTGTTCTTTTCTTTCCGTTCTCTCTACTCTCATGGTTTGCTGGCTTTCATTAGTGGTATGCTTGGATTCCTTGTTTTTTTATTTTCTGCATATCTATTACTGTTTTCTGATTTGTGATTATCATTAAGTTTATATATAAAACTTCTGCGTATAGTACTCTATATTAAGTTGATGGTCACTTAAGACTGAACTCATTCTTTACTCCTCTCCCCTCCATGTTTTAGGTGTGTGGTGTAACACTTTACATCCTCCTATTTTACAAATCCTTTGACTGATTTTTATAGATATACTTAATTTTGATGCTTTTGTGCTTCTTACTTTTCTTACTCTTACTTATGGTCTTTCCTTTCCATGCAAATAATTCCCTTTAATATTTCTTGTAGGGCTGGTTTAGTGGTCATGAATTCCCTTAACTTTTGTTTATCTGACTGTAGAGAAGTAAGACTGGGAAATTACTTTTATAAATGTTTATTAATTTATTTTGAGAGACAGAGCAAGAGAGAGCGAGCATGCAAGCAAGGGAATGGCACAGAGAGGGAGAGAGAGAATCCCAAGCAGGTTCCACACTGAGCTTAGAGCCTTATGTGGGTCACAATCCCACAACTATGATATCATGACCTGAGCCAAGATCAAGAGTCAGGTGCCCAACTGACTGAGACATCCAGTCGTTCCTGTCTGGGAAACTCTGTATCTCATTTTCTATTCTGAATGGTAGTCTTGTTGGATAGAGTGTTCTTGGCTTTAGATTTTTCTCTTTGAGCACTTCCGGCTTGTAATGTTTCCGCTGAAAAATCAGCTGATAGATTTATAAGGTTTTCCTTATATGTAACTATACTTTTGCCATTTTAATTACTATGTATCTTGGATTGATTTTGTCAGGGGCTTTCTGTGCCTCCTGGATCTGGACTTCTGTTTTCTTCCCCAGATTCAGGAAGTTTTCAGCTATTCTTATGTCAAGTAATTTTTTTCTCTTTCTCTATCTCTTCTGGGATCCCTATAATGCAAATACTATTATACTTTATGATGTTGCTGAGTTTCCTAAGATTATTTTCACTTTAGTACCTTTTTTTTGTCTCTCCTGTTCAGTTTGATTGCTTTATATTACTCTGTCCTCCAGGTCACTGATCTGTTATTCTGTTTCCTCTAGTCTATTATTTATTCCATCTAGTATATTTTTAATTTCAATTATTGACTTCTTTATCTCTGTTTATTTTTTTATGTTTTCTATCTTTTTGTTAATTGTCTCACTGAGGTCCTCCACTCTTTTCTCAAGTCCAGTGAGTATCTTTATGATCATTACTTTAAATTCTCAGTCAGGTATATGAGTTATCTTCATTTCATTTAGCTCTCTTGCTGTGATTTTGTCCCATTATTTCATTTGGGACATATTACTCTGTTTCTTCATTTTACTCAACTCTCTATGTCTGGTTCTATGTATTATAAGACTGAGATATGTCTGCTGCTCTTGAAAGCAGTGGCCTTACGAAGAGGAGGTCCTGTAGTGCCCTGTAGTTCAATGTCCCCTGTTCACCAGAACCTGGCGCTTCAAAGTATCTCCTATGTGTGTTGTGTGTGCCTTACTACTGTGGCTGAGCCACTTTTGCCTTCAGTCAAGTCATCGGAAATGGCTCTCTTTACCTTGTGGGCAGAGTTTTGTCCCTGTGTCACTAGTGGGCCAGTCTGGGACTGCCTTGGACTTGACTTGAGTTAGACCAGGAATTTGCCAGAGATGCAGTAGCACTGAACTGTAGAGCACTTTCCCTGCACTGTCCCCTGAGAAGCTTTCATTGGTGAGTGGGGCCTGTAGTCAGACCAGCTGTCAGGCCCCAGCCCACTGCTGGGGCTGCAGTCAGACTGTTATGTGTGTTTATCTTCCCTTCTTTCCAAGTCAGACATCACTTTGGAGTGGTTCTGACCTCTGCCAGGGCTGCCTACACACTGCCAAGCTTGTGGCACCACTTTGGATGGGCTTCAGTCAAGGGCATGTTCGAGTGGGCAGGTTGGCAAGAGAACACGGAGGCAGGATGTGCAGTGTGACCAAAATGTGTGAAGGTCTGTTGTGGGAGGCTACCTGGAGCGAAGGCTTGGCTAGAAGAGGCATATCCACAAGAGAACATAGGTATGGGGCACATTGTTACCAAGCTGGTTGAAGAGTGAACATGCTGAGTTCCTGCAGGTGTCTGTGTATCTACGCTGGGAAGTGAGGGAGGGAAATACCAACTGCCAACAATTTTGTTCTTGGAGAAGTCTCCCAAAGATTCCTTCCCCTCCAGAAAATGCTCTGAGATTAGTAAAAAATAAAAATCTCCTTCCCATATACCCAGGCATTTTTCAAACTGCTGCTTCTATGCTGTATCTCCATGGGGCTGTTTGTTATGCTGTCTTTTAAGGGGAGGGACTCAGTTTCCTATTACCCTCTCAGCTCTCCCAGAGCTGAGCCTGATGGTTTTTAAAGTTCCAAGTGTTAAGCCCAGCTGATTGTTAGATCTCTTGAAATTATGCTTCTCTGGTGTTCAAAGCCAAATGTTATGGAGACTTGTCTTCCCCATGTGGTTTCCTCATTCCTGGGGTGCCTGACGTGAGGTCTGTTTCTTTCCCATCCCCACACTTGCAATGTCCCTCCTTTCTGTGGACAGTGCCTCAGGTCTGTTTAGCTCCTAGCTGCATCTCTGCCCTTCTTACCCTCTTCGGTGTGGCCTCTTTTCTATATTTAGCATGGAGAGTCTGGTTTTCCAATCTTCGGGTCATTTTCTGAGTTATTTACACAAATGTGGGTATCATCTAGTTGTATCCATGGAACAAAGTGAAGTTAGAGTCCTCCTACTCCACATCTTCGCTGGAAGTAGATGGACCACAATTCATTTAACGTATTTAATGATTCACCTACTGAAGGACATCTTGGTTGCTTCCAAGTTTTGATAATTGTGAGTAAAGCACTTATGTGAAGGTTTTTGTGTAGACATAGTTTTCAGTTTTTCAAGATAGATATCAAGGAACTCAGTTGCTGGATCATATAGTAAGAGTATGTTTAGTTTTGGAATAAAATGCCAAACCATCCTCCAAAGTGGTTGTATCATTTTGCATTCTCTCCAGCAGTGAACAAGAGTTCCTAATGCTTCACATCCTTGCCAAAATTTGATTTTTTTAGTGTTCTTGGATTTTGATCATTCTAATAGGTGTGCAGTGCTCCTAGTTTTGTTTTGTTTTGTCTTTTGTTTTTGTTTGCTATTTGTTGAATTAACTGTTGATAAATTAAAATATGTCCACAAATGGGCATTAGTCTAGAGTTCCTTTGCCAACCATGTGTATTAACCACACAAGTGAACACTGCCCAACAGGATCCCATTAAATATCTTTATTAATAATCTTCACTGATGGCTTAATGTCAACATTTATGTTGTGACTATTATTAAATTTGTGGGATGTGTCAGAATCTAAACTTAGAAACCATAAAAACGTTTTTAAAATATTGTGAGAAAAATATAACATTGTGAGATAAAACCTATTATACAATCTTAGAAGAATGAGTAGATTGATAAAATATCCAATATCAACACATTTAGTAAGTGCTTAGAGATGTCAGGAAAATAAAAGGATAGGATCAATAAGAAACAAACAAACAACAACAACAACAACAACCAAGTACTGACTTTCCTGTACCCAAGCCCTAAGATTACCTGAATATAAAGCCTGGCTATGTTGTCTGGGAAGCACACATAATTCATACGTAGAGTGGAATATTGTATTAGAATCAGTGTTAGAGGTCATATCTGTGCAACCACTGAGCCTACCTAGCTTTTTCTGTCTCAAATATCCCCAGAGAGGTCTCTTGCCTACCCCTTCCTGTGCTGAATTTAGCTTTCTTATTTAGTTTATACCTTAGGCACATCCTGTGCTAGACAGTCTAGCACACACTGCTCCCCACCAAAAACACAAGCCCCTCATGTGAGCCCATATTTCACGTGGAGGAAGACAACATGAGCACAGGAAGTCATCCAAATTGATGTGAAGGAAGAACATTCTGCAATTAGATGAGTTACTTGGGACAATGGTATCACTGAAATAACAGGAAAAGCTAAGTATAAAGGAGACTTGGGAAGAAATACCATGTGTTATAGGAGAAAGAGCCAATGAATGGAATATTAGAGGTGTCAACATCTAAGACAGGAATGAACCAATGTTTGGCAATGACACAACATCCAGACAAAAGATGAACAGTGACTGGTCAAAAGACCCAACTGTGGTACAGGAGTCAGAAAGGATCAGTAATGGCAGCAGAGTAAGTTGTGGCCTTTGAAAGACAGTTCCGATTCAGTTAAGTGTGAAAATATTGGAGAATGTCTAATTTGAAGCTAATTCTCTTCAATCAAGAGGACTTGCCCAACAAACTGAAGGAGCAAACCCCTTTTTGTGCCTTCTGGATCCTTTCCCGAAACTACATTTTGCAATTATTAATCATGGTAAGTACTAAGGTAACCTGTGGAAAATTCAAACAGGATCAAACCTCTGCAGGTTCCAGCAAGAAGGAAGTGTTGGTAGCTTGTTGTGATAGGCAGAATTCTAAAGCTGTCCCCCAAGATCCCTCCTCTTGGCTTTTCAGTCAAATGCTAATCCAGTACTGTTGCGGGAGGATTTTTCAGGTGGAATTAAGGTTACTAGTCAGTTTACCTTAAAATAAAAAGATTATCTTTGATTATCTAAGTGGGTCTAATATAATATGTGAACCCTTACAGCCAAAGAGATGAAAAGGGCTTGACCCAATGTTACTGGATTTGTAGATGGAGGTAGAGGCCACAAGCCAAGGAATATGAGCAGCTTCTAGAATCCGAGATTGAACTTTGACCAACAGGATAGGGACTTCAGTTGTACAACAACAAGGAACTGAATTCCATCAACAATCTGAATGAGCCTGGGAGGGAATGCATACTCTGAACCTCCAGAGAAGAACACAGCTCTGCCAACACTATGCATTCAGCCTTGTAAAACCAGGAGCAGAGAAAGTATCTGAGCCAACTCAGATTTCTGACCTACACAACTGTGAGAGTGTAAGTTTTTATTGTTTTCAAGCAATTAAGTTTGTAGTAATTTGTTACAGCAGCAATAGAAAATTAATACATCTGACTTGTCTACACTGACAGAAAATTAAAGTTTATGGTTATTTCTTGATTATAAAAGAAATATGTTTCATAGAAAATTCAGAAAAGATGAAAGAGTGAACACCAGATTCTTCACAGCAATAAGTTGAGATCCATTAACACCATTTTGGAGTTAACATTTAAATCAATCCCCACTGGTCTGCACCACATGCCCAAGTTCTAACTGGTAAAGACAAAGGAATTAAATAAGAAACAAGTTAGAATTTTTATTTCATAACTACCAAAATATAAAGGTCTTTGGTAAATTTGGATTCCAAAGTTCATCTCCAAAACCAAAGTTAAATGAAAGCATCTTAGCTCTCTGTTGGAATTTGAGTCTTGAGAATTTCATAGCTCTGAAGTGGCCACCTGATCAGGTGAGGATACATGGAGAATGAGAAGATCCCCTCCTTGGAGAGGTTCTTTTCTGGATGGTTGCCTAATGGAGACTAGGAGGCTAAGAGTCACTGTGGTTGAGCACAAGGAGATTCAAAAGAGAGAGAGAGAGAGAGAGGGGGGGGGAGGGAGGGAGGGAAGGAGGGAGATGGGGTGGGAATGGGGGTGGGTAGGAGAGAGATTCCTATCACAATACATGTGCTGAGGAAACTGATGGTATGCCTAGCCCAGGAGTCTACTACCTTCTCTTTTCCCGCAGAAGGAATATAAAAAAACATCCACTGATACCTGAGCATGTACTTTTGGGTTTCAAAGCCCTTCCACACACTCAAGTGTATTAGTCAGAATTCTCCAGAGAAATACAAAATCCTTCATACATATACATGAAGAGATTTATTGGCTTATGCAGTTGTGAGGGCTGGCAGGTCCAAAAGGCCGGAAATTGAGGAGATTGTTATATTCTTGAGGCAGAATTCCTTCACCTTCAAAAAGTCTGTTTTTGCTTTTAGGGCCATCAACTGATTGGATCAGGCCCACCCATTCTGTTAAGTGTAATCTCCAACTCATCTACATCTGACTGTAGATGCTAACTAACCACATCTACAAAATCCTTCACAGCAGCATCTATTCTAGTGTTTGACCAAACTATTGAATGCCAGAGCCTAGCCAAGTTTACACATAAAATTTTCACCACACTTATCAACCACCCTCAAAAAAATCTCTTCTAAATGAATTCAATACTAAAAAATCCAGTTCTATTTCATATGTGCACATAAATTATTTGGCTATTTATTTACAACTGTGGAACTAAATAAGATAACTTCTTAGTGATTTTGCCTATATATGATATTGACAGGCTGACAACTTATTCCAGCAACTGATTTTGCCTTTATGGCACTTGGATGGTCCTGTTAAAAAATATTAATTTTCCTGTTCATATGTCAAAGTCCAGCTTAGACATTACCCTAGAAAAAGAGTTTTCCTGGATCTTCCGTATGCAATTATTCTCCTTGTTTCCTATGCCAACCTCTATCATTTTATTGAGGCTTTGTTGATATTAAAGTCATCGGGATATGTGTTTGCTCTGACACTGGATTATAAGGTAACACATATGATGAAGGCTTAACATGAGCTGAGCAAGAGTGCCTGTACCACATAGTAAGCAGATAGTTAATAAGCATGTACTCTTTCCTTACTTCTGGAAGGAAGCAGTGTCTAATTTACCTTTGAAGAATTCTATGACACCAGCAGTGCCATGCATGTGCTCAGAAGCACCTGTCAAAATGGATTGTGTTTAATTCAAAATCATCAGATTCCAAATGAACTAAAAGTCACATCATGTCTTAGGTATATGAACACAGGCTCAATTTTTTATAGATTATATTTTTAACGTAAACTAAAAATGTCATATTTAATTGAGTACTTGACCGACTGCAATAATGGCCATTGCACTGACCACAGTAGTATTAGTACCTTACTTAAATTCATCGATGCACCACATGTGTTTATCATACTCCCTTCACCCTCCCAAAACATCATTTGATTCGTAAAAATTATAGCTATTCTGGGGGCGCCTGGGTGGCTCAGTCGGTTGGGCGTCCGACCTCAGCTCAGGTCATGATCTCACAGTTTGTGGGCTCGAGCCCCGCATCGGGCTCTGTGCTGACAGCTCAGTGCCTGGGGCCTGCTTCGGATTCTGTGTCTCCTTCTCTCTCTGCCCCTCCCCCACTTGTGCTCTGTCTCTCTCTGTCTCTCAAAAATAAATAAATGTAAAAAAATTTTTTTTATTTATAGCTATTCAGCGCTTCTTCAACAAGAACAGACTAGCATACATAACTCTCTCTTAATGTCACATATATCAGATCCCATACTGCAATTATTTGCAAACAAAAATATTTTTTCCACTTTTACATACTGAAATGTAGAAAAAAATCCTGCTTCTAACAAATAAAATGTAATTTCTTTCTATATTTAAAATTTTCTTTTTCTAACCTGTTCCTGTTAGAGTCCTTGTTTTGCCTTCTTCTATGAGGGTAACCCTTTTCTATGTCTTGGTAGCCTCAGCGGCTCTCCTGCCTCCCAGACCTACATCTTCAACTACCCACAGTGTACTCCTCCTTGAACATCCATCTGTCTCCATCTGTGAAACCCTTCATCTTCTCAGAGAGAAAGTGTCCCCAAGTTACTAATGTCATCACTAACCACTAATGCTATCACTCTTCTCTGGGTTACCCAGACTCGTTCAGCCTTAACAACCCAGGCATCACCTTCTGTTCTTTCCTCTCACTGACATCATCAGTGTTCATCACATCTATTCCATTATTTATTTCCAGTTTCTCTCAGTTCTATCTTCCTTTTTTCATACCACCTTGCATATACTGGATTCTTAGTCACTCCACACATTAGCTATTGTAACAGTACCTAAACTATTCCTAAGACAGCAATTTCATCACATTGTTCTTGTCCCAAAACTTCAATGACTTCTAAATGCCAAGATAAAGTCTTTATGTATTTCCTCTTTTCAAATTCCACTAGAACTTGGTATAAACCTGTGTTTCTCCTAATAATCTCCTTCTTTATTCTACACATTCCCTTTCTATCCTTGTACATTCAGCTCAAATTTCTTCTTCCTCCTAAAGCCTTCTTTTGCCTACCCAGCTGGAAAAGGCTTCTTTCACAAAATTTAGTGTTTATTCCACTCATTTAGCAATAATTATTTATTATCTTATCTGCTGTGGTTCAGGCTGTTACTGTTAATTTAAATTTCTTCCTGTGTATCTTGTTTCTCCAATTGGAATGCAAATGCTAAGTCTGAGGAACAGCAGGGAAGTGGAGATTTAAATTTCCCTGTATCCTTTACATACTTAGCCTGGTATTTGGCACATAAGTAGACATTAAATAAATAAATACTGTTCTTTTTTTCATTATCCTCTTTATTGCTATTAAATATGCTGGTATCAGAAACTAAAATATCCTCAATATTTGGCTGGGTTTGAGTAACAAAGTAATAGAGGAGGAAACAAGCTAATCCATTTTCTCCCTTATGTACTGTCTGCTGTTTTTGAACCAAAGAATTTTGCTCATATTATGAATGTGAGTGTGAAAGCAGACCCAGACATTGCATCACAAATTTCTCATTAACCATCTCTAAGAAGCACAGCATGCTGATGACGTCTTATTCATCAGAAGTATTTCCTGGAGAAAAAAATCTGCACCATTTATGTACCCCTGTCTTTTATTTTGGAACATGGAATGTTGGCCTTTGCACATTTGCAGGAATTTGTCATGATAAATGATGCCAATCACCAGCTTTATTAATGTCATAAATGGAATGAGATAGCTCCTCACAAAGCAAAGAACAATGGTCAAAACTGTCCTCTGCTCATTACAGCCCCTTTTGAAAAATTTACCACACAATTATCCATTTGTGCTCCATTCCTCTAGGTGATGGGGATGGTGTGGGCTTTAGTTCTACTAATCACTTCCAGCTGATGCTCTCAGTCTCCCGGAGTTGTCACACACCATGTTTGGCAGTGTATCAGAGCAGTAGGAAGGGAAAGATCACAAAATCTGAGTTGGAAAGACTATCCAGGTCTGAGTTGTGATTTGTTATGGGCTGAATTGTGTCCCTTACCCTCCAAATTCATATATTCAAACCATAACTCAGTAACGCCAAACTCCAAAAGTGACTATATTTGGAGATAGCATCTTTAAAGACATTCTTAAGTTTAAAATGTGGTCTTTGGGTGGACTCTATTCCAGTACAACTGGTGTTTTTATAAGAAGAGGAGATTAGGGCATAGACATTTGAAGGGAGAAGACTACCTGAATCCACAGGAAGATGGTCATCTACAAGCCAAGGAGGGAGGTCTCAGAGGAAACCAACCCTGCTGATACCTCAATCTCAGTCTTCTCGTCTCCAGAACTATGAGACGATAAATTCCTATTTAAGCTAGCTAATCTGCATTATTTTGTTATGGGGGCCCAGGAAACTAATACATGATCCAAAGGAAAAACATAGACAAGCAACTAAAGCTTTATATTGGTTTGTTTGCTTTGAATCTATAGAAGGGCATTATGAAATTCTTATTAACAATACAAATTTCCTTCATGTCTGAAACCTCAGTGAGTCTTGGAGTCCTTCCAGGAAAGTTAGAATGTAGGACTATGGAAGGAAAAAGGAATTGCGACCAGTGCTCTGGCTTTCATTGCCTTTCAGGGTCCTCAAACTCTATCATCCCAAACGCACACCAAAAAGACTTTGTTTTTATTTTTTTTCTTTTTCCACTGCACATGTAAGGATCGCATCAGTGATTCTCTTCTTTTAACTCCTGAGCACCATAGCCCAATCATAATAAGAAAGAAATAAACCTTGTTAACTCAAACCATCATTCTGTTAGCAAAGCTGACTCACAGTTTTACCTAATGTAACAGAATCTTGTCTCCAGTAATACACAGGGTCCAAATGTCTATATGGAGTGATTCCCAAGGGTTCCAATTTATGGGTTTTTTGACAATAAGAATTTATTGAAATGATCTTATTAATGTGAAGTGATGTGAGTGCATGTGTTTATAATATTGTACTTTTCTTTCTTTTTAGTTTTTGTTCAAAATAATTTTAGATGACTAAGCCTACCCTCCCTAGTTAAAAATGTATAAGGATTACTTTACATACATTGTTCTATCCAGGGCTCTGATACCTTCTTTGCTCCCTCCTTGCTAAATATTCGGAGATAAATTCCAAACAGTGTCCAGGGTACACAGTCTGCCCTAGAATGAAGCCTCTTCACTGTATTCCTCACTGCCTGAGTTGGAAGGTTTTGCATTCCTGATTCCTGATTGTGAACAATCCCTACTGTGTTTGTTTATTTTCTTAATTAACCCCAGCCATGATTTTGTAATGTCGTAACTCTTTCTCTATAAGTTGCACACCCTGTTCCTGAGTCTCTTTAGCAGTTGCATTCTCTTTGCAAAATCAGGGTTTATTGGTTGTTTTGTTTGTTTGTTTGTTTGTTTGTTTGTTTTTATTGCACTGTGATGATACAGGACAAGATTTAAAGCCTATTTGGTAAGTAAAGTCTCTTCTATTTTCAAGTCAAACTAAAAACAGATTCCCACTTGCACAATGCCTTATGCTTCCTGCGTAATACCATTAAATATCCCCAGCCAGCAGTAGCTTGGAACTTTGCTTCATGCCCAATATCTTCTAGATTACATATAACGTATGTACAGGATATAAAAGAATTTTTATTTAAAAAAAAAGAAAATCAGTTTATGTTATTAGATAATATGCATTCAGCACTTTCCCTTCTCTGAAATTAATAGTAATTTTATTAATGGCATGTTAATATAAATTTATTAGTACTATTTGAAATAACATTAACTTGGTTATAAGAATGTGATTTCAGAAAAGAATGTGATAACAAAGGGCTCAATTTAATTTTCAATGGGCATTGTAATAGAAAACTGGAAAATTAAGTTTAGGTTAAGATGTCAATAAAGAAAGAAAATGGAAGTCTGTAATTATGTGGAAGTTTAAATATGTGGAAACTTATCAAAAGATGGGACTATTATAAAAAGGAACGTCAGGGCACCTGGGTGGTTCAGTTGTTTCAGCGGCCAAACACTTGGTTTTGGCTCAGGTCATGATTTCACAGTTCATGAGTTCAAGCCCTGCATTGGGCTCTCTGCACTGATAGTGTGGAGACTGTTCAGGATTCTCCCTCTCCCTCTCTCTCAAAATAAATATATAAACTTAAAAAAAATGGAACTTCAGGGGCACCTGGGTGGCTCAGTAGGTTAAGCAGCTGACTTCGGCTCAGGTCATGATCTCGCCGTCCGTGAGTTCAAGCCCCGTGTCGGGCTCTGTGTTGACCGCTCAGAGCCTGGAGCCTGTTTCAGATTCTGTGTCTCCCTCTCTCTCTGACCCTCCCCCGTTCATGCGCTGTCTCTCTCTGTCTCAAAAATAAATAAACGTTAAAAAAAAAAATTAAAAAAAAAAAAGGAACTTCAGAAAGGTTATATATCAAATGGCATTCTTCCACAGAGAAGTGTGCTGAATTCTACCAATACAGCAAGTCAGTGACAGGCAGGCTATGTCCTGAACCTCACTGTACTATAGGGTAAACAATATGATATTAGGTCATCTACCAAGACCAAAGGTTTTGGTGCTAAAGATCATCAAAACTTTTATACAAAAAGAAAAAAAATGTGAACATTGAACACAAAGGTGGTTCTTTGACACTACCATCAAAACTGTCCCATATCTCTGACCCATCACAGGTGATCTCCCCAGTTAACTCACCTATGATTGTGATAAACCAACTCCATAAATGCATGAAGGTGCCTGTGAGTGGGTATATTTGTCTAGGAGCAAAAATTGTGATTAATAAAACTGTTATGGGGGAAATGGAGAGTTACTAATCAATGGGCATAAAGCTTCAGTTATGCAGAATGAATAAGTTCTAGAGATCTGCTGTACAGCATTGTACCTATAATCAACAGCAATGTGTTGTACACTTAGAATGTTATTAAGAGGGTAGATTTAATGCTAGGTGTTCTTAGCACAGTAAAATAGAATTTCAGAAATAATATTAAACCTGTTGAAAACATAATTTTTTTGTCTTTGGAGGAAATTCTTAAACTTTCTTCCTTAATATCTTAAACTGCAAAGGTATCAGTTGTTATATTAGGCAATTTCCCATATTATCTTAATTTCCGAACTTTCCCAATGTCCTCCAATGCTCTCTAATGGGATAGCAGATTTATCACCCTGTAAGCGAGAAAACATAACTTCTTTTTCTCTATACAACTATATTAATCTTCCTTATATATATCTACCATCAAATAATATAAACATTAAACTTTGTTGAGTGCAATAATTTAAACAGCTCCTTTAGCTATATCCTTCATCACATTAAATATAAATAATTTGGTTAGTCTGTCAGATTCTCCTTCCTCCCCCTGCTCCACAAAAGTGGAGGTAGGTAAAAATAAATATCAGGAAATAAATGTTAGAGTGGCCAGTTGATGACGGGGTCTACATGCCATGCTACAAAACTTGGGCATTATTCTATGGGCAACAGAAATTTATTTGAGAAGTTTTGGGCAGGAGGTTAGTTTATAATTTTGGATTTGACACAGCTAGTTAGCCAATGCAATCTATTCCCATCTTCTTTTCTCCTTGTCCACCTCTCACAGTGGAGGTTGGAAAAAAAAAGACATTCACTTGCTTACTCACATTATAGGTAAGAGGCCTATGTGACCCAGTTCTAACCAGTGAATTGTGAAGGGAAATCTGTCAGGATCATTCTGTGAAAGTCCTATCTTCCTAGAAAAAAAAGAGCAGAAGTTCACAAGGCTTTAAAGTAAGACTTACTGCATTGAGTTGTAGCTGTCATCTTGCAACCATGAGGCATCATGCATGAGGACAAAAAGTCAACAATGAATAATAGCAAAGCAGAAATAAAAGAACCAGGGTCCTTGATGGTATCACAGAACCATGGAATCATCCCTGGACTGATAGATAACCTCCAAACTCTCATTTGTGAGAAATCTTATGTTGCATTACTTAAAACACCTCCACTGTGCTTTCTCTTATTTGCAGCAGAGCAAAGCTTTCAAAGTTGATACAGTGTTGTACTGATTGGGGATTTGAAAGGTGCAAAACTAAAATCAAAGTAGCTATTTAGGGAGCAATAATACAAGCAGAAAATGAGAATGGGACCTGAAAAGAGAGGGTAGGTACCTAGATGGGCAGAGAGTAAAATTTCTTTAACGTTAATGAAGGAAATATGTAGGACAGGTGATTTAGGTTTTGTCTTAGGTGACTGGTCCCAAAATACAGAAGCAGCAAATTTGAGTGTGAACATGGATTTCAGTTTGAGAAACGTCAAATTTAAGGTGCCCATGCAACATCATGTGGAGCTATCCAGTGGGCAGATGAACTTATAAATAAAAGCATTTCTATTTAGTAATATAGATTTGGGATATATTAAGGACACACTAAAATCGCCTAGGGAATACCAAGATTTAAGAAGGGAAAAGCAGAGGAGGAGCCAAGATGGCAGAACAGCATGGAAGTTTTTTGTGTGTCTCACGTCCATGAAATACAGCCAGACCAACACTAAACCATCCTGCACACCTAGAAAACTGGGGGATTAACACAACAATCTGCACAACCTGAAGCACAGAATTCAGCAGGTACGCGGCACGGAGAGGTGAATTCGGGGAGTGAGAAGCCGCGGCGGGCAGGGAGCCACTTTTGTGGGTAGAGAGAAGATGGAGACTGGGGAGGGGGTGAGAATAAGGGAAAAGCACCCCTCCCCAAAAGCAGCTGGAGAGAAAGTGGAAAATTGGAAACAGCTGCAGGGACTAAACTAAAAAGGGAGAAAGGAGAAAGGAGAGGGTTTAAATTCCATTAAGACTATAAACAAGGGGAGCCCAAAGTCTGCAACTCCAATACCTGGTGGTGCTCTGGTGGGAAGGGCGAATCCCCAGGAGCAGAGTGGGGTCCAGGAGGTTCTTAGGCCACAAGGGGAAAAGCAGTTCCACTGCTGGAAGGACATTTGGTAGAGACTGTTGAAGCCACCTGGTCCCAGCAGACCCCAGAGAACAGCCAGATTTGCTGGTGCTGCAACAAGGTCATTAAGGGTGAGGCCTGGTGCCAGATGTGTGTTGTGATTTTCCATAATCCCTGAAACGCTGCTGCTACACTATCTCGTGAACTTTTTCTGGGGCGGGCTGGCACCTGGCCACAGTTTCCGGGCACCGGCAGCAGCAGGGTCCACAAAGTGTTCCTGGGTGCAGCCGATATTCGGCCATTGCTTGGTGAGACCTTCCCACAGAGGGGCAGAACGGGTCAAAGCCGCAGTCCTTCAGAAGTAAGGGGCCGGGGAAAACAGCCGCATCTGAGACAAAACTCGGGAGAGAGGTACTGCCTGAGGCTTGGTCACAGACAGTAAAAAAGCAGAGAGTGGATGAGAGCTGAAGACAGAGGACAGGTGCACACTTGTTGATCGGGGAGAACAGAGTTCCAATACTAGAGACTGGGTACCTGGGTGACACCTTTTTCACCACTCCCACGCATGCACATAGGCACTTATGAGTGCCACAACACTCCACCCCAGTAGGCTAGCAGCTCCATCTAGTGGAGAATGAACCCGTTACACTGAGCCCTGCTCAACTGGGCCAACCTCGCTCTTCAAGAACACAACTCTCACTGCCTGCTTAGTTAATGGAGTATAAATTGGTTCATAGTCTGACTTCTAGGGGAAAGCAAAGTAATTTCAGTCGTATTTCAGCCTGTTAGCAGGTCCATCTATTCAATTTTCTTTTTTTTTCTCTTTTTCACTTCTTTTCCTTTTCTTGAATACAGAAAGAAAAACCATTCATTTTTATTTTAAATTTTTGTTAAAAATATTTTTCTTTAATTTTTTACTATACTTTTTACTTTTGTGTAAATTTTTTCAAATTCTATTTTAATTCATTCACTTTATTTTACTCTACTTCAGTGTATTCACTTTTTCAAATTTTCAAACGATTTCCTTTTTTTCCCTTTTTCGTTTCTTTTTCTTGAATACAAAAAGAGAAAAAAATCATTATTTTTAATTTTTATTAAAAATATTTTTCTTTACTTTTTTCTACTATATTCCTTATTTTTGTGTAATTTTTTTCAAATTCTATTTTACCACCATCATCTCATTTTAGTCTACTTCACTGTATTCATTTTTCAAATTCTCAAACGATTTCCTTTTTTTGCTTTCTTCCCCCCTTTTTTTTCTCTAATCTGTCAAACCACTTTCAACACCCAGACCAAAACACACCTAGGATCTAGCATCATCTAATAGATTTGTGTGTGTGTATGTGTGTTTAATTTTAATTTTTTTATAATTTTGATTTTTTAAATTTCAATATTTCTACCTCATTAATTCCTTTTCTCCCTTCAAAATAACAAAACGAATAAATTCACCCAAAAAGAAAGAGCACAAAGAAACGACAGCCAAGGATTTAACCAACACAGATACAAGCAAGATGTCTGAAACAGAATTTAGAATCACGATAATAAGAATACTAGCTGGAGTGGAAAATAGATTAGAATCCCTTTCTGCAGAGATAAACGAAGTTAAAAATAGCCAGAATGAATTAAAAATGCTATAACTGAGCTGCATACACGGATGGATGCAGCAGCGGCAAGGATGGATGAGGCAGAACAGAGAATCAGCAATAGAGAGGACAAACTTATAGAGAATAATGAAGCAGAAAAAAAGAGGGAGATCAAGGCAAAAGAGCACAATTTAAGAATTAGAGAAATCAGTGACTCATTAAAAAGGAACAACATCAGAATCATAGGGGACCCAGAAAAGGAAGAGAGAGAAACGGGTAGAAGGGTTATGCGAGCAAATCATAGCAGAAAACTTTCCTAACCTGGGGAAAGACACAGACATCAAAATCCAGGAAGCACAGAACCCCCAGTAGATTCAACAAAAACCAACCATCAACAAGGCATATCATAGTCAAATTCACAAAATACTCAAGGCAAGGAAAGAGTCATGAAAGCAGCAAGGGAGAAAAAAATCCCTAACCTACAAGGGAAGACAGATCAGGTTTGCAGCAGACCTATCCACAGAAATTTGGCAGGCCAGAAAGGAGTGGCAGGATATATTCAGTGTGCTGAATCAGAAAAAATATGAAGCCAAGAATTCTTTATACAGCAAGGCTCTCATTCAAAATAGAAGGAGAGATAAAAAGGTTCCCAGACAAGCAAAAATTAAAGGAGTTTGTGACCACGAAACCAGCCCTGCAAGAAATTTTAAGGGGGACTCTCTTAGGGGAGAAAAGATGAAAAAAATATATCCATATGTATAGTTATAGATAGATATAGATATAGATATATAGATATATATAGATAGATATGGAAATATATATATCTATATATATATCTATATATATATCTATCTATATATATCTATATATAGATAGATATATATATATAATATGGATATATAAATACCAAAAGCAACAAAGATTAGAAAGGACCAGAGAACACCACCAAAAACTCCAACTCTACAAGCATTATAATGGCAATAAATTCATATCTTTCAGTACTCACTCTAAACGTCAATGGACTGAATGGTCCAATCAAAAGACATAGGGTAACAGAATGGATAAGAACAAGAGATCCATCTATATGCTGTTTACAAGAGACCCACTTTAGACCTAAAGACACCCTCAGATTGAAAATAAGGGGATGAAGAACCATCTATCATGCTAATGGTCAACAAAAGAAAACCAGAGTAGCCACACTTATATCAGATGATCTAGACTTTAAAATAAAGACTGTATCAAGAG
Organism: Panthera leo; assembly: GCF_018350215.1. Taxonomy (NCBI): domain Eukaryota; kingdom Metazoa; phylum Chordata; class Mammalia; order Carnivora; family Felidae; genus Panthera; species Panthera leo. The sequence goes on from NC_056683.1 coordinate 77,298,717, forward strand.
ATGCAGAAGGGCATTATATTGTAATCAAGGGGTCTATCCAACAAGAAGACCTAACAATTGTAAACAATTATGCGCCAAATGTGAGAGCACCCAAATATATAAATCATCACAAACATAAAGAAACTCACTGATAGTAATATGATAATAGTAGGAGACTTCAACACACCACTCACAACAATGGACAGACCATCTAATCAAAAAATCAACAAGGAAACAATGGCTTTAAATGACACGCTGGACCACATGGACTTAACAGATATATTCAGAACATTTCATCCTAAAGCATCAGAATATACATTCTTCTCCAGTGCACAGGGAACATTCTCCAGAATAGACCACACACTGGGACACAAATCAGCCCTCATCAAGTACAAAAAGATCAAGATCATACCGTGCATATTTTCAGACCAAAATGCTATGAAACTCAAAATCAACCACAAGAAAAAATTTGGAAAGGTAACAAACACTTAGAGATTGACGAACATCCTACTAAAGAATGAATGGGCTAACCAAGCAGTTAAAGAGGAAATTAAAAAGTATATGTAAGTCAATGAAAATGATAACACCACAACCCAAAACCTCTGGGATGCAGCAAAGGTGGTCATAACAGGAAAGTATACAGCAATCCAGGCCTTCTAAAGAAGGAAGAAAGATCTCAGATACACAACCTAACCTTATACCTTAAGGAGCTGGAAAAAGACCAAGTAAAACCCAAAAATATCAGAAGACAGGAAATAATAAAGAATAGAGCAGAAACCAAAGCTATTGAAACCAAAAAAAACAGTAGAACAGATCAATGAAACCAGAAGCTGGTTCTTTGAAAGAATCAACAATTTTGATAAACCACTATCCAGTTTGATCAAAAAGAAAAAGGAAAGGACCCAAATAAATAAAATCAAGAATGAAAGAGGAGAGATCACAACCAAAACAGCAGAAATAAAAACAATAATAAGAGAATATTATGAGCAATTATATGCCAATAAAATGGGTAATCTGGAAGAAATGGACAAATTCCTAGAAACATATACACTACCAAAACTGAAACAGGAAAAAATTGAAAATTTCAACAGACCCAGATCCAGTAAGGAAATACAACTATAGTCAAAACTCTGCCAAAAAACAAGAGTCCAGGGCCAGATGGCTTTCCAGGGGAATTCTACCAAACATTTAAGGAAGAGTTAACACCTATTCTCTTGAAACTGTTCCAAAAAATAGAAATGGAAGGAAAACTTCCAAACTCTTTCTATGAAGCCAGCATTACCTTGATTCCAAAACCAGACAGACACCCCATTAAAAAGGAGAACTATAGACCAATTCCCTGATGAACATGGATGCAAAAATCCTGAACAAGATACTAGCCAACCGGCTCCAACAATACATTAAAAAAATTATTCACCATGACCAAGTGGGATTTATACCTAGGATGCAGGATATATCTGCAAAACAATTAATGTGATTTATCACATCAATAAAAGAAAGAACAAGAACCACATGATCCTCTCAATAGATGCAGAGAAAGAATTTGACAAAGTACAGCATCCTTTCTTGAAAAAAACCCTCAAGAAAGTAGGGATAGAAGGAGCATACCTCAAGATCATAAAAGCCATATACGAATGACCCAATGCTAATATCCTCCTCAATGGGGAAAAACTGACAGCTTTCCCCCTTAGGTCAGGAACAAGACAGGGATGTCCACTCTCGCCATTGTTATTCAACATAGTATTGGAAGTCTTAGCCTCTGCAATCAAACAACACAAAGAAATAAAAGGCATCCAAATTGGCCAGGAGGAGGTCAAACTTTCACTCTTCACAGATGACATGATACTCTATATGGGAAACCCAAAAGATCCACCAAAAAACTGCTAGAACTGATTCATGAATTCAGCAAAGTTGCAGGATATAAAATCAATGCACAGAAATCTGTTGCATTCCTATCCACCAACAATGAAGTGACAGAAAGAGAAATCAAGGAATCGATCCCACTTACAGTGGCACAAAAAACCATAAAATACCTAGAAATAAATCTAACCAAAGAGGTGAAACATCTATACACTGAAAACTATAGAAAGCTTATGAAAGAAATTGAAGACACAAAAAAACGGAAAAAGATTCCATGCTCCTGGATAGGAAGAAAAAATATTGTTAAAATGTCGATACTACCCAAAGCAATCTACATATTCAAGGCAATCCTTATCAAAATAACACCAGCATTCTTCACAGAGCTAGAACAAATAATCCTAAAATTTGTATGGAACCAGAAAATTCCCTGAATAGCCAAAGCAATCTTGAAAAAGAAAACCAAAGCAGGAGGCATCACAATCCCGGACTTCAAGCTATACTACAAAGCTGTAATCATCAAGACAGTATGGTACTGGCACAAGAACAGACACTCAGATCAATGGAACATAATGGAGAACCCAGAAATGGACCCACAAATGTATGGCCAACTCATCTTTGACAAATCAGGAAAGAATATCCAAGGGAATAAAGACAGTCTCTTCAGCAAGTGGTGCTGGGAAAACTTAACAGCAACATGCAGAAAAATGAACCTGGACCACTTTCTTACACCATACACAAAAATAAACTTAAGCTCAAAATGTCTTAAACCTAAATGTAAGACAAGAAGCCATCAAAATCCTCAAGAAGAAAGAAGGCAAAAACCTCTTTGATTTTGGCCACAGCAACTTCTTACTCAACATGTCTCTGGAGGTAAGGGAAACAAAAGCAAAAATGAACTACTGGGACCTCATCAAAATAAAAAGCTTCTGCACAGCAAAGGAAACAATCAGCAAAACTAAAAGGCAACTGACAGAATGGGAAAAGATATTGCAAATGACATATCAGATAAAGGGTTAGTATCCAAAATCTATAAAGAACTTATCAAACTCAACACCCAAAAAAACAAATAATCCAGTGAAGAAATGGGCAAAAGACATGAATAGACACTTCTCCAAAGAAGACATCCAGATGGCCACCCGACACATGAAAAAATGCTCAACATCACTCATAATCAGGGAAATAGAAATCAAAACTACAATGAGATACCACCTTACACCTGTCAGAATGGCTAACATTAACAACTCAGGTAACAACAGATGTTGGCAAGGATGCAGAGAAAGAGGATCTCTTTTGCATTGTTGGTGGCAATACAAGCTGGTGCAGCCACTCTGGAAAACAGTATGGAGGTTCCTCAAAAAATTAAAAATAGAACTACCCTATGATCAGGCAATTGCACTAGTAGGCATTTATCCAAGGGATACAGATATGCTGTTTTGAAGGGGCACATGCACCCCTGTGTTTATAGCAGCACTATCTACAATAGCCAAAGTATGGAAAAAGCCAACATGTCCACTGATGGATGAATGGATAAAGAAGTGGTATATCTATACAATGGAATATTACTTGGCAATCAAAAAGAATGAAATCTTGCCATTTGCAATGACGTGGATGGAACTGGAGGGTATCATGCTAAGTGAGATTAGCCAAAGAAAGGCAAAAATCATATGACTTCACTTATAAGAGGACTTTAAGAGACAAAACAGATGAACATAAGGGAAGGGAAACAAAAATAATATAAAAACAGGGAAGGGTTGACAAAACATAAGAGATTCATAAATATGGAGAACAAACTGAGGGTTGCTGGAAGGGTTGTGGGAGGGGGGATGGGCTAAATGGGTAAGGGCACTAAGGAATCTACTCCTGAAATCGTTGTTCCAGTATATGCTAACTAATTTGGATGTAAATTAAAAAAAATAAATAAATGAAATTAAAAAAAAAAAAAAAGAAGGGCAAAGGAGAAAGAGGAGAAAGCAAAGACTGAGTAGAAGCACCAGGTCTGAACAGCTTTAGTGTCTGACTCAGTGCATCCTGGCTGAGCCTCAGCCTTATGTGTAAAATTATTAAAAGATAAAACCATCAGAGAAAATCTTAAATAAAAAAAAGCAAAACCAGAATTTTCCTTTCTTGCATAAAGGAGAGCCATACTAGTCAGGCACATTCTTATTGAGGAAAGCAAATTGCTAATCTTATATACGTTTTTGTGGGGATGAGTTTATTTGGGTTGATGTTGGTCACAGAGGTAAGAATGGGTTGACATCAGCCTTTGAAGAATGTTCCCTGGTACATGTCCACCTCCAATTATCTGACTTCCTAAGTGTCAGTCTGTCACCAACTCGTTGGCTTTCAGAGGCATATGCAATGAGGTGAAATGACACCGATCAACTAGAGAGGTTTAAAACCAGCTCTGGAGTTTGCTTGCCAACACAGTCATAGAACTATCACTGATTAATTTAAAAGCTGAAAACCTGTTCTGGTGGTTGTTGCCATGGCTATAGAAAAATCAGACTTTTCCTAGAAGAATGTGGACTCTTGCTGCTCTCAAAGTTAAATGGTGCCAAGTTCAAGTGAGGTGAAGGCTGACATGTGTCCACTAGGGTTAGGAATTTTCACTTCAGGAGCAATTTCAATGGAGTAGATGAGGAACTAAAATACTACAATTCTCCACTAACCTAGTCATGCTCACAATTTTCTCTAAGAGCAGGAAGCAGAAAGGGAAAAAAAGCTGGTTCAAGGAAAATATAAAGAGGGATAGTAAAGCAAAGCTCGCATTTATTGAGGGCCTGCCATATGCTAGCAGTTGTGCTAAAGTACCTGACATACTTTATCTCATTTAATTCTCACAACCATACCTTACAGCAGCTATTAGGAGCAATAGTAGCATTACCATTTTACAGATGATAAAACTGAGGCTCAGGACATTAAATAATATTTCCAATGATTGGTAGGGAATTAGCTGGACACCAGGCTTGTGTGAATTCAGTCTCAGCTTGTGGCATTGTACCATGCTGTTGCTAAGTAGTAGATGGCGTGAGCTATAAGTACCTGCTCCAACCCATGCAATATTCCTCTTCTTCTCTTAAGCTATTCCTCCAATCCCCTACAAAGCAGTGACCAGGAATATAGATGCATCTAGACATGCTAAGAGTACAGACCCTAAGAAATAGAGCCCAGTAAACCATGTCACTGCTCACACATATGAACCATGACTGAATAGCAGGTTTTTCTATTCACTCATCATAAATTTTAAAAATATTCAATCCTCTGAGCATATTACATAGGTGGCTATTAAGACTGTATGAGCTTGACCAAGTATCTAGCAAGTTGTTTTCTTGACTAAGAGCTACTCATGCTTTCATTTCCTTATAATTATAAAATGATACCTTGTATCAAGAGAAATCTCTAGATCATAAGTCAGTGTTAAAAATCCTGAGATTGAAATGAGTCACTCAGTACACAAAATGCATATTAGTAATTTGGTAACATTTTTTATTATTATTTATACTTCTTAATCCATCCTGGGATGAAGACCTTTTTCTTCCTGTGTGTTTATTTACAAACACAGCTTAATCAGAGAAAACAATATATAATGTTCTTGAGCTCCGAGAACTTTTAGTCTTCGGGGACATTTGGGTTGATACAGCCTTTAAAAAGACTGACATGACACTTCTAAATACAAGTTATTTTAGACTACCGTCCAACGTGACGAGTCACAGAAGAAAACCACCATAGACTGAGCTGGCTCTCCCCCTAAGGTCCCTCAGTGGGGATTTCTCATATTTCCTCAGGAAACACTGCCCCTGGTTATGTCACTTATTGAACCATTTACCTCCTGGCCGTGTGCTGGGATGACGACAAGGTACTCAGAGACAGCCTGGAATAGTCTGTCTTCTCATCAATAATTATAGCTTCAAATACAAAAGACAACTTAAATTTTATAACAGCATGTGGAAAATATTTCTTTTGTGTTCCGTATCATGAAGTTCTACTATCTACAAAATGGTGTGGAATATACAAGCTGTTTTGTTATACAAAGAAATTGGCTATAACAATTTTCAATCATCATTCCACTTCACTTTGATTATGCATTTATAGCATGTTAGAAAGAGGCTAGAGGAAACAAGAATATGAACATCTACAATGAATTCAATAGGAGTTATTCACTGAAATGTTCCATCTTCATAATTAAAAACTACCACTCAATCCCACCAAATTCTGTTTATGAATTAGATGAGAATTTTCCTATTTAAATGAATACATCCATCTCTCAACATATGTCCTATGGGGATATAATCCTCCTATGGCTCAGTAACTCCAGATGTACCTTATTAGGCCCCCCAAAATGATTAATTCTACCACAGGACATGGAGAATAAAGCTTTTTAAAAAATCATTAAAGGCAAATCCCTGAATCCAAAGGCAACACACATCTTTGCAAGGAGAACAAGCAGCTTGCTCTGCACCTAGACAATACCAAAGGAAAAGATCTCCTGCACTATAAGCTAGACAGTGTGACACTGGCTGCTGGTAGCAGATGGGCCCACAGGATTCATGTAGCAGACAGATACTGAAACTGGGACAGCTGAAGGAAGGTTCTCCAGGATCATCATTAGGGGAAAGACATACAGTGGAATGGGAGAGGCAGCACTCCTTAACCCAGACAGACGCTTCAATGGGTAAAAATGATTCCTGAAAACTAATGGGTATAGGTCAGGTTGATTATTTATTGGCAGGGCCAATCTCAAAATAGAAGAGAGATTCCCACTCAATGTGGTTCTAAATGAATTCCAGCAGGAGACATGAAAGGGTAGATGAAATCTAGTCAGGGAAGGGCATTATCAGTGTGTTCTGGTCCCAAAAGTTCATCTGGTTCTCCTTCATGAAATACAAAGTTTCAGCAAAGCTTTCTGTTTCTCCAAACAGAGACAGCAACAGATCAAGAACTCAGTGCCTCTTATGGGTCTTTCCACCAGTGAAAGCAAATGGAGTATCTGAGATCCACAAGTACTTAAGATAATTCCCATAGCTACAATGCAGCCTGTCCATAAAAAAATTTCCCTGGGTTTCCCTTTTTGAAAATCAGAGCCCTGGAGAGAAAAGCAGGCACTATTTAACATGTCCCAGGGAGGACTGATTATAAGAAAAAACCATATGACCACAATCAGGCAGGAACTGAATGGAGACCCAGCTGAAGACTCCATTTGAAGGTCTTAAAAGTTCAGCTGGGGAAGCAATTTCTCCTTAGACAAGAGAGCCTGAAAGTTTTTTTTAATTATTATTAATTCCAAATATTACATCTAACAAATGCAGCCATGCAACAAGACAAATAAAAAATGAAACAAAAACAAAAACAAAAAACCTGAGCTCCTCAAAAGAGGGTTAGAAGTACACTGAGCCAGAAGCTAAGAAACCACACCAAACTCCTTTGATTGAGTTTTAATTCTAACCCCCACATTTCCTAACTGTGTAACATTTTAAGAACTGAATAACTTAAAACCCACTGATATCTGGCTCCAAATAAAGCTGTTCTCATCCTATGTCTTTGGTTGTAATTTTGCTACTCTCTAGAAAAACATCTTTTCATACTTGTCTTTAAGAGGATGATATACATAAAATACAATAGGAATACATATGCTCCAAATCTGTGCCAAGACTGAGACAGAAAAGGAAATTAGGTTTTATTGTATTTGTATTACCCACTCCTCTGTTAAATTCCTCACATTTCTGACATAAAAATCATTTAATGTTTCCTTGAAAAGTTCTTTCAGATTCTCCTATGAAACTATCAATGTTAAAAAAAAATAAAGTACCACAAATGAACAGTTAACAAATTGCACAATGGAGGTTTTCCCCAGTCTTCACTGTCAAACACAATGGACCCTTGGCCAGTCATTAACCCCAGGAATGGTTTTACTTCTTTTACTTCTGATTTAGTTAAACCTTTATCTGTTCTTAGATATCCTTGACCAACATTAGAGTAACTTGAGATTGTTTCTGCATGCATTTGCCATCTATGTGAAATTCATTAAATATGTACCAAAAAGAATTAGCCTCCCTTTTCTCAAAGCTGTATTAGCCATCACAGCTAAAGATACTAAGACATTCCTAGTAGCCCTTGAACCAGGAACACTGTATAGTTTCTCCATTAAACTATAGCACAGAGGAGTGGGTAATGCATAGGAGTTATGCCTGCACTATCCTCCACGCTCCTTTCAGCCTTCACCAAGCTGTCAGCAGTATGATACACTGTGTGACACCCTCTGACCCCAGCTGACTTTGCTCTACACCAGACTCAGTCTCTTCTTTTCTGTCCCAGTTCTTTTCTTCTCTCTTAAGCCCTCTCCTTCCATGTGTTCCTTTTGGCCCTCTCCTCTCTCTTAAACCTTCTCCTTCCATTTGTTCCTTGAAGGGAGTGACTGTCACTCAGTTCATGCTGAGGCTTAGTACAGACCTATGATGTGGGTAGGAAAATGGCTCTGACTAATGCTGACATTTGCTTAGGTTTTGCTGGGACTTTGGGTTTTGCTTAGACTTCTCCTACAATGTCACCACTCAGTTACCACTTAAAATTCAAAGATGTTGTCTGCCTCAGGTAAGTATAAAATATCCTGAGTGACTACAAATGTAAATGACATAATCAGAGTTAGTAACTAATGGCTTTGAGGTATAACCATTAATGACAAAACATTGATTTCCAACCCACAGAGTTGCAACACAGGTAGATGCGTGTCTATACATAGAAGCTTTAGGATCTTTTCTTTAAAATAAGAACTCATTTTACCAAAATTAAGGTACTCTATTTTTCTAATTTTGAAAATCCCCATTAGCTAAAGAAATCAAATCATTGGAATTTATCATAGTCCTTGGTGTTTTAACGAGTCATTCATGGCCAAACTGACTCTGCATAGTGAGCCTTGTCATCACATAAAGCTGAGGAAGTGAGAATTTCACCCTATTCATAAACTGGCCTGTCATAGTTTTTTATACCTTCTTCAATGAAGTGCATATGAAAACTAGATTTATAAAAATAAATCCCTATTGAAAGAAAACTTTTAGACTCTATCTATCTGTAGCATTGCAAAGTGTTTCTGCTCTGGCCACACCACTGCCTAAAGTAGCTGATGAAGATGATCCATGATGGTTATTGTATTATTTACCATTTTTATTCTTCTTATTCTTATTCTTATTTTAGGATTGTTTACTGTTTTAATAGTAAATCCTGGTTCATTTATCCTTTTTCCTTTTACATATTCCAGGGTTGTTCTTGACCTGCCTTCATTGTCATTTTGACTATGTCCACAGAGTTTGATAACAGGTTTTCCTTGGTATGTAATTCTGTAAATGTGAATGGAATTGTTGCTGGAATAGAGACATGACCATTGACTTTGGCAACATGAAAATAATTTGTGACCTTGACAAGAGTAGTTGTAATGGAGTAAAAGGAACAGAAGCTCAATTATAGTAAATAAAGGAGAAAACAGAAAGGAGCGGGGCATCTGGGTGGCTCAGTCGGTTAAGCATACAACTTCAGCTGAAGTCATGATCTCACAGCTCCTGAGTTCAAGCCCCGTGTCAGGCTCTGTGTTGACAGCTCAGAGCCTGGAGCCTGCTTTGGATTCTGTCTTCCTCTCTCTCTGCCCCTTCCCCCCACTTGACCTCTGTCTCTCCCTCAGAACTAAGTAAACATTAAAAAAAAGAAGAAGGGAGATCCAGGGGAAGATGGTGGCATAGGAGGGCACTGGGCTCACCTCGTCCTGCTGATCACTTAGATTCCACCCACATCTGCCTAAATAACCCAGAAAAACACCAGAAGACTAGCATAACGGACTCTCTGGAGCCAAGCATAGATGAGAGGTCCACAGAAGAGGGTAGGAAGGGTGCAGAGGCGGTGCGCACTACAGGGACTGGCAGGATGGCACCAGGGTGGTGGAGGGGCAGCCCACCCCGTAAGGCAGAGCCCCCGAGTCTGGCTTGCAAAAGCCGAGGGGTGGGATTCCGTGAGTTCTGACACCCAGCGGGACTTAACATCTGGAATATTAAAAGTCAACAGCTCTGCTCTCAGACAGCGGGGAGGGTGAGCGGACACCTCTGCTTTCAGAGAGCAAGGAGGGAGAGTGGTTGAGTCCCAGAAGACACACCTCAGCTCCATGGGGAACAAAGGCGCTGGTAAGAGCCACCTCCCTCTCCCACCCCCCCAGCTGAAGTTCCAAAAGGAACCAGTTCCTGTCACCGAATTTGCTCACACCGTGCAAACCTCCAACACTGTGCTTCTGTGGATTCATCCCTCCAACAGGCCTGCCTCCCTCCCGGTGCTGCAGGGCCCCTCCCACAGAGGACCACCTAGGGCAAAGCGAGCTAAGCCTGCCCCTCTCGCCCCTGTGCACATTGTGGATCCACCCTGGCTAATATGCCTTTGGCCAGATTCCATCAAAGCAACACCACAAGCCTGGCAGTGTGCAAGTAGCCCAGACAGGGGCCACACCACTCCACAGTGAGGCCTGCCCCTGGGAGAGGAGAAGATAATGTACACACCAGTCTGACTATGGTCCCAGTGCTGGGCTGGGGACAGACATCAGGTCTGACTGCAGCCCCGCCACCAACACAAGTTCTCCAGACAGCACAGGGGAAGTGCCCTGCAGTTCCACGCCACCCCAGGGACTGTCCAAAATGACGAAATGGAAGAATTCTCCTCAAAAGAAAGTCCAGGAAGTAGCGTCAGCTAACGAATTGATCAAAAACGATTTAAGCAATATAACAGAACAGGGATTTACAATAATAGTCATAAAATTAATCGCTGGGCTTGAAAAAAGTATAGAGGACAGCAGAGAATCTATTGCTATGGAGATCAAGGAACTAAGAAATAGTCATGAGGAGCTAAAAAATGTTATAAGTGAGGTGCAAAATAAAATGGAGGCAGCCATAGCATAGATTGAAGAGGCAGAGGAGAGAATAGCTGAATTAGAAGATAAAATTATGGAAAAAGACGAAACTGAGAAAAACAGAGATAAAAACCCAGGAGTATGACAGGAGAATTAGAGAACTAAGTGATGCAATCAAACGTAACAATATCCGTATAATAGGAATTCCAGAAGAGGAAGAGAGAGAGAAAGGGGCTGAAGGTGTACTTGAACAAATCATAGCTGAGAACTCCCCTGATCTGGGGAAGGAAAAAGGCACTGAAATCCAAGAGGCACAGAGAACTCCCTTCAGACATAACTTGAATCGATCTTCTGCATGACATATCATAGTGAAACCGGCAAAATACAAGGATAAAGAGAAAATTCTGAAAGCAGCTAGGGATAACACGCTCTAACATATGAAGGGAAACCCATAAGACTAGCGGCAGACCTATCTACTGAAACTTGGCACACCAGAAAGGAATGGCAGGAAATCTTCAATGTGATGAACAGGAAAAATATGGAGCCAAGAATTCTTTATCCAGCAAGTCTGTCACTCAGAATAGAAGGAGAGATAAAGGTCTTCCCAAACAAACAAAAACTGAAGGAATTCGTCACCACTAAACCAGCCCTAGAAGAGATCCTAAGGGGGATTCTCTGAGTGAAATGTTGCAAGGACCAAAAAGTACCAGAGACATTACTACAAGCATGAAACCTACAGACTTCACAATGACTCTAAACCCATATCTTTCAATAATAACACTAAATGTAACTGGACTCAATGCACCAACCAAAAGACATAGGCATCAGAATGGATAAAAAAACAAGACCCATCTATCTGCTGTCTACAAGAGACTCATTTTAGACCTGAGGACACCTTCAGATTGAAAGTGAGGGGATGGAGAACTATCTATCATGCTACTGGAAGTCAAAAGAAAGCTGGAGAAGCCATACTTATATCAGACAAACTAGACTTTAAATTAAAGGCTGTAACAAGAGATGAAGAAGGGCATTATATAACAATTACAGGGGCTATCCGTCAGGAAGAGCTAACAATTATAAATGTCTATGTGCTGAATATGGGAGCCCCCAAATATATAAAACAATTACTCATAAACATAAACAACCTTACCGATAAGAATGTGGTAATTGCAGGGGACCTTAATACTCCACTTACAACAATGGATAGATCATCTAGACACAGGATCAATAAAGAAACAAGGGACCTGAATGATACATTGGATCAGATGGACTTGACAGATATATTTAGAACTCTGCATCCCAAAGCAACAGAATATGCTTTCTTCTCGAGTGCACATGGAACATTCTCCAAGATAGATCACATACTGGGTCACAAAACAGCCCTTCATAAGTATAAAAGAATTAAGATCATACCATGCACACTTTCAGACCACAATGCTATGAAACTTAAAATCAACCACAGGAAAAAGTCTAGAAAACCTCCAAAAGCATGGAGGTTAAAGAACACCCTACTAAAGAATGAATGGGTCAAACAGGAAATTAGAGAAGAAATTAAAAAATATATGGAAACAAATGAAAATGAAAATACAACAATCCAAACGCTTTGGGATGCAGCGAAGGCAGTCCTGAGAGGAAAATACATTGCAATCCAGGCCTATCTCAAGAAACAAGAAAAATCCCAAATACAAAATCTAACAGCACACCTAAAGGAAATAGAAGCAGAACAGCAAAGACACCCCAAACCCAGCAGAAAAAAGATAAATAATGAAGATCAGAGCAGAATAAACAATATAGAATCTAAAAAAACTGTAGAGGAGATCAATGAAATCAAGAGTTGGTTTTTTGAAAAAATAAACAAAACTGATAAACCTCTAGCCAGGCTTCTCAAAAAGAAAAGGCAGATGACCCAAATAGATAAAATCATGAATGAAAATGGAATTATTAAAACCAATCCCTCAGATATACAAACAATTAGCAGGGAGTACTATGAAAAATTATTTGCCAACAAACTGGGCAACCTGGAAGAAATGGACAAATTCCTAAACACCCACACACTTCCAAAACTCAAACAGGAAGAAACAGAAAACTAGAACAGACCCACAACAGGTGAAAAAATTGGATCAGTTATCAAAAATCTCCCAACAAATAAGAGTCCAGGACCAGATGGCTTCCCTGGGGAATTCTACCAGACATATAAAGCAGAGATAATACCTATCCTTCTCAAGCTGTTCCAAAAAATAGAAAGGGAAGGAAAACTTCCAGACTCATTCTATGAAGCCAGCATTACTTTGATTCCTAAAGCAGACAGAGACCCAAAAAAAGAGAACTACAGGCCAATATCCCTGATGAATATGGATGCAAAAATTCTCAATAAGATATTAGCAAATCGAATTCAACAGCATATAAAAAGAATTATTCACCATGATCAAATGGGATTCATTCCTGGGCTGCAGGGTGGTTCAACCTTCTCAAATCAATCAATGTGATACATCACATTAATAAAAGGAAAGATAAGAACCATATGATCCTGTCAATCGATGCAGAAAAAGCATTTGGCAAAATTCAGCATCCTTCCTTAATAAAAACCCTCAAGAAAGTCGGGATAGAAGGAACATACTTAAACATCATAAAAGCCACTTATGAAAAGCCCACAGCTAGTATCATCCTCAATGGGGAAAAACTGAGAGCTTTCCCCCTAAGATCAGGAACACAACAGGGATGTCCACTCTCACCGCTGTTGTTTAACATAGTATTGGAAGTGCTAGCATCAGCAATTAGACAACCAAAGGAAATCAAAGGCATCAAAATTAGCAAAGATGAAGTCAAGCTTTCACTTTTTGCAGACAACGTGATACTATGCATGGAAAACCCGATAGACTCCACCAAAAGTCTGCTAGAACTGATACATGAATTCAGCAAAGTTGCAGGTTACAAAATCAATGTACAGAAATCAGTTGCATTCTTATACACTAACAACGAAGGAACTGAAAGACAAATGAAGAAACTGATCCCATTCACAATTACACCAAGAATCATAAAATACCTAGGAATAAACCTAACCAAAGATGTAAAATATCTGTATGCTGAAAACTATAGAAAGTTTATGAAGGAAATTGAATGAGATATAAAGAAATGGAAAAATATTCCATGCTTATGGATTGGAAGAATAAATATTGTTAAAATGTCAATACTACCCAAAGCTATCTATACATGCAATGCAATCCCAATCAAAATTGCACCAGCATTCTTCTTGAAGCTTGAACAAGCAATCCTAAAATCTGTATGGAACCATAAAAGATCCCAAATAGCCAAAGCAATATTGAAGAAGAAGACCAAAGCAGGAGGCATCACAATCCCAGCCTTTAGCCTCTACTACAAAGCTGTCATCATCAAGACAGTATGGTATCGGCACAAAAACAGACACATAGACCAATGGAATAGAATAGAAACCCCAGAATTAGACCCACAAAAGCATGGCCAACTAATCTTTGACAAAGTAGGAAAGAATATCCAATGGAAAAAAGACAGTCTCTTTAACAAATGGTGCTGGGAGAACTGGACAGCAACATGCAGAAAAATGAAACTAGACCACTTTCTCACACCATTCACAAAAATAAACTCAAAATGGATAAAGAACCTGAAGGTGAGACAGGAAACCATCAAAACCCTAGAGGAGAAAGCAGGAAAAGACCTCTCTGACCTCAGCCGCAGCAATTTATTATTTGACACATCCCCAAAGGCAAGGGAATTAAAAGCAAAAATGAACTACTGGGACCTCATGAAGATAAAAAGCTTCTGCACAGCAAAGGAAACAACCAACAAAACTAAAAGGCAACCAACGGAATGGGAAAAGATATTTGCAAATGACATATCGGACAAAGGGCTAGTATCCAAAATCTATAAAGAACTCACCAAACTCCACACCCAAAAAACAAATAATCCAGTGAAGAAACGAGCAGAAGACATGAATAGACACTTCTCTAAAGACATCCGGATGGCCAACAGGCACATGAAAAGATACTCAACGTCGCTCCTCATCAGAGAAATACAAATCAAAACCACACTCAGATATCACCTCACGCCAGTCAGAGTGGCCAAAATGAACAAATCAGGAGACTATAGATGCTGGAGAGGATGTGGAGAAATGGGAACCCTCTGGCACTGTTGGTGGGAATGCAAAGTGGTGCAGCCACTCTGGAAAACAGTGTGGAGGTTCCTCAAAAAATTAAAAATAGATCTACCCTATGACCCAGCAATAGCCCTACTAGGAATTTACCCAAGGGATACAGGAGTGCTGATGCATAGGGGTACTTGTACTCCAATGTTTATAGCAGCACTTTCAACAATAGCCAAATTATGGAAAGAGCCTAAATGTCCATCAACTGATGAATGGACAAAGAAATTGTGGTTTGTATATACAATGGAATACTACGTGGCAATGAGAAAGAATGAAATATGGCCTTTTGTAGCAACGTGGATGGAAGTGGAGAGTGTTATGTTAAGTGAAGTAAGTCAGTTAGAGAAAGACAAATACCATATGTTTTCACTCTTATGTGGATCCTGAGAAACTTAACAGAAGACCATGTGGGAGGGGAAGAAAAAAAAAGGTTAGACAGGGAGGGAGCCAAAACATAAAAGACTCTTAAAAACTGAGGACAAACTGAGGGCTCATGGGGTATGGGAGGGAGGGGAGGGTGGGTGAGGGGTATTGAGGAGGGCACCTGTTGGGATGAGCACTGGGTGTTGTATGGAAACCAATTTGACAATGAATTTCATATTAAATAAATAAATAAATAAATAAATAAATAAATAGAAAGAAAACAGGAAGGAGAAAAAGAAATACTTGGCACGATATCTACAGTGTGCTAAACAGAAAAAATATGCAGCCGAGAATCCTTTATCCAGCAAGTCTGTCCTTTAGAATAGAAGGAGAAATAAAGGTCTTCCCAAACAAACAAAAACTGAAGGAATTTGTCACCACGAAACCAGCCCTACAAGAGATCCTAAGGGGGATCCTGTGAGACAAAGTACCAGAGACATCACTACAAGCATAAAACATACAGACATCACAATGACTCTAAACCCATATCTTTCTATAATAACACTGAATGTAAATGGATTAAATGCGCCAACTAAAAGACATAGGGTATCAGAATGGATAAAAAAACAAGACCCATCTATTTGCTGTCTACAAGAGACTCATTTTAGATCTGAGGACACCTTTAGATTGAGAGTGAGGGGATGGAGAACTATTTATCATGCTCCTGGAAGCCAAAAGAAAGCTGGAGTAGCCATACTTATATCAGACAAACTAGACTTTAAATTAAAGGCTGTAACAAGAGATGAAGAAGGGCATTATATAATAATCACAGGGTCTATCCACCAGGAAGAGCTAACTATTATAAATGTCTATGCGCCAAATACCCGAGCCCCCAGATATATAAAACAATTACTCATAAACATAAGCAACCTTATTGATAAGAATGTGGTCATTGCAGGGGACTTTAACACCCCACTTACAGAAATGGATAGATCATCTAGACACACAGTCAATAAAGAAACAAGGGCCCTGAATGATACATTGGATCAGATGGACTTGACAGATATATTTAGAACTCTGCATCCCAAAGCAACAGAATATACTTTCTTCTCGAGTGCACATGGAACATTCTCCAAGATAGATCATATACTGGGTCACAAAACAGCCCTTCATAAGTTTACAAGAATCGAAATTATATCATGCATACTTTCAGACCACAATGCTATGAAGCTTGAAATCAACCACAGGAAAAAGTCTGGAAAACCTCCAAAAGCATGGAGGTTAAAGAACACCCTACTAACGAATGAGTGGGTCAACCAGGCAATTAGAGAAGAAATTAAAACATATATGGAAACAAACGAAAATGAAAATACAACAATCCAAACGCTTTGGGATGCAGCGAAGGCAGTCCTGAGAGGAAAATACATTGCAATCCAGGCCTATCTGAAGAAACAAGAAAAATCCCAAATACAAAATCTAACAGCACACCTAAAGGAAATAGAAGCAGAACAGCAAAGGCAGCCTAAACCCAGCAGAAGAAGAGAAATCATAAAGATCAGAGCAGAAATAAACAATATAGAATCTAAAAAAACTGTAGAGCAGATCAACGAAACCAAGAGTTGGTTTTTTGAAAAAATAAACAAAATTGACAAACCTCTAGCCAGGCTTCTCAAAAAGAAAAGGGAGATGACCCAAATAGATAAAATCATGAATGAAAATGGAATGATTACAACCAATCCCTCAGAGATACAAACAATTATCAGGGAATACTATGAAAAATTATATGCCAGCAAATTGGACAACCTGGAAGAAATGGACAAATTTCTAAACACCCACACTCTTCCAAAACTCAATCAGGAGGAAATAGAAAGCTTGAACAGACCCATAACCAGCGAAGAAATCGAATCGGTTATCAAAAATCTCCCAACAAATAAGAGTCCAGGACCAGATGGCTTCCCAGGGGAGTTCTACCAGACATTTAAAGCAGAGATAATACCTATCCTTCTCAAGCTATTCCAAGAAATAGAAAGGGAAGGAAAACTTCCAGACTCATTCTATGAAGCCAGTATTACTTTGATTCCTAAACCAGACAGAGACCCAGTAAAAAAAGAGAACTACAGGCCAATATCCCTGATGAATATGGATGCAAAAATTCTTAATAAGATACTAGCAAATCGAATTCAACAGCATATAAAAAGAATTATTCACCATGATCAAGTGGGATTCATTCCTGGGATGCAGGGCTGGTTCAACATTCGCAAATCGATCAACGTGATACATCACATTAACAAAAAAAAAGAGAAGAACCATATGATCCTGTCAATCGATGCAGAAAAGGCCTTTGACAAAATCCAGCACCCTTTCTTAATAAAAACCCTTGAGAAAGTCGGGATAGAAGGAACATACTTAAAGATCATAAAGGCCATTTATGAAAAGCCCACAGCTAACATCATCCTCAACGGGGAAAAACTGAGAGCTTTTTCCCTGAGATCAGGAACACGACAGGGATGCCCACTGTCACCGCTGTTGTTTAACATAGTTCTGGAAGTTCTAGCATCAGCAATCAGACAACAAAAGGAAATCAAAGGCATCAAAATTGGCAAAGATGAAGTCAAGCTTTCGCTTTTTGCAGATGACATGATATTATACATGGAAAATCCGACAGACTCCACCAAAAGTCTGCTAGAACTGATACATGAATTCAGCAAAGTTGCAGGATACAAAATCAATGTGCAGAAATCAGTTGCATTCTTATACACTAACAATGAAGCAACAGAAAGACAAATGAAGAAACTGATCCCATTCACAATTGCACCAAGAAGCATAAAATACCTAGGAATAAATCTAACCAAAGATGTAAAAGATCTGTATGCTGAAAACTATAGAAAGCTTATGCAGGTAATTGAAGAAGATATAAAGAAATGGAAAGACATTCCCTGCTCATGGATTGGAAGAATAAATATTGTCAAAATGTCAATACTACCCAAAGCTATCTACACATTCAATGCAATCCCAATCAAAATTGCACCAGCATTCTTCTCGAAACTAGAACAAGCAATCCTAAAATTCATATGGAACCACAAAAGGCCCCGAATAGCCAAAGTAATTTTGAAGAAGAAGACCAAAGCAGGAGGCATCACAATCCCAGACTTTAGCCTCTACTACAAAGCTGTCATCATCAAGACAGCATGGTATTGGCATAAAAACAGACACATAGACCAATGGAATAGAATAGAAACCCCAGAACTAGACCCACAAACGTATGGCCAACTCATCTTTGACAAAGCAGGAAAGAACATCCAATGGAAAAAAGACAGTCTCTTTAACAAATGGTGCTGGGAGAACTGGACAGCAACATGCAGAAGGTTGAAACTAGACCACTTTCTCACACCATTCACAAAAATAAACTCAAAATGGATAAAGGACCTGAATGTGAGACAGGAAACCATCAAAACCTTAGAGGAGAAAGCAGGAAAAGACCTCTCTGACCTCAGCCGTAGCAATCTCTTACTCGGCACATCCCCAAAGGCAAGGGAATTAAAAGCAAAAGTGAATTACTGGGACCTTATGAAGATAAAAAGCTTCTGCACAGCAAAGGAAACAACCAACAAAACTAAAAGGCAACCAACGGAATGGGAAAAGATATTTGCAAAAGACACATCGGACAAAGGGCTAGTATCCAAAATCTATAAAGAGCTCACCAAATTCCACACCCGAAAAACAAATAACCCAGTGAAGAAATGGGCAGAAAACATGAATAGACACTTCTCTAAAGAAGACATCCGTATGGCCAACAGGCACATGAAAAGATGTTCAACGTCGCTCCTTATCAGGGAAATACAAATCAAAACCACACTCAGATACCACCTCACGCCAGTCAGAGTGGCCAAAATGAAGAAATCAGGAGACTATAGATGCTGGAGAGGATGTGGAGAAACAGGAACCCTCTTGCACTGTTGGTGGGAATGCAAATTGGTGCAGCCGCTCTGGAAAGCAGTGTGGAGGTTCCTCAGAAAATTAAAAATAGACCTACCCTATGACCCAGCAATAGCACTGCTAGGAATTTATCCAAGGGATACAGGAGTACTGATGCATAGGGGCACCTGTACCCCAATGTTTATAGCGGCACTCTCAACAATAGCCAAATTATGGAAAGAGCCTAAATGTCCATCAACTGATGAATGGATAAAGAAATTGTGGTTTATATACACAATGGAATACTACGTGGCAATGAGAAAAAATGAAATATGGCCTTTTGTAGCAACATGGATGGAACTGGAGAGTGTGATGCTAAGTGAAATAAGCCATACAGAGAAAGACAGATACCATATGGTTTCACTCTTATGTGGATCCTGAGAAACATAACAGAAACCCATGGGGGAGGGGAAGGAAAAAAAAAAAAAAAAAAGAGGTTAGAGTGGGAGAGAGCCAAAGCATAAGAGACTGTTAAAAACTGAGAACAAACTGAGGGTTGATGGGGGGTGGGAGGGAGGGCAGGGTGGGTGATGGGTATTGAGGAGGGCACCTTTTGGGATGAGCACTGGGTGTTGTATGGAAACCAATTTGACAGTAAATTTCATATATTAAAAAATAAAAAAATAAAAAAAATTAAAAAAAAAAAAAAAAAGAAAAAGAAATACTAGGAGAAATTATGCTTGAATAAGGAGCAAATAAATGAGACCACAGTTAGAAGGGGCTATAAAACAGATTTTTTACAGACAGGATATCCTGAAGCATATTTGCATATACAGATATTTGTTTATATTAATATCCTTAAAAAATACCTACTTTATTGTTTTTTATAAGAAAAAGAAGGAAAAATGAGAAAAGGAGGAGGAGTAGGGTCCAAAACAAATGAGCCTAGGGCCCTTAAATGTGAATTCAAGCCTCTACCTCTAAAGAAACGGGGGAGAGTGGGACTTTAGAAGCTCTTAAAATATTAAGTTGTTCCCACTTTTGCAAAAATGAAATAAAACAAGTATTTGGTGTCTAATCTCAGAAAAAGAACCTCTTCCTCTTACACCGACAAGCTGATCACTCTAGCTTAAAGTCTTATTCTCAGATTTAACACTAGCCATTCCTGAGACATTTATTCCAAAATAATATTGAATTCCTACAGTTCTGAGGCCTCAAATAATTACAGTAGTACTAATAATGGTCCCTAAGAACATTTGGATTTAATAGGGGAAATACGACTGAGACACACAAAATCAAATGGCAACAGAGACAAGAATATAAGGGATGTCACAAGATGGTTTTGAAGCTTTGCTCAAAGCCTCAAAGTTGGAGAGGCTTTGCTCTCCTTGCTGCAGGGTCAGAAAAGCCTCTTTGCAGGTAGGAGTAACATTTGATCTGCATACTGAGGGAGTAGAATTTGACTAAGTGGTAACAATTGTAAATACTGGCATACTGAGTAAAGAGACTAACTGGAACAAGCACATTACAGGGAAACAGACACAGCATGGTGGAGGTGACAAATAAGCCAGCCAGCCAGAATAGGAAGGGCATTTGGCACATAGTGACAGACTGAATCCAATGCAAAACACAATGGTTTCCAGAACATAACCATGGGCAATTTACTGCACATAATATTTAACAAAATGAGATTCTAGGGTAATAAAGGGAGACTTCAGTTCTAATAGTTTCTAAGTGGTTAAATTTGACACAAATCTCACAGATTTAATATATTTGAAGGCTACATCACTAAATGGTTTCTGCTTGTGTTCTTAAGAAGGTGGTCGTCTGATGAAGCTTTCGTTGCCCCTCTTCTGAGATGGTTCTTGCGTGTGAAGGTTCATATTCTTTAATTATTGACAATTTGAAAAATATTTCATTTGTTTAATATCTCACCATCATTAAGGTCACACAAATTTATTAAGGAATGCTGTCAAATTTGGGAAAACTTTCATTAAGGCTTTTGTCACTGGCGGTGGTGACAGTAGTGGTCCGTGTGTATGTATATGATGCTTGCTATTCTTCATATATAAGCTCTCATACTTGCAAGATTCTCTCATATACTAGCTATTGGTTCTTCTATACATTCCAAATCTTTTTTCTCTTCCATTCTCAATGTACGTACAGAGCTGAGTACTATAGGACATTATCATACAACCTCTAGCCCTGTCCCTTTGTAATTCAGCACAAGGAGTAGTGAGCATATTCCTGGAAGCTTTTTCTCCACGACAGCTAAATATCTAATCTAGAGTTGAAAATGACTGCAAGCCACTCTAATACCACTCAGTGTGAAAGGAAGTGTGGCAGGGGTGACTATGAGTGGAAGAAGACAACAATGTTAACTAATTAAGGTTAAAATGATAACTATTACAAATTACACAAAATCATATGACCATGTGAACACATACTGAGGGCACTTCTGTGCCTTAAAGAGGGCCCTGCAGAGAAGGACTTAATAGTGTCATATTAACTCCATCTGAGTATCTGCATTTAAGCAGTAAAATGGAAAAAAAATTGAAGGCCATGTGGCTTTCTTTATTCAGCATTCAGAAAGTGATTTCCATTTGTTGAATAGAATACCTGATATTTAAAGAATACAAATTACTAAAACACATGATCCTTAACAATATGGTCAGGACATATATATATGTGAAACAACTAGAGTAACTCCTGATGAATTACAGCTTACTGTGGCCATATTAAGACATGGCAGTGATAAAAGGGTGGGATGTCCTAAAGTTAGCTGGTAGTGGTGGCAAGGGCAAGGAAATCATCTGTAAGGAGATACAGTATGAATCTACTGTATGAGACATAAGTGTAATCAACCACAGTTGGGACTGGGTCTGAGGACAGAGCTCTGAAAGAAAAAAGGGCGGGGGGGGGGGGGGGGAATCTGTCAACATGTCAAAATGCATTAAGAATATATGCCATTGTATTCCAGGAGTTACTGTACCCAACTCCTTTTCAAAAGGACAATGTCTCCATTTAATAGGAGTCTGCTGACAAGGCAGCAGAGATTTGCAATCAACATCCAGTTCTATTCTATCAGTTTTTAGTGTAATAGATTTCTTTGTATCGACAGCAGAAAAGCAATGCTGGCATGGGCTGTAAGCCAGACTATGGAAAAAGCCCCATTATGTTGAATTGGATGTTATAATAGTATTTGATAAATTGATGATTCTATCTGTGGGGCTTGGCACTCTTGGAAACTAGCACTTTTCCATAACGTTTTTTTATTCCTCCACTTTGGAACACTTTTGTCCCTTTTATCACTTGGATGGTGTCAGGAAGATTGTCAAAATTATTGTTTACAATACTGATATCCTCAGAACTGTCTTTATAGATTTTTTTTCCTAAGAGGATTTTGAAATAATACCAGTGCACAGAATTAAAATTGAACAACCATCTCCCAAACCTCCAATAATCAAGTTCTAATGTGATCGTCATTTCATTCCCTACATAACATCCTCTATGACTTATTTAAAGAATGTAATAAAGAAACATAGAAGAAAAATGTGAAATAATTCATGTTGACCATTTGAATATTTATCCTTGAAAACAGCAGAGTTGCCATCATCTCAGGTAGATCTCTTTAATCATATTTTAACAAATGTTTATTGCCTGCCACAAGAACCAATATAGTTTATAGAACCCATTCCTTTTTTTCCCCTTTCTCTTTTAGGATTACAAAGTAAAGCTGAAGTAAATTTAAAGTAGCCCTAAAAAGTTAAAAATATTTATTTTAATTTCAGAGCTGCTTGGGATCTAATAAACAATGTTGAAAGAAAACCATGCCTGAGAAGGGAAGTTAAAAAAAAAAAAAGAATTATTTAAATGAGCACAAAAACCAACCATTTACTTATTAATTACCTTTCAGGAAGAACTATTGAATTTATATGCTAGAACTATTGTCACTAAATATATGGTTTGCTCAAATATTGGAAAGATGCAAAATATAAGAACTCTTTAATTAACAGGTAAATTTGAGCCAATAAGACATCTACAGTAGTCCCCCCTTATCCTTGGGGGTACGTTCCAAGACCCCCAATGGATTTCTGAAACTGCAGATAGTACCAAACTCTATATATACTATGTTTTTTTTCTGTACACACATACTTATGATAAAGTTTAATTTATGAATTAGGCACAGTAAGAGATCACAACAATAAATAATAATGAAATAGAATAATTATAACAATATACTATAATAAGTAATGTGAATGTGGTCTCTCTTTCTTCAAAATATATTATTGTTCCATACTCACCCTTCTTTTTGTGATGATGTGAGATAATAAAATGCCTGAGGTGAATGTGCGGTGAATGATGTAGGCATTGTGACCTAGCATTTGGCTACTGTTGACCTTCAGACTATGTCCAAAGGAGGATCGTCTGCTTCTGGATCACAGTTAACCTCAGGTAACTGAAATGCAGAAAGAAAAAACACAAATAAGGGAGGACTACTGTCCTTTTATGTTCATTTGCATTTAACTAAAGTATATTAGTAATAGAAGATGATCAACTTCAGAAAATTTCTGAACTGTTTAATTTTGTCTGTTAAGAACTAATACCCATTTCATCTGAAACAAAATGTAATCAAACTCCTGCAGACTACAACTTGAACATAGTTTGATTTCCTTTTCCTTGTTTTTCTTATTCTATGCAGTTTACTTACTCCCAAAATACAGAGAAGTCTTCAGGAAAGAAGATTTCTAGAATACCTCCCTACCATGTACCTGATAATCACAGATAATACCAGTCAGAGCATTTAAGTAGGTTGTACTTCAGGTTCACATACAATTTATCATCCAAATGAGAATAGTTTTAAAATTAAAAGGGAGTGCTATTGTTAATAATTAGACCAGAGAAACCGGTTAACTGAGATCAGTAGTAATGGTATACGCCAAGAATAACCTCCTAACTTAAACTCCCTGATTTGAAATTACACCCCTTCCCCACTATTCCCTAAATCTCTCCTGAAGGGCAGGTCTGACTAAAGGCTTTGCACCCTTGCCCCAGCTGCTTGGACACCAAAGTGGAAGCAAATCAATCAATCTAACAGGCTAGATTGAGCCAATCAGACTGTTCCCTTCCTGAATTTGAACTGAGACACCAGAGGATGATGTACACTGATTAGAAAGGTTATATGTTGAGTCAGTGCTGGATCAGCCCCACAAACCAGCAAAAATTACAAGACAGAAGCAGTACATAAAAGGTCAGGCTGGAGAGGAAAGTCAAAAATAAGAGAGATGAGGCACTATGAGCCCTAGAGAAACCTAACTTTGTAATTCAATCCTCTATATGGCTCAGTTGAGCTTAAAATGTGTACCTCAATTACAAAACTAAATATACTCTTACCATATGTCCCAGCAATTGTGCTCCTGGGTATTTACCCAAATGAACTGAAAATTTACGTCCACACAATAACCTGCACATGAATGTTTATAGCGGCTTTATTCATAACTGCCAAAATTTGGAAGCAACCAAGGTGTCCTTCAATAGGTAAATGGATAAATAAACTATGGTACATCTAGACAACAGAATATTACTCAGTGCCAAGACGAAATGAGCTATTGAGCCACAAAAAGACATAGAGGAGTCTTAAATGCATATTACTAAGTGAAAGAAGCCAATCTGAAAAGGCTATGATTCCAACTATACGACACTCTGGAAAAGGCAAAACTATGGCAACAGTAAAAAAATTAGTGGTTTCCAAGGGTTAGGAGGAAGGTGGAATAAACAGGCAGAAAACAGGATTTTTAGGGAAGTGAAACTAGTCTCCCCAATATTATAATGGTGGATACATGTCACTATGCATTTATCCAAACCCACAGAATGTACAACATTGAGAGTAAACCATAACATAAACTACAAACTTTGGGTGATTATGATGTGTCAATGTAGGTTCATCAATTGTAACAAATGTACCACTCTGGTGGGGGATGTTAATAATGAGGGAAGCTATGCATGTGTGGGGCAGGGGGTGTGCGGGAGCACTCTGTACTTTTGTTCAATTTTGCTGTGAACTTAAAACTGCATGAAAAAGTAAATTTCTTAATTTTTTAAAAGGTAAAAATAAAAACACAGAAAAAGGTAATGGAATATACACATTTCTGCTAAGAGATATTATCTCTAAATGGTGGAATTATCTTTTTTACTTGACAATCCCCCAAAATTAAGTTTTTGTTGAAATTTTCTCCTCAAATAATGTACTCTTTAAATTTCATCTTTTAAATAACTTCTGTTTATACCATCTTTTTAAAAATTTATTTATTTAAATTCAAGTTAGTTAAAATACAGTGTAATATTGGTTTCAGGAATAGAACCCAGTGATTCATCACTTACATATAACACAGCGTGCTCATCCTAATAAGATCTCTCCTTAATGCCCATCCCTTGTTTAGCCCATCCCCACCCCCACCCAACACCCCTCCAACAACCCTCAGTTTGTTCTCTGTATTTAAGAGTCTCTTATGGTTTGCTGTTTTTATCTTATTTTTCTCTCCCTTCTCCTATGTTTCATAAGTTCCACATATAAGTGAAATCATATGATATTTGTCTTTCTCTGACTGACTTATTTCGCTTAGCATAACACACTCTAGTTCCATCCATGTTGTTGCAAATGGCAAGATTTCATCCTTTTGAATATATATATATGTATATATATATATATATATATATATATATTCAATATATATATTCTCTCTCTATATATATATATAAAATATATATATATATATTCTATATATATATATATATATAGAATATATATATATATATATATATATATTCTATATATATATACACACCCCACATCTTCTTTATCTATTCATCAGTTGATGGACATTTGGGCTCTTTCCACCGGCTATTGTTGAAAGCACTGCTATAAACTTTGGGGTGCATGTGCCCCTTTGAATCAGCACTCCTGTATCCTTTGGATAAATACCTAGTAGTGCAATTGCTGGGTTGTAGGGTAATTCTATCAGTAATTTTTTGAGGAACCTCCATATTGCTCTCCAGAGTCACTGCATCAGTTTGCAAAAGGGTTCCCTTTTCTCCACATCCTTACCAACATCTATTGTTTCCTGGGTTGTTAATTTTAGCCATTCTGACAGCTGTGAGGTGGTATCTCATTGTGGTTTTGATTTGTATTTCTCTGATGATGTTGAGCATGTTTTCATGTGTCTGTTAACCATCTGGATGTCTTCTCTGGATAAATGTCTATTCGTGTCTTCTACCCATTTCTTCACTGGATTACTTGTTTTTTGGATGTTGAGCTTAATAAGTTCTTTATAGATTTTGGATATTAATCCTTTATCCGATATGTCATTTGTAAATATTTTCTCCCATTCCATCGGTTGCCTTTTAGTTTTGTTGATTGTTTCCTTCACTTTGCAGAAGCTTTTTTTTTTTTTAATATAATTTATTGTCAAGTTAGGTAACATACAGTGTATACAGTGTGCTCTTGGTTTTGGGAGTAGATTCCAGAGATTCATCACTTACATACAACACCCAGTGCTCATCCCAACAAGTGCCCTCTTCAATACCCATCACCCATTTTCCCCTCTCCCTCACACCCCCCCCGCAACAACCCTCAGTTTGTTCTCTGTATTTAAGAGTTTCCAATGGGTTTGCCTCTCTCTCTGTTTGAAACTACTTTTTCCCCTTCTCTTTCCCCATGGTCTTCTGTTAAGTTTCTCAAGTTCCACAAATGAGTGAAAACGTATGATATCTGTCTTTCTCTGACTGACTTATTGAGGTCCCAATAGTTCATTTTTGCTTTTATCCCCTTTCTTCCTGAGACATGTCTAGTAAGAAGCTGCTGTGGCCACGGTCAAAGAGGTAGCTTCCTGATTTCTCCTCTAGGATTTTGATTGTTTCCTGTCTCACATTTAGGTCTTTCAACTATTTTGAATTTATTTTTGTGTATGATGTAAGAAAGTAGTCCTATACTGACTCTCTTGATTGGGGCTTACTTTAATGCCTCAACACCACTTCTGACTGGAACATAGAAAAGGTACAATGATGCTTTATCTTCTTCCTACAATCAAAGCCAGTCATTCATACTGAGGGATAAATGACTCAAATGGACTCTGTACACATGTACCTCATGTTATAGGCAAAGTCCTTAAAATAAAGAAACTCTATGTTACCCACATAAGTTAAATTCTTCTATTTGCCTTTTTTTTAAATTGTGGTAAAACACTAGTAAACCAGAGAAATAAGTATTTTGAAAGTGGACTTTAAGCTATTGTTGGTCAAAATACTCACCTGCACTCTTGAGATCAAAATGAAAAGCGTTGGATACAATACAACTAGATGGCTCAAAGAGAAGACTGTTCAGTGGTTGAGTGTGGGCTTGGTTTCAGATTCTCTAGTTTAAAATTTTTAACTCTATAGCTTTTTAGCAGGTGACCCTGAGAGGTTACTTTGATTTTAAGCTCCTCTTTTTTTCAACTATAAGAATGAAATAATAGTAGTACCATCTTTGTAGGATATAATATTAAATGAATAAATGCAATGCAGTTATTGAAGCACTTTACACTTGATAAGCAATTATTATTACAGTGTAAATTAACATATTAATATCAGACTACTGAAAAGTCACAAGAGTTCTGTCCTAAACTACATTCTTTTCTATGACTTTCTATCATTTTTCCAGAGAAGAGATAAAGACAAAGACGGCATGATAATGGTTGCTAAGTGTCTTTTGAACACAACCTAAAACACACTTAATCCAATAACTGGCTGAATAAGTATTCAAGTTTTTTTTTCCAAAATACTTAGATGATAACTAGAAGTGCAAGAATAAATAAAATTTAAACAAAAATAACAATAAATCCTAAGCTTTTGTTCAAAAAAATTCAAGACACAAAGACAGGCCAGAAGAAAATTTCCTTTATTCAAATGAAAATTAGGAGTTTTAACTACTTACAGTTCCACATGAACCACAGTGTAAGTCTAGTTACTCTTAACTACTTTTTAAGTTTTAGAGATAGAGAACCATTAACTATTAGAATAGAAGAGGGTGGCCAAATTGATGAGGTAAATTGACGAAGATTTTCTTAACTTAAAAAAAAGAGAATGGAAACCAATTTGATAATAAATTTAATATATTGAGAAAAAGGAGAATAGAAAATGTTTGGCTTAAAAAAAGAAATATTTGTGAAGGCATGCAGGAACTGAATTCACCATTATGAAATATTTTAAAGGAAGAGGATGTGGATGTTTTCTCTGTTAATTCAGAAGGTAAAAGTAGAACCAATGTGTGAAATTCAAAGCAGCTATCATAGCAATATAAAATTCAATTTAAGAAAGATGTAGTATTGTCTGCCTGGGGGTCAGTTGAGTGTGGGAGTGGTGGCCCAGCCCACAGATGAGCTGTTCATTGCAGTGTAGAGGGTTTTATAGAAAAGAATCCTGATAAGAGGTAGAAATTTGGACAAGATGAAAGCTAGCTGTCCTTACACTTCCAAAACTCTAGAGTTCTAAGATTCAGTTCTTTGTTCGCTACTGACCTTGCCTGTTGGAACAGTTTTTCCAACGTATGATACTAAAAGTAATATTTTAGGAGCAGAAGAGATGATCTAAAAATAGCTGAAATTTCAGAAAGGCGCTTTTAAAATTAGGTAAAGATGAAAATATCTACAATTTTCTTCTATATGAAAAGAACAGAAAAACCTATCATTTTAGTTATTTTAAAAAAAGATTGCTTTTAACATTATAGGTTCTTTAGAGTGTTAGTCAAATAGAAGAGATATCTTCTTAGAAGTTGGTCTACTATATTAGCAAGTATAACTCTATACACTCAGGCTTCTCCATCTAAAATGGACACATTCACTGCAATGCCTTTCTTTGAGTGACAGAGCATTTTGTTTATACCTTTTACACAACTCATTCCCAATTGTTCATTATTGGATTTAATAAACTCCTCGGTCTTCTCCAACAACAGCCCCACAACAGCACCATGAAGCCTAAGTGTCTCTCACGTTCCTACTTTAAGCACTACAAAGACTCTCCATTGCAGTTAAAGTCAAATCCAAACCCCTTTTCAAGACTTGGAAGACCACATAACAGGGCTCCTGCAAACCTCTCCCATTGCTGTTCACATTGCTCCTGCTTGTGCTCCCAGGGCTCCAGGAACACTGGCTCTGTCCTGTGGGTGCCATTCCCAATGCCTGAACCCCACTTCCCTTGGACAGCTTTTTCTTCTCTTCCTTTAGTTTTCAGCTTCAAAGCCACTTTGGAGTGGCTTCTTCTAAAAGAAGCATCAAAAACTAGCCTCACTTTTACTCCTGACTTGTTATTTTCTTAGCCCCTCATTTGTTTGTTACCTTCATAAATCTTATCCCAATTGATAGGTCTTTCACCTATTAGTTAGCATGTGGTTTATCTATCTCCCTTCCTGTAATCTAAGCTCTAAATGGAAAAGAACCTTGCCTTTCTTGCTTACCATTGTACCCCCACATTGAGACAGTACCTGGCACATGGTAAGAGCTCAGTAATCATTAGTTTGATAGTTGGAAGAAATACCCAAATACTACACATACCAATCCAATGCATTTCTACTGGCTAACCCAGGGCTCACCCTCTGTCAGCAAGATTATTGCAACTTCCTTCTAATTTCACTATTCTGCCTATTCTTTCCTCTGACTTCAATCCATTCTCTACACTACAGCCAGGGAATTTATTTTATTTTATTTTATTTTAATTTTTATTATTTAAAAAATGTTTAATGTTTATTTATTTTTGAGAGACAGAGGGACAGAGCATGAGCAGGGCAGGGGCAGAGAGAGAGGGAGACACAGAATCCGAAGCAAGCTCCAGGCTCTGAGCTGTCAGCACAGACCCTAATGTGGGGCTCGAACTCAGGAGCAGTGAGATCATGAGCTGAGCCAAAGTCAGACGTTTAACCGACTAAGCCACCCAAGCGCCCCCAGGGTAATTTTTTAGAATGCAAATTGGATCATTAATATCTTCTGTTTAATAATCTTTAAGGGTCTACCATTGCTAATACGATAATACTAGTAGTACTTATAATACAAACATTTACTGAACAATTACTGGGTTCCATGCGCTTGTACTAATTCATTTAATCCTCATAAAAACCTTTTGAGGTGTATATTATTAGTCCTATTCTATAGATGAAGAAACTGAGGCACAGGAAAGCTTAAAACCATAACATGGTTCATTAACACCTCTAGTCCACACTCATATCTCCAATATCACTGTATACAAGTCTCCAGCTTACATTTAGAGAGTAAAAGTACCAGATGTTTGAACCAGAAACACAATAGGAATGGACTTTATTTCACTTTTCAAACTAGACTGGTCTACTCCTTCATCCTCAAAAGGCTGTATCCTTGTGCCTTTCTCTCACCTAACTATACTACTCAGTGATCCTCCTATGTAGACCTAAATGCAGTCTATCTTTTGGAATCCTGCTGCAATCACTCCTCTATGATTTTGCCCCACTCACCTTAATCCAAAATCTTCCACTAAACACCTATTAATCTCATTTTTGATAATAGCCATTTGATAGATGCCTGGTCTTTTATTAGTTATTTGTCTGGCTCCTTGAATTAGCTGCCTTTTTATATTCATTGATTCATCTGTCAACAATAATATAAGCATCTCAAGAGCAGGGATCACATTTTACTCTTCCTTCTCTTGCATAGTCCCTAACATACTGTCTTGTAGGTATTTCTTATAGGTGCCTAATAGGTATCCATTGTTTGATTTGTCAATTAGTTTTCTTCCTACTTTATGTGATCACTGTCATAATAAAGTTAGGAAATATGTGGCATTGAGCTCCCAAATATTTAGCTCTCCAGCATGAGTCATGGTATTTCCATTGCATACTTAGAAGAACTAGTATTCTACTAATTATAGTGTACGGCTGTACCCTTGTACATTTTTTTTTACTTGGAATTATCTCCATACAAGTTCTGTCACCAGGGAAGGTAGAAAAACACTGAGCACAGCTCCCAAAAGCTATGTTTTCCTCGTGTTTGACACATCATCACACACACGTCTGTTATGCCTCTGATAGCATAGCTTTGCAGAGTCTGTTTCTATGGTAATTTTAAGCTTATATAACACCAGCTCCTCAGAGTCTTTATGAACATTTCTTAAGTTTGTGAAAATTACATACACTTCACCTTCAAAATGACTCAATTCATTGTGTAGACATTAAGGCAATAATTATGAAATAAAACTATACAACAATATGAAAATACATTATAACATTAAGAGAGGGAAACGAGAATATTAATTTGGATCTATGCTGAGCTTATAACCATGGAACATGTGAAGAAGGTGCTCTTGGTGGCCTTGCCAATCAATAGCCATCATCCTTCCCAACAGGACCATGGTTCCATGCAGATATCCACCTTTTTCTCAAGAACATGTGTTCTGGGAAGTCTGGGATCAGGCTATTCCTAGTCCAGAGGATGGGTCACAATTAGGTGAAACCAAAGATTCTTAGTCTGGGGAAGTTTTGAAGTCCCAAGGCCTAACCCCCTCTCTATTTCCCCCCTCCCCTTTTCATACCCCTCTTCCTTCCAATTTTGATGGTTCTGTAGTGGGTCCTGAGAATTTCATTTCTAACAAGTTCCCAGGTGATTGTAATGAAGCCAGTCTAAATAACACTTTGAGGATTCTTTGCTCTTGAAAATAAGCTCTTCTATGGAAATTTGTTTTATATGTGATGCTCTGAACTGTGGTAATTTTGGTACCAGCCTACAAATGGTACCAATACACAGAAGAGGGTGGAGCCAAGAGCCTCTCCGAGGAAGGCAGAGGTAACCTGAAGTGACTCCTGCAGTCCACCTACATAGGCACTTATTATGTGACTTAAATAGATCTCATTATTTTTAAAGTCATTAGAGATGAGGCATTTGTTGTTTGCTGCTGAAAACATTATACCTGATGTCTTTCTAAGGTAAAAACAGTTGCTTCAAATGATGAAGATATAATTATTTTTCTTCCCCAATATGTTTCTTATGCAATAAATATCACACAAAAAATAATTTGTTTGATTAAACCTCTAATATAAAATGAAAGAGAGAGATGTGACTATTTTACATACTTGCTCAATTACATAATAATTACACCACTTTTTCTTGTGGTTTGTTTTTATTTTCCAAAATATTTTCCATCAAATACTTCATTCAAAGGCAGGATACCAAATTTGAAGTCTTTCTTCTCAATTTTCAGATAAGGGCCACAGAAATGCCTCCAGATGAAACAGAAAGATATACTGGCCTGCTATGAAGAAGTGCACAAAAACCTGCTTTAGGACCTAAAAGGAGAAAAGGAAGACGACTTAGGGCTTTCTATGTTAGGACTATTGCCTTGAGCCTCCTCCTGCTTTAACTCTGTTACAATAGTTCCTTGTGTGCCCCCTATCCATTTGCTAATGAAAATATCTAAATTTAAGTATAAGGGAATACCTAAAACCTACTTCCACCACCACCTTTCTTATTATGGCATAGAGCACTGTTGTAGAAAACATTGTTGGTAACCAAACACCCATTCCCACTCTTCCTGATGTGCCTTTCTCTCTAGAGGCTGGAAAAGCTAAATGCTCACTTTCCCAACTCCACCACAGCTACAAGTGGTCATGTGACACAGTTCTGGCTAATGGACACAAGCAAAAATCTTCAATGGGGCCTCTAGAAAAGTTTTACCTTCCTGATAAAAAGGACTCACAGTGTCTTAAAGTGAATAACTCATATGTGAAAGGTAGAGAAATGGGTGGATGAAATTTCCATAATATTTTAAGCTATATAGTAGGAACAGTTCTGTTAGAAATAAGTTTTACTTGAATAACTCAGCAAAATGGTATTAATGGAATCAATTACAAGTTGAAAGTAGAAGGTAAGAAAATGTGCCATTATCTAATTACTACCAGGAAGACTGGTGACATATCAATTATTCAAAAGTTAATTTTTTCATTTTTGAATGGACTCACCCAAAATTTAACTTGCTTATATCCTACAGCCATGGTAAAATTATTGGGGCTTTTTGGGATACATTTTGCAATCTGTTTTCTTTGGAAAGTTCACCAGGAAACTAAATGTTTAAATCTACATATTTCATAGATGTTTACTGAATTATTTTTTACGCTTGAGTAACTTTTTTCTCAACACCCCCTTCAAAAAAATGTCTAGACTAAAATTATTGCATTTAAGCCCTTAGTAATAGAACTTAGTTGCTTGCATCATTAATTTTTCACTATGCTTGAGCAAAGAAAAGTGACGATCCTATACATGCAAATTACCTGGGCTCACTTATAGAAGTGAGATCATTAAGAATCTCCAAATTTGAGAGAATGTCAGTCTTACTTTCCAGCCTACCTGACTATAAAGAAATAAGATTCTGAATTTAACCAATAATATGGACTGTCTTCACTCCAGGAACTTATAAAGGAACCATAACCTCCTACCTACTGTTTCCCAGTAGCTGTCAAAATTTTCCATTGAGAGAAGCACTATTTAAGAAGGATTGCCCAAACTTTGGATAAGCAGTCCATAAACTGTAAACTTCAATTTGTCCTGAATCAAGTTGAAACTCTGAGGGCCATGTGACTTGAACACACTGTCTGGTCCATGTAGAATTGCTCTTGGTGAATGCACTATGTTTAATAATTACATCAGCTATGTTAAGGGATAATGCTAAAAGAAACAACCCTAGGATATTCACTATTGTCTCACCATGAGGACGTTACTAATGATGTGGTTCATTAAATTTCACAGAATTGTCTTTATGAAAACACAGAAAGCATCCCCCTAGTATTCATAGTATTCAAGAATAATTGTCCTTCTTGTGAATGTTTTTATTACGTTCATAGGAAATTGTGTATTTTTGTTTTTTCTCTCTCTGTGTTGACTGCTAGAAAACCCAAAGGAAAACCTATGCTCTTAAATGCAGCAAGTGTGGTAGGCCTCAGCATCCATTTTTGTGTGCTAACCTCATCCCTGGTTTCATCCGATTTTTCCAATCCAATTTCTCTTTTTTTCCTATTTACTCACTTTTTTTTCTGTTTTTTTTTCTTTTTTGTTTTGTGTTGTTGTTGTTGTTTGTGTATTTGTAAGTTGTTGCACAATCCTTTGGAATAGAAGGCCATGCAAAATTGCTAACTAGGCTTTAGAGTATTCAGACACTTGTCTATGAGAAATCCACATACCTGTAAACACACACCAAAACCATCCTTATTTTGAGGACAGAAAGGTGGACCACTGACTCACCCAAACTTATTAACTTAGTACCCAAAGACACACACCCACCTACTCCAGCATGAAATTCAAAGCAGACATTAGGTCATGGATCTCAGTTATCTGACTAAGCTAAAGGGCAGAGCAGTACTTGCAGATCAGCACCCAACAGATCAAAAACAGGCAAAAGAGAAAATCTTGGCAAGAGCACCAGCATCACTGAGGCAAATGAAGCCATGAGTCTAGGCAGCAGACAGTATCAAACGCATTGAGCTAACATATTTTCCCCAGTCAGTAGTTGTTAGTTTCTTTTAATTGCAAAAAAACCAGTCCCCATGGGCGGAGGTGAGAGTAATTCCCTGAATAGGATGAAGCTAAAAGCCTGGAGAAAAAGATAGCAATATATTCCAGTGAATGGACAACTAAGAAGAAAAAAAGTGAGATGGTTTAATGAGCACAACAAACAAAGCAAATGGAGTTTTTTTGCTTTTGTGGGGTATTTATATTAAATTCTT
Source organism: Panthera leo (assembly GCF_018350215.1). NCBI lineage: Eukaryota > Metazoa > Chordata > Mammalia > Carnivora > Felidae > Panthera > Panthera leo. The sequence goes on from NC_056683.1 coordinate 77,333,655, forward strand.
ACATTTTCTCAGAAGTTTTCCCTCATATTTTTGTGCCAATAAACGTAACCAGTCGTGTAGAATCTGAGCATCTCCTTTCCTAGAGAAATAGTCACAAGGTTATAATTGCCAAGTGCTATTTTGGCATTCTTCCTGCAGGTCTCCTTCCGATGTGCTTCATATCATTCTGCCTTCAAGAAAGACAGGAGCTGAGGACCTGGATCGACCAAGAGGTGGGCAGGTCTGTATCTCTGACTAAGAGGCTGTGTCTACTCAGCCTTTGACAAGGGTCAAGAGAATTGTAGTTTCTCAAGGTAATAATCTCACTCCTACAGATTCTGAACAAAATGAGAAATAAACAGGGTATCAAATGGGCATCAAAATACCACATTTTTTTTCTGACAAAATTGTGTTGAAGAGCAGCCTAAACCAGACCTCTCCTTCACCTAAAAATGAATCTAATAGCTCTATGGTTGAGTAGCTGCTCCTGTGTCTGCATTTTCTCATCTATGGCAGGCAAGACATGCTTTCCCTGAGACACAGTGGCTGCTGCCAGTGCCTCTTGCTTCTTAACATCTTCAAAACATGCTTCTTGGAGCAGTTGCTCTCTGATCAGCCCACCTGTCTTAGCAGGATAATCATCCCTGGCAATCTCCCTCACTGAACCTCCTCCTGATGCTTTTGAAGACTATGCCTTTGAGGATTGACTACAAACCAGTAGGATTCCTGGCATGGATTGCACAAAAATCTTGAAATCCACAGCTTCTGAATTTTCCATGATTCCAGGACATCAATTCCATTGCATCTTTCTTGGTAGTTGTAGAAACTATGTCTATCGCTCAGTTTTCCTTTGATGTAAGGTTGGCTTAGCTAATTTTTAACATTCTAACCTGCTTCTTAAACTGGTTCTTTTCCTTTTCTGCTTGTAAGTCTACACTACTTGCTGGATTTTAGCATCTTCTTATCTTTTACTTTCCCTTTGTTTGGAGATCTAAACATTTATTTTCTTACACACATTTGAGGTTCTCTCTGTTAGTCCCCCCGCCCCCATCCTCCATAGCAGGAGAGATTAAAGACGTGGGATTTGAGCCTCCCTCAAATGCAAATGTAACAGGATGTTAAATTTGGCTTTTCCTGAAACTGAGGAATTTTGGTGGAGACCTCAAAGGTCCATAAATACAATGTCTGTCAAGGACTCTCTGAAGGGAGATCCTAGACTATCGATGCTGAGCAAGCTAAGGAGAGTGGGAACCCAGGTCTGCCAGCATTAATGCTCATCCACCTCCAGCCTAATTGGGGTGATATTGGAGATATCAGGGAAGAAGGACTGTCCTGGAGGGTTGTCAGTGGACTGTACAGAACCTCACACCCCCATGGAGCATCCAGAAGAGATCTTTCCCCATTATTTCATGCCAAGTGCAAGTAACTTTGAGAGAACCTTAGGGACAACTTGTTGCATGTTCCCTGGCATTTGAGAGGATGAAGACAACCTCTTTCCAGTAGGAAACTAAGAGAGAGGCTGTATATAGAAGCACGTCCTAGCACTAAAGAGAAAGAGACCTCCTATAGGAGATGTTCACTTCTGATGATGATAGGGAAAGGATGCCTGTTCTCTCATGGTCAAAGGGACCTATGGGGACATATTTTTAAAGAGCATATCACTCTGCCTAAAAGGATGAGGGGACCCAACAGAGATCAGTTGTTTGGGTGGTCTATAAGAAATCCAATGGTTGAGCTAGAAAAAAAGTGTATACACACACACACACACACACACACACACACACACACACATTGACTACAGTAATGTCACTATAATTAGAGGCCCCTAGGAAACAGATCACACACATACACACACACTCACTATAATTAGAGGACCCTAGGAAATAGATCACACACACACACACACACACACACACACACACACACACACACACACCACAGAGAGGTCTAGGGCAAAAATACAATTAGAGGCCCATCAACAATTACCTAAATACTTAAAAGTGTAAATGAAGCTAATAAATTGTTGAATAAAATGTTTCATCTTACTACCTTAAAAATATAATTACAGAATGATCTGCAAGACCAAGTTCAGATTTACAATTTTCACACTCCTCTGAGTTCCATGGCACAAAAGGGTAGCATGGGGGTGTGTAGGGGGAGGCGGTTGCCAGCCCTCAGTCTCCAGTCTGGATCTCTCATCCTGACTCCTCTTTGTAGTGCAAGGAGATCCCCGTGCTTTCATATGAACACCCAAACCCAAACCACCACCCACCAACCACCCCCACTTACTCCCACTGCCCACTTACCAGCCCCACAGCAAAAAGTCACCCTTGACCATCCCCTGGGCTTAGGAGTGCACATAGTGGGTGTGGTCTGTTCTTGGAAAATAGACCTGGGGAAGAGGCATGAGCAGGGACTAGAAAGCAGGGTCAGAGCCACTTGGAAAGGTATCCCAGGGTCCCAGTACAGAGAAGGGGTCTGGAATTGTGGGCTTCTAGTCTCCTTGGGCTTGTGGAGTCTTCATTTTATAGGGAGGTGCATAGATGAAGGAGGACAAACTACAGAACGGGGGCCAGGGCAAGGATCCCTGGCTGAGCTTCAAGGTGATGCCATCTGGACATGCATATACATACATACACACACACACACACACACACACACACACACACACACACACACACAAGCCACTGGAGAAAGAGCTAGCCAAATTACCTCCACCACATCCAGAAGGAACCAGAGCAATACTAGAGCCTTATAACCTCACCTAAAATGTCCAAATCATGCCTCTTGTGAATTCCCTCTCCTCCTTTGGCTCAAGCCCAAAATGGTCAGAAACCCATCTTCTAACTGAGGAAAGGAAGCATGGTATGGAGAGAGAAGCCAATCATATGGCCTCCCCCATTACAGGGTACCTGCCTGAATCAGGCCCAATCTAGTGGAGAAGAAAAGATACCAATCAAATGAGGTTTGAAATTTCACTATTACACTCAACAGGACATTTTAATTTCAGAAATGAGCCTGCTCTTTGTTTCAGAGTCCCCAAAACTCTAGGACTTACCTTCATCTTTTTTTTTTTAATCTAGGAACATGGAAAAACAGAATTGGAGACCAAGTTTTATAAGGGAACAGTTAGAAAGAAAAAATTTTACTCTAGTATCTCACAGTCCTGCACCTAGCTTATTCAGTATACCAGTTACACATGCATAGCTCAAAGAGATAATAATGTGGTAGGAGTGGAGAGGTTTAGTAAGAGAAGATAACTTGGTTCTAATTATCCAAGGATGAGGCAAGGCTATGGCACAGGTGCACAGCAGCTCAGTATTGAAAATGCTACATAATAAATGATCCAGAGTACTTGCTCAGAGGTGAATCACTGCCTTACACATGATTATATAAACATAACTTCATAGGTGTTAGTGCACTGTTCCTGCTATTAATATAACCCAAAGTGTCCTTCTTTTTTTTAATATTTATTTATTTTGGGACAGCATGAGCAGGGGAAGGGCAGAGAGAGGGGGAACAGAGTATCTAAAGTGGGCTCTGCACTGACAGGTTGACAGCAGTGAGCCCAATGTGGGGCTCCAACTTACCAACCTCAAACTGTGAGATCATGATCTGAGACAAAGTTGGATGCTCAACCGACTGAGCCACCCAGGTGCCACCCCCCTCATAGGGTCCTTCTTACTATGTCCTCAGGGCAACGTCCTGTTTAGGACAAGAAGCAGGAAGCTGAAACGGATCTCATGAGAAGCCCCAGATAGGCCTCAATCATATTGTATTTTCTTCTGTCAAAAAAATCCACACTCTGCTAAGATCTTTGGAATTGTGTTTTTATCTTATATTTTTAGCACAGCAAGCAAATACTCTTGTAAGTGAAACCAAATTGGTTTTGCAATGTGGCTTATTAAGTGGAAGAAATTTTTATGTGTAGTATTTTGCATATACAGCAATGAAGTAATCTTTGATGTGTGCTTTAAAATATTTATATAATTTTACCAATCAATGTGTCTAAAATGAGTGTAATTTAAATTACTGCAAGTTGGCATTTGCTAGTAAACACCATGCAAATTCATTTAAGTTCCTGCTGTTTGAATTATCACCCCGCACTTCTATCAAGTAGAAGTGGCAAAAAATAGCCTACTAATACCAATGGAATTCTTTATTGTTTGTAAACCTTTTGTCTGTAACTATTGGCTGAATGGCACAGGATGATGTCTTTCTGCTAAAGGTATCTGGAGAACACAGTTTACACTGTTTGGCTATTGTACATTACTGTATAAAATGAGAATCCTACACTCCCAGCATTACTTTATTTAAAGACACTGTGTCTTTTTCTATTGTGGGAATTACCCTTATACCTATGCCCTGGATTTGTTTGGTTTTTAGCATAGTGTGAGTATACTCTGTGTTTGTTTTCTGTACCACTGAATCATATTCCTAAGCCTTTGCCTTGCCTTGCCTTGTTCATCAGGAACTGATTTCAGGTAAGGTAAGTTAAGACAGAGTCACATTTGTTAACAATTTCAACACATGTGGAATCTACATCTAACTGATAAATTCCAGACAGGGGAAGTAGAATCCTCAGTATTGAATGAGCTACAAAACCATATAATAACACCTACAAGTCTATTTGGAAATAAATGGTTAGATTGGCTTAATAATTGGTGTAGGCATATTGACCTTGGTATTTGTTCATATATATTGTTATTTGTTATATCACTGGACGACCTTGATTTAGCATCACTTACAAGAGTATTTGAGGAGAGTGCTTTGAAGGCCATGACTATGGAGTGGTTCATGTTATCATTCTCATTTTGTTCCTTTAATAATAAGTCTAAAATATGTTTTAAACTGCTCTAGGTCCTTTTTCAAACTTCAAGCTCAAACAAACCTAATTCCTACAAAGTATTATAAGCACAAGCACTGTTTTCTTATTCCTTTTTCAGCTGTTGTATTCATAGTAACTTCACTGGGTTTATTCTCTACCATGACCCAAGGATATAGTACATCTTTATAATAATGAACAGCCATTCACTACCACTACCACCCCACCTTACTCCTTTTTATCTGTTTACTGGAAAAATATGCCAGGATTCCGTGGGTGGACTGAACTCCTAGCCTTGCTTTCTAAAATCCAAAACCATGATCAAGATATATATATAATTAATAATCCAGAGCCAACTAGTGGTGGGTGGTGACTACAGATGCTTGTGGACAAGCTACAAAATTACAAGAGATTAGTCTCTCCAGTTTCATCTTTGCCCCTAGGTTCAGTTCAAAATAGCATAAAGAAGAACAGAACTGAGAGCAATACATGCAAAGCATAGCTGCCTTCACAGTTACATTCCAGTTTTCTGCCTCTGTTGGAAAACATAGTTAAAAGAGCAAAATAATTTCACTATTCGATCAGGAGAATGATGTCTAGAAGACGTAAGCTGTGTCCCAAGCATCAAAGGTGCCAAGTGAAGACCAAGAAAAGGTACCATGAAGCAGATGCTCAACTGCTCAACTCAACAGATGCTCAACTCAGAGAAAGATGAAGCCATGGAAAGTATGAGTAGAATAGGTATGGGACCCATGAGCCTGGAGGCAAAAACAAAAACGAGAGTATCTGAACTGTCAGCTACCAAAGCAAGTCACCAGACCAGCTTAAAGAAGTGAATGCAATGTTAGGAAAGGCAAACTGGATTTCTGGGACTAAAGCAAGCAAACATCTGGACTTCAGGAATTCAGAGAGGGCAAGACAACAGCCATAATAGCTGACAGAAGGAATAAGCTCATCCAGAGCATGGAGAGAGCCTCTGCCCCATATTCTACACTTTCCTACAGACTGTTGAACAGAAAAGAGCTGAAAGGTGGATGCAGCAACTGCACTATAGGGAGCACAGGGTTTTGTGGCTTTAGATGTGTGCACATTACAGCTAGGTGAGGGAGGAGACCTGAAATGACTGCGGGCAATGTGAGGTTTAATTTGTCACAATGCTCATACAACAGGAGCCTCTCATCCTGTATAACAGGACTGAACTGACAAGTTGGTTATTTAACTGAAAAAGATCGTTAAACCAAAAGATCATTTAAAAATGATACACAACACATATGATACATAATTCATTTTGATTAAAAACACATTAATTCACCCAGATTTTGGTTTAGAACCAAACTTTTCATTAGCATATGGATTTGCTGATTGGAATTCCACACTGTCTTTTCATAATTGATGATACATTATCTATGCTGTCTAGTTCTAAGCCTTTTAAGGAAGCCAAGAATTTAAAGGCACTTCCAAATTTTTATGGCTCCTCCTTCCCCAACTTTTATAACTGTCTTGTCCACACCTAGTTTTACAGCAGGGTTTTGTTTTGTTTTTGGCAGGCTACATTTCATCTAGTATTTTACACAAAGCATTCACCAGTAATCTTCTTTTCTGCATTGTTGTCATTGGCTATGTAATACCTAATTAAATGAGAGTATAATAAATAGGACAGCATAAACAGGTACATGATCAAGCACAACCTACTTTTGGTAAGCAGACAACTCAATCTGGCAAGTTAGTTTAATGACAATTAGTTAAAAGACTGTAATCTTATAATTTCTAAGTTAAAACTATGGTTTTTATCTGCTGCATTTGACAATTATAGCTTCTTGAAAATATTAAAATATATAAATGGAGGATTAGGTTATTCATGGGGAGATATTTTTGGTATTTACTGGACTGTATGACCTCAATACTGACAAATGCCAAGAGCAGGTTTACAGTAACCAAAAGATCAGGTGCAGACATCATAAACAAGTTTTACTAATCTAAAGTATAGAGAATAAAGTTGGTAAGGAGATGCATTTGAGATATCAATACTTTCCTGGCTACATGGAACTATCATCTCATAGAAAGCCAGTCTTTACCACCTGTGTGTGCAGTGAGGCTCAACTGCCCCCCTCCAAACTGAGCTTAAATGCAAAGCCTTTTTTATGTATTTATATACACATGGCTGGAACAGTTCTGCTAATGGACTAGTCTAAATGTGTGCTGGGAATTGCACTACTAGAAATTTATCCAAAGGATACAGGAGTGTTGATTAGAAGGGGGCACATGAACCCCAATGTTTATAGCAGTGCTATCAACAATAGCCAAATTATGGAAGAGCACAAATGTCCATCAACAGATGAATGGATTAAGAAGACGTGGTATGTATATATATACATATACATATACATATATATATATATATATATATATATATATATATATGTATATACACACACACACACACACATACTGGAATACTACTCAGCGATGAAAAAAATTAAATCTTGCCATTTGCAACAACATGGATAGAAACTGGAGGGTAAATGCTAAGTGAAATAGTCAGAGAAAGACAGATATCACATGATTTCACTCAGATGTGGAATTTGAGAAATTTAACAGATAATCGTAGAGGAAGGGAAGGAAGAATAGATAAAAACAGAGAGGGAAGCAAACCATAAGAGACTCTTAAATACAGAGAACAAATTGATGGTTGATGGGGGGCAGGGAAATGGGTGATGGGCATTAAGGAGGGCACTTGTTGGGATGAGCACTGGGTGTTATATGTAAGTGTTGAATCACTGGATTCTATTCCTGAAGCCAAGACTACACTGCATGTTAACTAACTTGAGAATAAATTAAATAAATAAATAAATAAATAAATAAATAAATAAATAAATAAAATACTTAAAAAAAATAACGTGTGCTGGGGACTACATCTTGTGAATCTAGTGCAACTCATCACACAACAGAATATAAAAAGAGAAGAAGGTATCAAAAGAGAGACATAGATGCACCCCTGCCCTCTCTGAGTTAACACAGCCTAGACTAGTACTTTGTTGAATGTGGAACAAAGATCAGTTAGACCATCTCTGAAGGTCATGCTGATGGTTTTCACACCAGTCAGAGGTCTATAGATGTTAGCAGAAAAAGTTTCAGTCAAAACATTTGGAAAACACTTGATTAACCTATATTAAGCAGGTTTCTTTTCAGCAAAGAGAATGCTTAATACTTAATACTTAATATGAATTATTAGGAGTAGGCTATAGTTAGGAAGGTTTCCTTACTCATTACCTTACTTCTATACCTCCCTGCGCATAAATCCTAATGGTGTAGTAGTTAAGGAAGAGAGGGCATCCAAGAGAAGCTTGTGAGTAATTGAGACTGAGGCTAACAGTGACTGATGTACAAATTTTAGGTAAATAAAGGAAGGTGAAAAGCCATTCCAAGTAAAGGGAACAGTATAAGCAAATGTGGATTGGGAACCGAAAACAGTTAAGAGACACAACATTAATCTAAAAAGATTTTATTTATTTGTTTGGTTGTTTGTTTTAGAGAGAACCTGTGCATGAGCTGGGGAGAGAGACAAAGGGAGAGAGAAAGGGAGAAAGAGAATCTTAAGCAGGCTCCCCACTCAGTGCAGAGCCTGACATGGGGCTCTATCCCATGACCTTGGTATCGTGACCTGAGCTGAAATCAAGAGTCAGATTCTCAACCTACTGAGCCACCCAGGCATCCCTAAAATGATTTTCTTTATAACTGCAAATTATTAAGTCAAAATATATTACAATGCACCAGAGGCTACATAGGCTGGTCAAGAGTAAGACTGCAGAGTTTAAGAGAGTCACTGATGCTCATGAATCTGCCCTGAGGCAGGTAGGAAGCCATCCAAAGAATGACCAGCAGCCTCCACACAGATTCACTTCTGGCTGGCTAGCCTGGCCTAAGGCCCCTGGGAAAGGCTCTACTTTCAGGAAAACATGGGGACAGAGCTAGAGCAGTCCTGCTCTTTCTAAGAAGCTGAGAACTATGGTGGGGAGAGTGGCAAGCTGATTCCCCTCCAGGGTGGGAGAAAGTGTTTTAACTATATGGATTCTTATTGTCTTCTCAACCTCTTCCCCTTTCCTGGAGAGCCACCACAAAACAAAGAAAGCAGTAAACAGATAATAGATGATGACTGAATTGCACATAGATTAACAAGAGATTGGTCTCAAGGTAAACATGCTAGGCTAGTCAATCATTATTTTAGAGAGTGCTAGTACTTGGTAATCTCACCACCATCACCTCTCATGAATGTATGGCTAATCCTCCTGCTTTATTTCTCCTTCTGGTAACAAAACCTCTGACCATGGGGTAATCACTGGAAAGAGTCCTCTTTGTTCTAAGCAACAAAGTCCTCTTTGCTACTGGGTTGAATATATGCCCAGCACCTATTTGTCTATTGGCATCATACTATTTGCTTACACTAATTTGGTAACCAAAAAATGGTGTGGTTTCCTGAATCGGTTACTATATCAGTTTCTAAACTTTTAAGTCATTCGCCTTCTTTATTAAGGATATGTTTGTTCTGCCAAATCTTTACATTAAGCCTCCACTTGAGGCAGTATCAGATGCCAAAAAAACTCCTCCTTCCTATAACCTATCTTATAATGTTAGCCAGTTTTCATAAATGGCCTTAAAGCTTTTATTCAAAATAAAGTGTTATGTACTTAAAAAGATGCTGTACAGTTATCAGAGAATAAGAACTGAGTTATATGTACTCTAAAATCTACAGTTTAGTACCAAGTGATTCACTCTGAAGACTAGTTGTCATTTTAGCCATGAATTCCTAATCCTTGTTTATTGAAAAACAAAGCACCCAAAATAAAATCACAGTGTTATAGATACATGAAAAATAAAAATAAAACAAGTAATATTTCTCAATTCAAATATTTGGGAATTTGAATGAGGTAGGAACATATGTCTCACAAGTGAAAACCCTTCCATGTTGAACAAAAATAAGATATCAACGCATATATAAATATAATCCCCACTGGGTAAGAAAATGAGCCCAGTAAAAAATTCCAGACTTCTGGCATTTCATTTCTTTGATAGACATTATACTAAGATCTAACACTTCTACTGATATCTATATATTTTTAATTGTTTTAATGTTTATTTGTTTTGGAAAGAGAGAAAGAGTGAGCAAGGGAGGGGCAGAGAGAGAGTGAGACATAGAATCCTGAGCAGGCTCCAGGCTGCGAGCTGTTAGCACAGAGCCCGATGCAGGGCCAGAACCCACAAGCCATGAGATCATGACCTGAGCCAAAGTCAGACACTTAACACACTGAGCCACCCTACACCCCATGAGATACATATTTTTTGCAAATAACACATCTGTGCATCTTAACAACAGATGTGCACTGCTTGGTATAAAATTTGTTGAATGTAATTTAAAAACTTAGAGGTAAAATTTCAACAAGAAGCAAATGAATTAGGTAGAATATTCCTACAACTCTTAAACTTGTAGCATTAAATAAGTGATAATCCTCTAAATCTGTTATTACTGCTTTTAAGTAACTCCAGATCTAAAACTCTAGGTGGGCATGATTTTCATATTTCTCCATTTTAATAGTTTTTAGTTGTGACATGCATAAACCATTAAGAGAGTGAAAAATGATTGAAGTGTATATAAGGATTTTATATTATTTTGCTAGGGATGCCATAATACAATACTACAGACTAGGTGGCTTACACAACAGAAATTTATTTTCTTAAAGTTCTAGAGGTTCAAAGTCCAAGATCAAGGTGCTGGCAGGCTTAGTTTCTCATGAGGTCTCTCTCCTTGGCTTGCAGATGGCTGCCTTCTTGCTGTGTCCTCACATAACCTTTCCTCATCCACAAGCACTGTTGGTGTCTTTTCCTCTTCTTATAAGGACATCAGTCCTATTGGATTAGGGCCCCATCCTTATGACCTCATTTAACCTAAACTACTTCTTTCAAGGCCCTATATCCTGGTACAGTCACATTAGGGATTAGGGCTTCAACTTAAGAATTTTGGGAGACACAATTCAGTCCAGAACAGACACATTTCCAATGATCACTTGTTGGGTATATTGATAATATTCAACATCAACTAAGTATTTACCATCAATTTAATGATCATCATCAAGTATTTTGCAAATGTCTAGTACCTGCTGTGCTAAAAGTTGCTAACCAATAAAACATTACATTTTTATATGCTTCACAGCTTACAAGGGGCTTTCAGGCATGCTTTCTCATTCAATCCTCACAACTACCCACTCTAATATTATTACCAAGTCAAGATTATTATCTTCATCTTAAAGGTGCAGAACAGACAGGGAGAGACTGACTTGCCCAAGATAGAGAGGATAATAAATGATGGGTTCAGAACTAGACATTTCTCTCCTAGTCCACTTTTGTTTCTTTTAACCTCAAATTATGATATCAGTTAAGTTTAGAATGGCCTTGCCTTGGAAAAACTACAGTTATGAATAGTAAGGTGAACAATGTTGGGTTAGTTGTGAATTATTTGGAGAATGAAAAAGTTTGAACTGGACTCCATGGCCATGCACAGTTTCCCATGGCTGACCATCTTCAGAACCTCCCAAGATTATAGTCCTAGGGAGAAAATACAGTAAGAAGAGTATGTGTTAAGCACTAAAATAATGTATATTGAATGAATAAACATTGAATAAATCCAAGAATGCCCAATAACTGGCCCACAGAGAGTCTTCAATGGTGTTGAATGAATAAATAAATGATTAAATAGCAGGGTTAGATTATTGCTAAGGTATGTGATACTTAATGGAAATGGAAAGAATTTCAGAATGTACCTTGCTATACACATCTTTCCAGGCTCAGCTCAAGAAGCTCCTCAAGATTCCCTAGTCCCTCCCCATGTGTCCAAATCCCCTCCTGTCTATCCCTAAAACATCACTTCTCATGGTCTTCTTAATCTAAGTCATGTGCATAAATCTCAGTCTCCTCCATTAGACTGTGAATTCCCAAAAGGATGGGTCTTTGCTTTATGCTTATCTCTCACAATGCTTTGCTCATAATAGGCACATATTAAATGTGCACATATTAAATATTGTGGAACTGAATCAAAGTTTGCTTGGAACCCACATTTAAAAGTGGGAGCTCCCTCTGGGGTCTTTGGAAGATTGGCTTTCTCTCACACCTGTGTGTTATCTTATCGTCACTAGTAGACATGTATTGAAAAAATTTTTTAAGTTCAGAGAAGAATCTGGAATAGTGAAACAATTCCCTCATGCTTCTATGTTTTTAGTCTCCTAAAAACTGTCTGGTTTTTCCATTCAAAGTTACACAAAACTTTTTTTTTTCTATTTCAAATGTTCGATGATACCAGAAACACTGGGAAGTTTCAGAAAATGTTGAGAAAATGAGGTAATTTAGAGCTTCAGGTACATCTGCAGTAGCAAATATAAGCAAGAATTTGCAAAAGACTCCTCAAACTAGAAAGGTTTCCTATACAAACACCTTGCAAAATAGGAGCCACCTTAGCATGTATAAATTAAAAACACTCTGAAAAGCTTTTTCGGGCAGGTGCTGATTGAAATGGAAATTTTATACAACAAAATTGATTATACTTGAAAAATTTAAAACTATAAGAAGAAAAATGAAATACAAGTAAGACCAGGTTTCAAAGATTTCTATTAAGTGTTTCTCTTTACACTGTTTTTTTTCAAGCTGTAGAAAATTCCCTGGTTGCAACCTCAGACAACAAAGGCCTCAGAGAATAGACATATATCTAAGGCAGAGGAAAGGCCATGAAGTGAGGCAGAGTCATGGTCACCACCTAAGCTAATAAATCAATTCCCACCATGAGGAAATAAAAATCCACTTCGGACTTTCCAGGCACCTAAACTTGGTAGATACTAAGGTCAAGAATCCTACCATGACCCAACTCCCATGCCCTGTCTGGTTTGTGAATCTGCCTCCCCCTTTTCTCTATTTGGTTGACAGGTAAGTAAAAAGAGTTAAAGCAGATCAGACAAGAATCAAAATAAAACACTTATTCAAAATTTTACACTTGAAACCTAGATTTGTTGTTATTTTTCACTGGGATTTGATTATAGCATATTTCAAAGGCATGATGCCTTTTAAAATCTAAATAGAATTTCACTGAAGTAGAATACAAGGAAATTCAAGGAACTTAAATTTTATTATGGTGTAATTTTTAAAAGAGACTCGTGATATTAAAATGCCACTTGATACAGAAATTCTAAGGATTGGAGAGAGATTGTTGCACAGAGCTGTGAACAGAATCATTTTTGGAACAGTGACATTCATAACAATCCCAATTGGGGGGGAATAAATGGTACATGGTCATAGTCATCACATTGTCCAAAGAAGGAAAGCCTGTTATATTTGGCTTATATATAGGCAGTGATGCTAAGCATCTCTTCTTTCCTAACTTTTAAAGCATTGGTTCTGAATAAGACAAACAGTAGGTGGTCAGCAGAAGATGCCAAAGGAGGAGATTTGATTTAGCTGGGGAGTTTTTTTAACTACAACACTCCCTCCCCTTCTGTGCTAGAATCAAAGGCAAGAGAAGAGGGAAAACATGTGTAATTTGAAAAAGTTTCCTAGACGATTTTCACTAGCCTCCAACTCTTACTAAAACAAGCAAAAAAAAACAAACAAAACAACTCACTGTTTTAAGTAATTGAGGATTACTACTTTTATAACAAGTCAAAGGAGGAAAACAAAACCTATTTTGTGGTGTAATTAGGGGGAAAAAAGGCAAAAAAAAAAAAACCCCACACCTACTCGGCAGTCATATAATTGAAGATTCTAGAACCAGAAAAAAAAACCATAGAGATCACAATACCCAACTTTCTTCATTTTATAGTTGAAGAAACTGAACATTAGAGAGGTTTGATTACTTAATGTTAGAAATAATACGGCTTTGAAACTAAAAAAGCTTTTTCTATGACGAATCTACACACAATAGAAAGTTGAGTCAATGAATATTTAGTTACAGCATCTTTTAGGAAACAATTATTGCACACTTAACTCTGTAGTAGGTAGACTTCATATATAGTTTCATACATTATTTCTAACCTTCACATCTGCTCTATAAGACAATTACTATTTTCTCGATTTTACAGATTGAATAGGAAAGGACAAAGACACAGAGAAAGTAATCCTCCAAAAATCTCATAAATATTATCCACAGAGCTGGGATTTAAATTCAGGCTATCTAACGTCAGAGCCTGAACACCTAACCACTATGTGGTGCCCCTCTGCTGAGCTGCCTACCATGTACCCAGCACTCTGCCAGCTTCTGTAAATACAACAGTGGGAGGACAATTCCTACTTCCATGGAGCCACCATAAATAATAAGAAAGTAAACCAATGTTTAAATATATGCTTTCAAGTTTTGATAAGCAACACAAAGAAAAGGAACAAAGCATTATAAAAAGGACCACCTTAATTTATGAGGTCAGGGAAGAGAAATGATATCTAAGCTGAGGCTGAGAAGGGGTCATTCATATGAAAAGAGTTTAAGGCACCAGAAATAGCATATGCCAGAACGCTGAGAGAGGAGTTTGGTCTCCTCAAGGGACTAAAAGAAGGCCATTATGACTATAATGTGGGTAATATTCCAAAATGTACTAGAAAAGATGGGAGAAGTAGATTAAGAAAGCCAGATCATGCAGAGCCTTGGTAGCCAAGTTAAGCTCTAAGGAGTTTGCATTTACTTCTCAGTGGGTGGTGCAGATGTCCTCTTGGTGGTGTGGGGGAGATTGAAAGGGAAAGCAAAAGGGAAAGAATGCATCCTGCTCCCTTGATTTGTAGGGCACCTGAATATACCACCTGATTTTCCTCCTGTTTGCTGTCATCTACTAGCGTCCTTTGTCATCTCCCACTTCCTTGCTTTATATATGGTCTTCCTTCCCATGAAACTACTGTCTTGCTCATGATGACTCCAACATTCACAAGATTATCCACTTGGGATTCTGGTTTTCTTATTGACACCATCTGTAATGTGCTTTCCTCCACTCCACCCAGGTCACCCACACTGTGATTAAATCCTAGGCTTTCCATTTCATAGCAGAAATTGCTCCACCTTCAAAATCTCAGTTTCAAGCATTTAATTCTCCAATCACCACTTTCAATCTTTCTAGCTCACTTGTTCAATAATCCCCCTAATAAAATTCTTAAACCTTTTCAAGACCTCCATTCCACGGACCCCATCATTTTCAGCTCACCTTCCCTGTGCCTCTCTAAATATAAGTACCAATAGAAAATAAAAACCCTGGTGGATACAAATATTTGAGATGGTTAACGAAACAGATGAACATTGATGAAGAAAATCACACAGGTAAGTTGACTAATTTCACATAACACTCATGACCACAAACTCCCGTAGACCCTCAAAACTCCAGCAATCTGATTGCATTTCCCCATTGCTTTGCCCCTCTCCAAGATTTACACCATTTTCTCACTCCTTAATTATTTCCCATTCTCTCATTTGGTTTCCTCCAAGTTTCATAAAGCAAACAAGAGCCAACGGGAACTTACTTTCTTTCCTGCTATTTGAGTTCAAACCTTGCTTTTGTGGATCCTGTCTCTCTGGCCTCAAGATTTTCACCTTCTTATTATCCCCTCCCTCCCTCTCTCTCATATCATTAATTCTGTATCTCAGACTCAAAACAGGCTCTAGAGTTTGTTCATAAAAAAAAAAAAGCAAACAAACCTCTATCCATCGGCCCCACATTAAACTTCCTCTCCATTTCTCTACTCTTTATAGTAGAATCTCTCAAAAATTTCCATCTCCTCAGCTTCTGTTCACTCTTCCATCCTCAACATTTTGTCTTCTGGCACTATGAACCCACAGATGGTCTGTCAGTCATTAACACTACCATGCTGCCAAGTCTAGTGGCCAATGCCCTATTCATCCTCTCAGTAGCAGCTAACATGTTTAAGCACTCCTGACCTGACATACTCTCTCCCTTGCTTTTGTGACACTACACTGCCCTGGTTTTCCCCTTACCTCATTGAGAGTCCCTTGTCAATCCTCTGCTAGGATCTTCCTTCTCCATCTGACCTCTGGTTCTTCCTTCTCTATCCTTCCTGCTATAAATGTAAGGATTCTCCACTGTTTTGTCCAGAGTTGTTTCTTAACTCATAACTCTTTCTTCTCTTTCTACACCTCAGGTGAATAAATAAAATGCATGTGCTGATGACTTCCAAACTTACACGTCTGGCCCCAAATTATTCTCTGAGCTTTTCACTTGTATCTCAATTGCCTACCTGACATTTAAAAAAAATTTTTTTAATGTTTATTTATGTTTGAGAAAGACAGAGACAGAATTCAAGTGAGTTAGGGGCAGAGAGAGAGGGAGACACAGAATCTGAAGCAGGCTCCAGGCTCCGAGTTGTCAGCACAGAACCCGACATGGGGCTCGAACTCACGAGCTGTGAGATCATGACCTGAGCCGAAGTCAGTTGCTCAACTGACTGAGCCACCCAGGCACCTCTCAATTGTCTACTTGACATTTTTTAATGTTTATTTATTTAATGTAATTTATTTACTTAATGTTTATTATCTAATGTTTATTTTATTTTGAGCACAAGTGGGGGAGGAGCAGAGAAAAAGGAGACACAGAATCCAAAGAAGGCTCCAGGCTCTGAGCTGTCAGCACAGAGCATGACTTGAGGCTCGAACCCATGAACCATGAGATCATGACCTGAGCTGAAGTTGGACACTTAACTGACTGAGCCACCCAGGTGCCTCAGCCTACTTCATCTTTACCTGATATCTAATAGGCATCTCAGAATTTATCTGGTCAAAATGCATCTCTCACTCTTTTCCCAAAATGTGATTCTCCTCTAGCTTGCCCCACATTCCCCTATATGTTGCCTCATATTTGCCTCATGCCTTTTCCTTCCTTCAGTCCCAGCCCAACAATCAAGTAGCAAATCTAGCTGTTCTCCTCCTCTCTATTGCTATCACCTGGTGCAAGACAATATCATTTCTCCCTTGGGAACTCTAGTCTTATATAGGTCAAGTGCTGATCCCGGGTGTGGTTGGGTTCTATCTAAGGGGGACTGTAAGTCAGCAAGAATGGTGATTTATATTTCCAGGGCAAAAGCTAGTTCATTTGGGCTCTAGAGCATGAACTGTGTTTTCCCAACCAAAGGCATTTCACATTCCTCCCACAATTTCCCTGGGTCTTATCTAGTAGCACCTGTTCTTCTGTCCTTCTTTCATACTATAGTGTAAAAGATACTTGTAAGAGACAATGTTGCTTCACATAGTTTTTAACAGGAATGAATACCTCAGTCAAAAATATAGAAATATCAGGGGTGTCTGGTGGCTCAGTCAGTTAAGTGTCTGACTTTGGCTCAGGTCATGATCTTGCAGTTTGTGGGTTCAAGCCCCATGTTGGGCTCTGTGCTGACAGTTCAGAGCCTGGAGCCTGCCTCAGATTCTGTGTCTCCCTCTCTCTCTGCCCCTCCGCTGCTCACACTCTGTCTCTCTTTGTCTCTCAATAATAAATAAACGTTTAAAAAAATTTTTTTAAATATAGAAATATGAAAATGTGAAATCCAGGCATCAACCTGGAGAACAGCAAGAAGCAGTGTCAGGGTACACATTCCAACAGTGTTTGTGTACCCACTGAACCTACACATGGCATTACTGTGTACAAGACCCCAGAAAGAGAAAGAAGTCTATGTACTAATTAGGCCTTAATGATTGATGTGCTGGTCCAGCTAAGCACCATACCTTGCCTCTGTGTGTGATAATTGAATACTGTCTTCCAAGTATTATCTGACTTCCTCTTCAATAACTCTGGATTCTGTCTTACAAAACCAGTGGCCACAAGTAAGTGCAGAGTCTACAGTGCACATTTAATGCATTATTTGAAAAGCACATCATTTCAAAAAGTTAAAGAAAACCAGGAGAGCTTTCTCTGTGAGTAAATCCCCCCAACACATTGATTGTTAACAAAGAATAAAGCTAAGCATCCTTCACAGAATCTTTGCATTTATGAATTCCGATTCATAGAAGTCACTTCTTCAAACTGACTTCAGGCAAATGACTAAGTTGGAAGAACTCACCTAAACACTAAAAATATAAAATGGCTTTTCACTGAATTGATGCTTTGTCAAAATAACCAAGATCTTACAGATATAAAACCATAAGGAAAGGTATATTGGAAGTTCAAACAGAAATTCTTTGATTAAAATATGGGTTTCTGGGGCACCTGGGTGGCTCAGTCAGTTAAGTGTCTGGCTCAGGTCATGACCTCAGGGTTGTGGGATCAAGCCCGTGTCAGGTTCTGCACTGAGCACGGGGCCTGCGTAAGACTCTTTCTCCCTCTGCCTCTGTCCCCTGCTCTCTCTCTCAAATTAAAAAATATATATTAAAAAAATAATATATGCATTTCTTATTGTAGCTGGTTTCTTATTTATGACAATATAGTACTCCCCCCTTATCTGTGGAGGATACATTCCAATACTCCTAGTGGATTCCTGAAGCCTCAGATAGTACTAAATCCTATATATGCTATGTTGTTTCCCATACATATAAACCTATGATAAAGGTTAATTTATAAATTAGGCACAGTAATTATTATTGTTGTAACAATAATAATAATTGAAACAATTATTGTCAATAATAACAAAATAGAATATTTAAAGCAATATACTGTAATAAAAGTTATGTGAATGTGGTCTTTCTCTCTCAAAATATCTTATTGTGCTTTCTTGTGATGATGTGAAATGGTACAATGCCTATGTGATGAGACAAAGTGAAGTGAATGTCATAGGTGTTGTGACATAGCATTAGACTACTATTGACCTTCTGACAACACATCAGTAGGATCACCTGCTTCCAGACTGTGGAATAAGAGGGGACTACTGCACATTGAAACACTTGAAGATGAAGCAGCGTTTCAGTCTGATGGCATTTGTTGACATGAGTCTCTGTTCAAGTGGCTAAAACGTAGCACAATACATACAAAATTGATTTTTTAGCTCACATTTTCAAAAGAAATATGCTAGGTCACTTTTATGTTGCTTCCATGTAAATTCAACTCCTTTAACTTAAAATCAGAATCATTAAAAATATTATTAACTTTCTAGCTCAAAGAATGAAAATGAGAAAAGCGAGCACACTGCATGATTTGCAAGCATCGCTAATCCTTTCTTCTCTAGACACTTATTTTTCAATTTATGAATGCAGCACTCTTCCAATTGCTTCCCTAACTTGTTTCCTGCTGCCTTGAACCATTTCACTGTTTATCAGCAGTTAATTCAGAATAGTTGAAGGTAACTAAGGAAATAGAAGTCAAATTCAGTCCATTTTTTATGTTTTCTGGTAATAATTTCATTGGGATTGATGTCTGATTGGTGGTTTTTCATTTAAGTGTACTCAGTTTGTTCCCTATAAGTGCTGATCTTTGGCCAAAAGTGACTGAGGAATGACTAGCCAAGAAGAGCTTGCTCTAATGAAGTTAAATCTACATTCACCATATGACCTAGTAATCCCTCAACTAAGCATTTGCCCAAGAGAAATGAAGACATGTCAATGTACACAAGTGTTTACAGTAGCTTTAGTTACTACTACTAAAAACTGAAAAAACACAGTGTGCATCAACTGGCAAATGGATATAAATACTTGTACATTGAAAAGGAAGGAAGTGCTGACAAATACAGAAATGAGGATGAATCACAAAGCATTATGCTAGATAGAAGACCCAAAACAGTACAAATTGTATGATTCCTTTTAAGTGACATTTGAAGGAGGCAAAACTATATTATGGACAAAAAACAGATCAGTGGTTGCCAAGACCCCAGAGCAACAAAAGAGAATGACAGCAAAGGGGCATGTGGAGAGCTTCTTGTGTCAATGGAAACGTTCTCTACCTTGATTTGTAAGGTGGCCACCAACTCAATAAGCATATATCCAAATTCATTAGAACTGTTCACACAAAAAGAGTGAATTCTACTGAAAGTAAATTAAGCATCAATAAACTCACTCTCCTTTTAAAAGTGTGTAACATTGTCTCCAATCTCAGGGAGCCTAAGATGGTGGATAAGGCAGTCCCAGCAAAAAGACAATTCACAGTAACTACGTACATCATTTTTTTAAAAAAAGAGGACTTCATAAGCCATGCTGTTCTAACATCTCCTTCTGTGGTTCTTCTTGGGTTTAATATGTGTCAGATGGAATTCAGGGATTGTCATGTTTGAAGTCCTGTTTTCTGAGACATTTCTAATTGTAGCACTTCAACACACAGGAAACCACTTTTGAAGCTTATGAGAGGAAACAGGTTGAATTTTCCTTTGCATTGTAGTCACAGAAAACTAATCAAATTCTAGAGTTGAAAGTCTTTAGCATCAGGAGACTTGCCTGGTGTTAACCAAGGACACTTTTTTATAGGGTATTCTCTTATAAATAATGTAACTTTATCACAATTATGTAGTTAACTTATTACTTATCACAGGAACTGCACTATACTTATTACCTGAAAAAAGGACCAAAGTTATTTTTTTGGATGGGTGACTTCCAACTCTTAACTGGGCTATAGCTGAGGCTCCATACTAAGCCATGCATTTAGTTATGTAGTCTTTCCTTTTGCTTCCAGAAAGCTTGTCATGCCCTGTGTGCACTGTCTTGGTTCACCGTCATGCAGCAGTACGGAGCACTTGTCAGTGACCTCCATTTTTCCAAGTGTATTTCAATGTTTCTCTCTCCACCCCCCACCCCTGTGCCCCCACTCCCAGCCCCCAGCCGATGACTGAACTCAGAATTGCAGCTTTCAAGGTGCTTGCCAAAGGATATAATCTTAGAGTTACTGCCAAGGAATACCTTCTGCAAAATTAGGCACGAAAGATAGTCTATGAGAATTGCCTCAATGCAGGGTTTTTCATGCCATTTAACTAGACTCACAGTAAGAAATGCATTTTGCATCATGACCCAATACACACATTTGAAAGAAATGATGAAGTTTCTTAAGATACTCTGATTAATCTTCTTTACTCTCTTCTATTTTTTTAATCCTTTTTAAAAGTTGGTTGTGAACCACTGAATTAATTTTACTAACCACTAATAGATGCAACCTGTAGCTTGAAAATCAGTGATCTACAGGCTATGAAACTTGCCATTTATCTAAACATTATATAATCCAATGAGAGTAGATCATTAGGGAGTATTTAACCTTGACTACATTTTAGGATAAACACCCCTTCCAATCTCCCACCCTCATGGACCTAAATTACTTTTATGAGTTTTATTTTTGTTTAATACCATAAGCCCATGTATTATTAAGAATGTCATCAAAGACTGTTCATTACATACATAGTATTCCCTCTATGAAGGCCAAGGGTAGAAAAAAGTCTTTCTGGTCTCACTGTCAGGAAATATGATGATTATCCTAAGTGACTGACTTATTTCTCCTTTTGGTAAAACATATTGTATTCCCTTCCTCATATTGCCAATTAGAAGGCTTAGTTTCACATTCACAGCCTACCTCTAACAAGTACATGGGAATTTGGGGCTAGGATTTGGACATTTAAACTTACTCCTAATTCCCTTTTACTCTCCTATCTTTGACTTTTTGTTCTGCCTCATGTTTCTTATTGGCCTTATATTTATTTTCACTTACTCTTTATATTTTGTATGCCACTTTAAATCTTTGTGAAACAGAAGGGAAAGATTAGAGAAAGAAAAAAAAGGGAAGGAAAGAGAAAGAGAGATTACTTTCCAAGTATGATGATAAGACTCTGGTTTTCAAGCCTTCATTTCTTACATTTCAAAGTGAAATTAACATGAAGGTACAAATTCAGAACACTTTGTCCCACCTGTATCAGAAACAATAATTATAAGAGAAACAATTTTTCTGATATCTTAACTAATAAAAACTGGGTTTAGAGTTTTATCTGAACATTAAGTATTCTATACGCAACAATAAATACTGCCTGGACCAGTAAGAAATAACTTCAAGCAAAAGCTACCTTCTGTAATTGTATATGATTTGTCCTAATACCAGAGAATGCAGTATTTTCTTTGTGGCCCAAACACTATGTGGTATCTAAATTGAAGGAACAGTTTTTTCTGAAAGAAGCAAATAACATGTATTTTACTGGTGGCCAAGGTGACTGACTTCAAATACATTTCTAAATAATGAAATAAGTCAGGATATTAGAGGACAGATAAAATCACCTATGAAAATACATGTTTGGCTTTACTTAAGACCTCTTTGAAATAGTTCAGAACCAAGGAAATTATTTGGCAATATCAACAATGAAAGAAAATTAATTTTATGACTATGTTTTAGAAAATCAAATCAACACCCCTTGTTTAAGTAGCACCCCACCTAAAAAGTTGATTTATTAAATCTATATTCATTGAATAGATCAAATATTAATATCCACCCTACCATTTTCAAACCTCTTTTATCATCTCTTCATGCTGTTTTTGCCATTTTTAGGATACTGGTATGTAAATAATCAATGACAAATAATACTATTTCTTTGATTAGCCCAACTATTCTGGTGCTACTTTGATTTCACTGGTCCACCCATCCTACCTCCAATCCAGCTGTGATTTAAACTATATAGTTATATTTGTACAAAGACAAAAGAACAGGCAGTGGGAACAAAAATAATCTTATGAAGAAATTTAAGGCTGATGGTATTTCTAAGTATTTGCCAAATAGATGTCTTAATAAACAGTATTAAAAAGAAACAACATACCCAAATGGAGTCACTTTTGCTAAGCCCCACCACAACTTAATACCTAACCTAACCACAGTTTCAGCCTCTCCCAGGAGAAGAATTTTAAGTCAGTCTGGAATTTCCTGATCAGCACATGATAAGACCTCCTGCTTTTCCCTAATGAGAGGTGGCTTGCCTGAAATAATCCACTCTGTTAACTTCTGCCTATAAAAACTTTCCATTTTGTATAACTCCGTGGACCCTCTTTCCACTTGCTAGATGGGATGCTGCTTGAATTATGAATCATTGAATAAAGCCAATTAGATCTTAAAATTTACTCAAATTTTGTGTTTTAGCAATAGTAATGGGAAAAGAGGTTGATGGAAGGATTATAATTATGATATGCAAAAGCAGATTAATTGAGTACTTTCTTTCAATGTACAATTAATAGCCTCAATGTGGCTAAGTTTTGGTTCTGTAGAGAAATTAACTTTGAGCAATAATGTGAAAGCTTAAAATCAACTTTGTTGAAGAACAGATCAAACAAGAAGGGAACTTCTGCCTTCTAATAGAACTTACTTTTTGGAATCCTGTCTCTGTTTCTCAGCTTTTCTTCCATCTTCTCTGATTATCAACCCTTGGTCTCCATTGGCTTTGGTCCTCCCCCAATCTCCTCAATTCAACCTTTCAATGTTGAGAGTGCCTTAGCACTAAGGCTTGGCCCTCTTCTTTGCACTCTCCATACTCTCCCCTGCGTCACTTCAGTCCCTCCTGGAGCTTTACACACCATCTATATGCTAGTGGCTCCCAAATATATGCTCTAGGCTCAAATACTCCTTTGCTTTTTGACCCAGAGAGTCATCCATTCGGCAAATACTTAGGCACTGAGTACCTGTGGTGTATGAGTCTAGGTCTGGAGATATAGCGGTGAATTTAACAAAGTCCCTGCTTTCACAAAACTTATTTTCTAGTAGGGAAACAGGTCATGTAAACAATAAACACATAGAATATTAATGTGTTAGAAGCAATAACTGTTAAAAAGAAAAATTAATCAAGATATAGGGATTGAGTATTAAAGTTGAAGGTAGAAACCATTCTAGGTAGAGCGGTCAGGGAAGAAATCTCTGAGGAGTTGAATTTGATCAGAGACCTGAGTGGAGTAGAGGTAAGCCAAGAGGCAAAGACCTATGGGAAGAGATTTTCTAGGTAGCAAGTAAGGCGAATGCAAAGGCCCTGAGACATGAATACCATGTTTAGTTTCTACAAAGAGAAAAAAGTCAAGTGTGCCTGGAGCAGTGAGTAAGGGAAAGAAAGGAGGAAGATGGGATCAGAGAAGTAACCAGAAGGCAAAACAAGACCCTCTCAGTCATTATAAAAATTTTAGATTTGGGGGCTCCTGGGTGGCTAACCATCCAACCCTTGATTTTGGCCAGGTCATGATCTCACAGTTTGTGAGACTGAGCCCCACATCCAACTCTGTGCTGACAGTGCAGAGCCTGGTTGGGATTCTCTCTCTCTCTCTCTCTCTCTCTCTCTCTCTCTCTCTCTCTCTGCCTCTCCCCCACTCACGCTCTCCCTCTCTCAAAATAAATAAATACCCATTTTTTTTAAAAAAGGAATTTCAGATTTTATTCTAACTCAGATGGGAAGCCAGTGAAGGGTTTTGAGCAAGTATCTGATACAGTCCAACCTAGTTATCTATCTGATATCTCTATTTGAATATCTCAAATTTAACATGCTCCAAACAGAACTCTTAACCTCCCTCCCACCGAAATTAAATTTAAAAAAAAAAATCCTGCTCCTTCTCTATTTTCCCCATCTTAGTAAATGTTACCACAGCCTATCCAATTACACAAGGCAGAATATACCAAATCATAACAGGTTCATCTATCTCTTTTATCTCTCATATCCATTCCATACTTAAAAACCTATACTCTCTATCAGAACAGATGACTAATCTATTTGCTTCTCTGTGTCTTTTATGCTACGAACCTAGTACATGACCATCTTTAACCTAAATAACAACACTAGGGCCAGATCTTTTACAGTTCTGACTTTCCATCATTGGCTTTCCCATGACCTAAATATAAAATCCATAAACCCTGCCATGATCTACAAGGTCTTGCACAATTGAGTCTATGACTTTTTTTATATATCTTTTTATATCTCACACCACTTTTCCTTTTTTTTTTTTCAATATATGAAGTTTATTGTCAAATTGGTTTCCATACAAAACCCAGTGCTCATCCCAAAAGGTGCCCTCCTCAATACCCATCACTCACCCTCCCCTCCCTCCCACCCCCCATCAACCCTCAGTTTGTTCTCAGTTTTTAAGAGTCTCTTATGCTTTGGCTCTCTTCCACTCTAACCTCTTTTTTTTTTCCTTCCCCTCCGCCATGGGTTTCTGTTAAGTTTCTCAGGATCCACATAAGAGTGAAACCATATGGTATCTGTCTTTCTCTGTATGGTTTATTTCACTTAGCATAACACTCTCCAGT
The DNA here is from genome assembly GCF_018350215.1 of Panthera leo. Lineage (NCBI taxonomy): Eukaryota > Metazoa > Chordata > Mammalia > Carnivora > Felidae > Panthera > Panthera leo. The sequence goes on from NC_056683.1 coordinate 77,358,633, forward strand.
TCCATCCATGTTGCTACAAAGGGCCGTATTTCATTCTTTCTCATTGCCACATAGTACTCCATTGTCACACCACTTTTCCTAAACTTCTGATGCTCCAGCACACTTACCTCTACCATTTCTTTGCACACACCTTTCCTATCATAGGGAATTTAGCTTACTATTCTTCACTACTCTCTCATAGTTGCCTCTCTCTTCCTTCATTCTTAACTGACATGTCCCTTCCTCAGAGAGGACTTCCTTACCCACCCATTATATTGTTGTCTTTCCCTGTTATCCTCTCCATGTATTTAATGGCACTTATAAGACTTTAAGGTTCATGAGAATAGGAACCATGTCTGCCTTATTCACTCCTGTGTGCACAGTCCCAGAATTGTGCCTGGAACAGAGCAAGTACTCAGTAAATATTTGATGAAGGAAGGATCAGTTGTCCTTATCTTGTCCAATTAATCCTCACAACCACACTGTCTTAGAAATCATTGTGTCTAATTCACAGATGAGAAAACAATCTCAGAATCATTCAGTGACCTGCCTAAGATTATACAACTAATTAGGACAGAAACAGGATTCAAAGTTAGCAGACTGTTATGTTGCAGATACCATCTGAAAATAATTTTTTCTAATAACAATATTAAAAATGAATCAATAAGTATCAATTCCATTTAACTAAATCTTAAAACATTGACCAGAAAATGTCCTCACTTTGACCTACATCATGGAAGAAGGAGAAATATAATCTTTGGGCCTGTACCAAGCACAGTGCAGACTCATAACAGATCAATAGATGTTGATCATTTAAATGACCTTTACATTTAAGTTATAGGCCTCTCTAACCCAAGACAAACATTCTTTTTATTAAAATGTATAATCTTATTTTATTCTTCCTTGCGTGAATTCTCTTGATTATTAGTTTCTTTAATAATACCATAGGGCTTTTAATGACAGCTAATACTTATTCTTAGCATCTTTTGTTAAGATTTTCAATAGCAACTATTCTACTTAAATTAGTCTACCTGATGGCACTGAATATATGCTAGGCATAATCTATTATTTCCCTGAAGTTACATTTATATGCCCTGATCCATTTTAAGTGAACTCATATATGCACATGGAGTATACACATCTGGCTCCCAAGATGAGGAAGGGGTCTTCTTAGTATTTCCACATTCTGATAAAAATGTAAGTCATCAATAACCAGTTATGAATTGAGAATTTCATCTTTTTGTCTCTTCACAGTCCATAAAACATAGTGGGAACTTAAACATTGTTTGTTGAATGAATGCATGTATAAATGAGTAAATAAGTACAAATGAGTAGAAAGGACAGAGAGATGGAGTTTTGCTTTAAACATCAAACACTTCTGTTCACACAAAGGCTATTGATTTTTTTAGAAAGTAGTTCCTTTTCAAAATTCTTGATATTTTCTCTTTTAGTGCTTAAACCAAAACTTGGGTCATTTAACTTTATAGTGGATATAAAGTGGACAGTGGATTTGTATTTACTATAAAAGCACAATTTGCTAATTATGGAAAATAAGTAAATACATATATGTAAAATGAAAAAAAAGGACTGTTTACGATCGCTTCCTGAGACAGAGAAGCTACTCTTCTTTCTGTACCCCTTATCCAAGCAAGAATCTTAAGAATTAATACATAACTTTAATGAAGATTATATTTTCTCTAGCTGCTGCAATGAAAGATGTCCTCAACAACCAATAGGTTTATATAACTAAAGCATTTGTATAGCATATCAATCTAATTTGAAGTATGGTTCAAAATTGGCATACGTGCTCTAATTAAATAAGATAAGCCTCAAAGCTCTTGCATATCTTTTGTTTGTTTGTTTTAATTCTTAACCTCAGCCTATCTTTTCCCCAGGTTGTTCAGAATCTTTTCCATTCTATGAAAATTTCCAGTCCCACACTTGCCTTCTACCCTTAACCAGTGACTTGATTCTCCTCCGGGTCTTTCCATGGCAATATCTCTCCAAACACCACCCCCCTTTCACTTACTGTTCTATTTTATCCTCATCCCTCCTCTCAAAAGAGGGTGGAATCCCTTTCTATACAAGGTGGGTTCTTCCACCTGGGGTTCCATCCCTTTCCCTATTACCTTCTTTTCTTTCTCCTTCATCTTCATGTGTTCTCTTCCCCTGGGATAAAAGCCTTCCTTATCCCTAAGAAAAATAAATAAATAATAACAAACCAGAAGCAAACAAACAAAGCCTTACCTCCATTTTATTCCTCCTTTACATTAACACTCCATGTTACATCTTTGACATCAAGCCCTTCAAAGAGTTATCTATGCTCATTTCCTGAACTTCTTAGCCTTGTGCTGTTAACCCTATAATCTGGTTTCTATTTACTGATTTCATTAATTTTCTAAAAGTCTTCTCTCAAAGGTCTGAATAATACAATACCCTCTGTCATACTTTCTAGAATTCTCAGAGCTATTTTTTTTTCCCTCAGAGCCATCTTTATCTCTTCCCTCCAACAGCCCCTTATCTAATCAGTTAGTATATTGTGTCAATTCTCCTTCATGCTGCCTCTCTTATCCATAGTTTCCTCTTTATTCCAATAGGAGTAGCTCAGGTCCAATTCTAATCTTTTGCCCCTCTGCCCTTGATTATTACAAGTGACTCCTAACTGGTCTCCTTAAACCTGCCTCCTTCTATCAGTGCCAAAAAGTAAGCACTCTTGTCCTCAGTAATCAGACCCAACCTTTCCTTTAGCTTCTCTACCTCCTGAGACCTCCTGCCCCACATTAGTGTCCTCACTTCTTCCTGGGCTTCCTGCCTTATGTTTTGGTTATACTATACTGCTAGGCTGGAAATGCGTTTCAACTCTGACTGTGGAAAGGCAAATACATTTACCAGTCACCTCCTCCATGAAGCCCTTCCCAGAGTGTTCATAAGCTAATATAACCTGAAGAAAAATTAGAATAAGACATAATGACAATGTAATCCCAATTTATATGTCTACTTGTATATGGTATATAAACATAGTGGATAGATATAGGTGATAATGTTAACAGTGCCCATTAATAAATTTTTTTTTAATGTTTATTTGTTAATTTATTTTTGAGAGAAAGAGAGACAGAGTGTGAGCAGGGGAGGGACATATAGAGAGGGAGATACAGAATCTGAAGCAGACTCCATGCTCCGAGCTGTCAGCACAGAGCCCAACACAGGTCTTGAATTCACAGACTGTGAGATCATGACCTGAGCCGAAATTGGATGCTTAATCGACTGAGCCACCCAGGTGCTGCAACAGTGCCCATTTTAAAGTATGATGCTCTAGAGATATGTATAGGGCTTTGGGCAACTCATTTTCTTTTGTATTTTCTGAATTATTCATAATAGCTAATATTTCTTGAGTGCTTCCTCTATACTAACCTCTTTACATGCATTAATTTATTTAATCTAACAACAACAAACAACAAAACCCTCTAATATAAGTATTAGTATCTTCATATTACCAAGGTAATTGAGAGTGAAGCAACTTGCCCCGTCACAGAGCTGGCAAGAATCATCTGGCTCCAGAGCCTGCTCCCTTAAGCACTCCACTAAACTGCATGAAGGATTTTCATAATTGGAAAAACATGTTTTTAATTGCTTTTTTCCCTCCTATCTCCACCTCTGCCCAGCTCCACCCCCTAACACCACCAAATTCCAAATTCTCCTTCCATTTCCTTCAAAGACACTAATCTCAGGCAGGTATTAAAGAGAAAGGCAATCTGATTAAGAAAATTTGCATGAACTTGTGAATTAGCAATTGCCATCCTAAGGTAATTGAATCTTAAAAAGGATTCTTGTTAACATAAATGAATCCTAATTAGTGGAATTTCTGTTGCTATGACTAAGTGAATGTGTCTACTACTGGCAATGTGCAGAGGGGCAGAGGAGTATCTTGGGAAGGAGGATTTTCTCCATATACCTTAAAGCAAAAAGCTGTATTATGCACAAGGTCTCACTCTGTCTCTCAAATCCACCCTCCTTCCCACACAAGTCTGGTTCAGAGCACCAATAATCCTGACCCTGAGGCCTGCATAAAATTCCATTATACCATTTTGACACTGCAGAGTCCACCAAAAACCAGGCTAAGAACCAAGGTCATAGATGTTTATCTCGTTGGAATGTTCATTTTAGCCAGAGCACCACAGTGTTGACAAATCCATAACCGAAGCAATAGGTATGTTTATATGATGGCATTTATTCTAGCTGTGTGTAAATTTCACAGGAAAACTTTCCAGTGTAAGCATTTGTTCTAACCTCTTTTGTAGCTATCATATTTCAGGAGGTGAGTTTTATGGCTGTGATTTTTACATGTCCTACTTTGGTTGCATAATGATGAGATTTTAAATCAAGGTTTTTGCCTTGTATTTGCTACCTCAAAAGAATGCTGGGGATTCACATGACATTTTCTTCTCTCTGCATTTCTAGGGACTAAGTGTCCTTCATTTATCATGGTCAAGTTCTCAAGGGAAATCCAATGGACTGGGCACAGGAGTGTCAACCACAGGGCAAGCTATTTGCTCCCTGGGGAAGTGGCTAGGTCTGAAACTACACTGTAAGCTCATTTCCAGGAAAAAAAAAAAAAAAAAAACGTCTTTAATAAAACTAAGAATCAAAAAGTGATGCAAAGGAGACTCATCTGACAGAAAGATACCTAGTAAGAACTTTACAAATATTTTTTGGATGGATGGATGGATCAATGGGTGTATACAAGCACCTGTGGAAGACCCAACGGTCAGAGAACATAATGGGGGAGATGCAATCGTGGGGGAGGGAAATGAAATAAATAACATTCCTTATTCCCTCTGCCAATTTTAGAGATTGTTTTGTTGTTGTATGTATTCAGGAAAACTGGGCAAAAATACAAGCACTCTTCCATGACAGTCAGTCTTCTGCAAGACAGCACCAAATCTCAGTGGGAAGAGAAGGACCCCTGGAGAAGGCAAACCTGAGAGAGAGACTGAACCTCAGTAATTTTAAGATTCCACATATACAGGGGTGCCTGGGTGGCTCAGTCAGTTAAGCATCTGACATCAAAGTCATGATTTCATGGTTTGTGAGTTCGAGCCCGGAATCGGGCTCTGTGCTGACAGTTCAGAGCCTGGAGTCTGCTTCACATTCTGTCTCCCTCTCTCTCTCTGCCCCTCCCCTGCTCATGTTCTGTCTCTCTTTTTCTCAAAAATAAATAAACATTAAAAAATGTTTTAATCTTAAAAAAGGAAGATTCCATATAAATAATGGAGTCCAGAAAGTGCCATTATGAAGTAAATGTAACTCACAGTCTTAATATACCCACCCAGAGAAAGGAACACCATACCAGGGGGAGCAGGTGAGGTGAAGAGGCTGGGCCAGCTGAGTTTGCCCAGAAATTCTGAATATTTAATATAGGTTCTCTCCTGGCTTAATGTTTGAAATTCATATTATTCAATGGTATTCTATTGTTTGAAACTTTTAAGGGAAGTTTTTAATGAGAGTAGCTGTGGCAGGGACTTGCTACTCATCAAAAATTGTTTGCTCCCTCACATTTCCCACCCTTTGGCAGTTAGGAAGGGCCACACAACTAGCTCTGGAAAATAGGCTGCAAGCAAACGTGGCTTCACTGCCAGAAAGAAGTACTCAAGAGCCAGCATGTGATCTGGCTCTCTTACCCTGAGGCACAGACTGAAAAGTCTCCAAGTTCTAGATGGTGCAGCTACAAGACTGCAGAGCCTCAATTAGCCTGTGCCCCTAGACAATCTGAGCTCAGATTTCAATTCTTTCACATACTAGCTCAGTGATCTCGGGCATGTGGCTTAGTTTCTCTGAGCTCGGTTTCCTCAACTGTAAAATGAGTATAATAATAGTACCTACCCTCAATAATTTGTTCAGGGTAGCAGAGAGTAAGCAATGAGTAAATACTATGTATTATTAAAAATCTAAAAATAATGAGAAAGGACACATAATAAATACATTCGTTTTATTTCTCTCTCTTTAAGAAATAAAGGCAACGTTGAATTATTTATTTATTTTTATTTTTTTTAGAGAGAGTGCAGATGAGCAGGGGAGAGGGTCAGAGGGAGAGAGAGAACCCTAAGCAGGCTCCATGCTCAGCACAGAGCCCGACATGGGACTCAATCCCACGACCCTGGAATCATGATCTGAGCCAAAATCAAGAGGCAGATGCTCAACCGACTGAGCCACCCCGGTGCCCTGAACATTTTAAAAGTAACTAATAAATATTATAATTGATACAATCACTTATGTGTCTTTTTTTCCCTTGCTATGGCATTCACTTCCAAACTCAGAACCAACCCTCTATTTTTTTTTTAATTTTTTTTTAACGTTTTATTTATTTTTGAGACAGAGCATGAATGGGGGAGGGGCAGAGAGAGAGGGAGACACAGAATCGGAAGCAGGCTCCAAGCTCTGAGCCATCAGCCCAGAGCCCGACGCGGGGCTCAAACTCGCGGACCGCGAGACCGTGACCTGAGCTGAAGTCGGACGCTTAACCGACTGAGCCACCCAGGCGCCCCCCAACCCTCTATTTTAAAAAGTCTATCACAACCACATTTTCAGATTATAAGTATTTTAGCAGGTATTGTTTTTTCGAAGGAGTATATCTTTCCAGAAGAAAATAAGAATAAGTGATAGTTATTTACTGTGCCATTTAATGAGTATTTGCAGAAAGGATTATAAGGTGAAAAAAATTGTAAAAGAAGAAAGGAAGAGTGTAATTTCAAATGAAAGTTTTCATTCTGAAATGAGATTTCTAAACCTTCATAAAATTTGGTTCTCCAACTTAATGTCACACTAATACATCATATTTATCAAACACTTCAGCACTGATAAAGCAATTAGAAATGAAAAAAGGCAATGGTGGTGCCCTGAGTTGTGGATTATCTAGATGTTACCCTAAACATAATTTCAGTGCTTACATTTTCCACCTTTTAATACCCGTGTTGCTCCAATTTCACATTGGAAGGAGAGTGAAGTAATTGTGCTTTCACAATTATAGAAAAGTTGAGAAATTGAAGCAAGACTACATTTTCTGAGGAAACTCAAAACGTCAATTGATGCTGATTAAGCTTTAAGCACCCATTTAGGGTAAGCATAACATGGAGGGCACAAGACATTTGCTCCACCCAGAATGTCTCTCTAGTCCTTACCCAGTGGTGAGCTCTTCTGACACCATCCAAAGCCCTTCTTTGCCTCCTTACTTTCCCCTCATGCCTAGAAGTAGCTGGTCACTCCTTTCACCGTGTCTCCCCATAGCTGCACAGACTCCTTCCTACTCGTGCTTATTTGCATCTCTCCCTTCCATGAGAATAGGGTGTCTTGTATACCCAGGAGTCCCCAAAACCTATACAGGCTCCTAAACTTCAATCGAACATTACAAAAACTATTGTCCAAATAGCTGAATATGTAGACAGTGAATTAGACTGTATAAACATGTAACATATATTCATTTTGCCTATGTAGCTATTTTATACAACACACAGCATCTTCTATTTTAATAAATTTTATGAGTCCTCTTCTTCCACTAAATAGTGAGGTGCTAGAGGAGAGCAATTTTGTGTCATTTCCACTTGTAAGCCCTCATATCATCCAAAAAAGAGGCTTAAAGGCAATTAAGTGCTGTTTGCTGAAATTAATTTAAAGTATTACAGTAGGCATAAGTGCTAGGTGACTCACTCAGTAGCAAGTGAAATTAGGTCCTCATTGTGTCATGTGATCCTAATATTTATTACTGATACAGCCAATATATGTATCATTAATTAATCCAGTCCTTTATTTACTATGATTCTGAGGCTACGCACAAGAAGGTTCAGCTAGGTCCAACAGATCACCAAAGTGTGAATAAAAACTGCAGCAACCTTTTTAGAAAGTCAGTTTACAGTAATACTACAGACTATGTCAAATGTACGTAAATTTCTATTATAAATTCCCATTGTAATCACAGTCTTCGTAATTCAAGTGTCAGCATCAATGTCTTACCATCAATATTTCCTTCAAACCCAAAAACTTGATCTGTCTCTTTAGAAACTTAAAATATTAAACTTCCCCACAATTTTCATATGATTAATGCCCCTCTATCATGTGCAATAATTCCCTCAAACACACACTGAGATACTTTGCAAAATACTGAGAAGTTACCTAGTGATTCATCCTGAGTGTAATATGAGATGGAAGCATAATGAAAAGGCAGAAACAGGTTCTGTTTCCAAAGACTCTGAAATAATATCCAGACACTGCTCACACAGAAATGTAAGGCACTGAGAATTTTCTTTTTTCATTCCTCCTCCTCCTCTGAATCCTCCTCCCCCTTCTCCTCTTCCTCCTCCTCCCCTTCTTTCTCCTTCTCCTCCTCCTCATCTCTCCTCCTCCTCCTTTTCCTCTTCCTCTCTCTTCTTCTCTTCTTCTTCTTCTTCTTCTTCTTCTTCTTCTTCTTCTTCTTCTTTTTCTCCTCTTAGTATCAAATGAGGAAAGACAGACCAACAGAAATCTGGTCCAACTTCTTATGCTTCAGCTGAGAAAATCTAGTCACCAACTCAGAAACAGAATATTGTTGCCACTTATCAGCGATTTGACTTGAGTAGCTCACTTCATATTACTGAGACTCAGTTTCTCCATCTGTGAAATGGGGTAAATACCTTCCCTCTTTATGAACAAAGGGGTTTTCCAAGAATGTACTAAAATAATATATGTGAAACATGCCTTAAAATCATTTAGGAAAATATAAAAGTAAATTATATAAAACATACAAAGAGGCAAAAAAATACCAAACATTTTCCTTATTTATAAGAAGTCTATAATTTCTAAATTTTTTTCATGTTCATTTATTTATTTTGAGAGAGAGAGAGAGCATGCTCGCTCACACATGCTTGCACACACAAGTGGGGGAGGGGAAGAGAAAGGGGGAGAGAGAATTCCAAGCAGGCTCTGCACTGTCAGCACAAAGGCCAACACAGGGCTCAAACTCATGAACCGTGAGATCATGACCTGAGCCAAAATCAATGGTTGGACACAACTGCCTGAGCCACTCAGGCACCCAAAATAAGCTCTAAGTGGATTTTTAAAACACATATTGAATGAATGGGTAAGTAACTCATAGTGGGAAGAATCATACCACAAACATGAAGCTATAGTGTATCTTCAATAATTGCTGAAGGGCTAGGGTGGGAGGATAACTGACAACTAAATTGCAAAGCAGAAAGAAGATCTTGAGCTACAAACAGGAGAATGGTTCAATGATGAAGAAAAAGACTATTCCCCACTGGGGGAAGACACTGGCTTATGTAACACCTATGAGGCCAGGAATCAATCACACAGGTGAGTCTCAGTGACACAATGAGGAAATGAGGAAACACAGTGCAACAGCCAAATGCCATTTCGAAAATATCTCAAGTTCTTCACTTGCATTTATTGAACATTGTGAGGGGTATATGTAGGCCAAAGCAAACCTTTATTAAAATTTCTCCTTTCTGTTCACCCCCTTCCCCCAACACTTCTCTTACATACAACAGCAGTCCTGGAGAATATTTCTTGTTCATCCGGGAATCACCCACTCTGGCTAGAAATAGCCCATAAGTATTATGTCACCTCTTTCTCCCACTATGAAGTTGGAGGTCCAAGCATCCGGGAGCACAAGCCCTGCTGCACTACTACCAACAACAACAATAATAGCCTCCTGTGCCAGACCTCAGGGAGGTGTCCTTTTCTTCTCCAAATGTTTTGTTTTTGTTTTTGTTTTTGTTTTTGTTTTTGTTTTTGGTGAGAATTGTGACAACACCACCCCTGTCCTCTTCATTTCGGTAGGGGGGGGAGAAGGTTACAGACTCCATGTTAATAATTTTTACCCCATAACTTTTGTTTAAGCTTAAAGGTAGTACAGTGAGTTGGAAGTTCCAAATTTAGGGAGGAAAGAGAGGCTGGCTTGACATTTGATGGGGGAATCTGAGCAGGAAGTCAGGGCAGGGTTGATGCAGACCCATGATCCATCCACAATGAGCACAGTGACAGAGACTCTGGGGTTTATCTGATCACAAATGTTCTTTAAAAAAAAAAGTTTATTTTGAGAGAGAGAGAGGGAGAGAGAGAGCGCGCACATGCATGAACAGGAAGAGGAGCAGAGAGAGAGGGAGAGAGAGAATCCTAAGCAGATTCCATGTTCTTGGCACAGAGCCTAACACTGGGCTCGAATTTACAAACCATGAGATCATGACCTAAGTGGAAATCAAACAACTGAGCTACCCAGGCACCCCCTGATCACAAACATTCTGCTGGAGAAGTTACTAAAAAGTAGCCAAACCCATAGTATCAAATGTGTGGGTCAGTTATATTTCTTTTGTCTCCTAAGCACAGATCTTGAGATCTTGTTCAGGAGTTCTAGCAGAGGGCCACAGTAATTCAAATTTCCTTAACCAAAGAATGGTCCGTTTGTGTGTCTCTCTCTCATAATAAAGACTTACAAAAAAGGGGTGCCTGGGTGGTGAGTTAAGCATCAGACTTTGGCTAAGGTCATGATCTCGTGGTTCACGAGTTCGAACTGCACTGACAGCTCAGAGCCTGGAGCCTGCTTTGCATTCTGTGTCTCCCTCTCTCTCTGACCCCCTGCCATTCACACTCTGTCTCTCCTCTCTCTCAAAAACAAAAACAAAAACAAAAAACAAAAACAACAAAGACTTACAAAAAACTTACCATTTGCCAGGCAGTACTCCTAGCACTTTAGGTATATTAAATAATTTAATTTTCACAGTAACAATATGAGCTAGTACTAGTAATATCCCCATTTTTCAGATGACAAAACTGAGGCCCCAAGAAATTAAGTGATGATCCAATTGGTACAGCCAGGGTTCAAGCCTAAGCAATGTGGCTCCAGAATCCAAGCTTTTAGGCATCACATTATCGGGCCTCCAACTTAATGGTAGTGAGGTTTTACTCACATGGGACTAAAACAACGGAAAAAGAATGATTTGTCCTCTTGAGATAGAAAGTTGTCATTGAAAGATATGTCTTTCCCATCCTTTTTCTTCTCTTCTCTATTCTTAATACATTTCCAAGGAAGAAGAGACAGAAATTAAAACGATGGTGCAGATGGCAATGCAGTCTTTGGTGGTGTGGACATTAGGCATGTGAAAATTGTAAGGGAAGAGCTCCGTTTGCAAGACCTCTCATTAAGGATGGCCTGAATACAGGTGTGCATCAATGATGAGGTAGAGGCCAGGGACTGATGACACACGAGACACTGGGAGAGAGAATGGAGCCTGAACCTCTTAGGTAACACGACCAGATTTTGACCTATGCATTGCTCCAATACTTTTTAACCACTGATACTAAAACCACCAGCAGCAAACTGTGACATGGCCTCAAATTAACCCAGCCTAAAAAGTGAGACATTTAATCATCTCAAAGATCCCTTGCATTTTTAAGTTCTATGACCCTATAAATATTAACCTAAGTATAGCATTGGCCAAAATAGTCCCATTGCTTCATCACTGTAAGTCCCCGTGTCCCACATCAATTTCCACAGTTACAGGTAGATAAAATAAACTCACTACCAGAGCCGAGGCAGCTTCTGACACCAGATGTGTCAAGGGACAGAAAACATCAAGTTCAACATCTTTGGCACTCTGTCTGGCTCATTCTGACACATTCTGGCAGAAAAAAAAAAAGCTTGAACTGTCACAATTTAGTTATTCAGAATATCAGCCTAGAAGTTTTATTAGGACCGTGCTTTTGCTACAGGTAAATAATAATAAAAACATTATGCAAAAAAACCTTTATTTGCACCTAAGTGATATTTAACAATATGGCATAAGAGAAGCATTGTAGATTGCAAAACTACTGACCTCTGAAATACCTATACATAAAACCACTCCAGCATGCCTCAGATACAGGCTGAGCAGTGCACCAAAAGTTACAAAGAAGTAGAAAGAAAAATTGGAGTAGGGAAGAAAAGTTTTTATTCTGTTTCTCAAGAGCACTGAGAACATTCAAATGCTAACAACCTATAATAAAGGAAATGAAAGAGGCTCTCCTACTCACTGTTGAATCAACCTTTCCAAATTTTAGGCCATTAACATAAAGAATGTATATGCTACACACCACAGGAAAATGTTTAAAGTAAAAGTTTACTTTTTGTGCTTTAACTTACTTTGAAAAATATCAAGGCAGAGCTATCAATGAAGTAATATATTCGTATTATGCTTGATTTCCAAGATTAACTAGGTTTTTATGCACAAAAACAATCTGTGCCAGATTCAAATGCACAATAATTATTTAGTGTCTGGACTGATGTGTCAGTACATTAGAATCTGAGTTTATAAACCTAACACTAACACCAGTCAGTTTTCCTTTAGCTTCCTACAGCTGTATTGTAAACATGTAGCCCTCATTATCAGAGGCAGAGAGAAAGGGACTGGACAGAGTAACACACACTTACTGCCAATTGCAATTTGATGGGCAATCCATACGAGCAATGATTCAGACACCACCATGATCTCTGTACATAACAACAGATCATGGTAATATTTTAAATCACATGGCCTCATAAGCAATATTCACAGCTCCCTTATTGATCGTGCTTATAAATCTGAGTTCTTGGAGAGCAATTAATTCAGGCTGGAGAAGTTGTGTGGGGTTTTTTTTAATGTTTATTTATTTATTTTGAGAAAGAGAGCACGAGTAGGGTGAGGGGCAGAGAGAGAGGAGAGAATCCCAAGCAGGCTCCCCATTAGTAGCGTGGACTCCAACCAGGGGCTTGATCCCACAAACTGTGAGATCATGACCTGAGCTGAAATCAAGGGCCAGACCTTAATCGACTAAGCCACCAAGAACAACATCTTTATTTTGATATTTTGTTCTATCTTCTCCACAAGCCCATATAATTATTGGCCTATCCCAAAACATTTGAGTGCCAATTTTATACTTTTGGGGTTCACTCTGACAAATATTATCAATCCATTTTTTAGTGTACCTATGAAGACTATCAATGTGTTTGTGGGTATAAGAATTTTACATCCCAGGGCATCCAGGTTGCTCAGTCGGTTAAGCATCCAACTTTGACTCAGGTCATGATCTCACAGTTCGTGGATTCAACCCCATGTCAGGCTCTGTGTTGATGGCATGGAGCCTGCTTGGGATTCTCTCCCTCTCCCTCTATCTTTGCCCCTCTCCCTCCCTCCCTCTCTCTCTCTCTCTCTCTCAAAAATGACTAAATAAACTTAAAACAAAAAAAAAGAATGTGTACATCCCAGCCATGCATCATACTTATACAAACAAGTTTCCTTATATGTGTGATGTATTTTGATGCAAAACATCTCAAATCAGTTAACAATTAATAACTATGACAGACACTTCCCTCACTAAAATCACAATGTTAATTAGATCACCACAATTTTGGCTAAGCTAAAATGGTAGATTATAAAGTCACTCTCAAGTCTCTTTCTCTCTCTGCCAATATGAATGTGGCAATGGGTCATCTTCTAGGTACCCAAGGGAGCTGGGTTCTACTTTCAGCCTCCAGAATAACATTAGTGTACATTTTCCATTTGTCCCAAATGTAAAATTATAGGTAAAATTACCTTCTATAACTTCATTTTAGTGGTGTTATTATGGTATCATTATTGTAAAATCCACATAGCATCCATTATTTGGTGGATCTCATTCCATTTTTGTTGTTGCTGTTCATTAAAGGTCATCTCATACTAATACATTAATTTATCCTTTGGTAAGATTCTCCAAGAACATTGGGAGTTGGACTAATTATATAAATACACATTGAGATTGCACAGAATATCCTCCACCCCTATAAAAATGTAATCAGTTACATAAACACATTCAATGAAAATCTCACCTGAAAAAAAAAAGGTAATCAAGCTAATAATACCAGATTCAGAAAAACAAACCATGTCACTGTTTATCTAGCACTGTGTAAGACAGACACAAGCAACCCCAGCACTAGAAGGATGTTCTCCCAATGAAGTCTGATAACATGTTATCATACTTCCCCAGTGCTTAGCAGCAACATCCCAACAAATCATTCTGTTATTACCACCAGGGTTACCTGCATAATATGAGGAGAAAGAAGTTCGTCTATTCTAACAAAGTAACACAAACAACCCCAAAATATAGTGGCTTGAATAAGATTGAGGTTTCTTACTCTCTCACAGAGCCATCTGGATGTGAACCAGCCTAGTAATGCCAACTCTTCCATCCCCTGTATTCAGCTCTCAGAGTTGCTCCACTTCTCACCATTCCCCAGTCAGTATCAAAAAAAAAAAAAAAGGCTGTCTAGGTCAAATGAATTAATTTTGAAGGAGATAACCCAGGAATCATATATATCCCTTCTGCTCACATCCCACTGGTCTGTAATTGGCTGCAAGGGAGATTGGAAATGCCACTTCTAGCTGACTGAGAAAGTTGTCTTACTAAAAGGAAGAGAGGGGCACCTGGGTGGCTCAGTCGGTTAAGCATCCAACTTGATTTCAGCTCAGGTCATGATCTCACAGTTTGTGAGACTGAGCCCTGCATCAGGCTCCGTGCTGACAATGCAGACAAAGCCTGCTTGGGATTCTCTCTCTCCCGCTCTTTCTGCCCTTCCCCTACTTGGGCTTGCTCTCTCTCTTTTACTCTCTCAAAATCAATAAGTAAACATTAAAAAAAAAAAAGAAGAGAAAAAATACTAGTAGGAAGTTACTAATCTCTGTCATAGTCCAACCCACTGTTCATCCCAGTATTCATACACAGCCTTTTTTGCACATACAAAGCACACTCACATTCCCCCCAAACCCCTCCATTTCATTCCATTCAGCTCAAAGTCCTGAGTCTCTGAGTGATGCAAAGTCCTTTCCATCAGGTCCAAACGAGGCTCCTCACATTTCAGTGACCTATAGACTAATACCCAAGTGTTCTCTCTCTCTCTTTCTCTCTCTCTCTCTCTCTCTCTGTTTCTCTCCCTCTCTCTCCCTTTCTTCTCTCCCCCTCTCTTTCCATCTCTTTCCCTCTTTCTCTCTCCCTTTTTTGTCTCCCCGCCTCTCTCCCTCTTTTTCCCTCTCTCTCTCTCACACACACATGCACATACACACATTTGCAGCGGTAGAGAAAGACCAGGATAGCTGTCATAAAATTTCCAATTTATAAAAGACAAGAATGGTACATACACAGCCATGAATAATCTGCAGGAATGATGAATTCTTCTGGACAGATTTTATGAAGAACCCTTGCCTAAAAGTATAGATCTCTTGGTTGGAATGTGATTTTGTTCATCAAGAGGCAACTCCTTGTAAATTATTCTCTGTGGTCACTGGCATGGCTCTCTGGATGGTTTTCTCTTATTCACCAGTGTAGTGCTTCCATAACAAAAAAGTGGTCCTTGACACGTATGCCAGCTTTTTGTTGGTACACATTCAGAGGAAGGGAGGATGCTTTAGAACAATCATAAGCTTTTCTAGGCCAGACTCGTTTCTTTGGCAAAACAATTCTCTAAAAATTGTGGTAGGATCTTGTAGATTTGCTTCTGCCAAGTTCCAAGTGCAATAACCATTCCTAAAGTTCTCCTTCAGGCATAGTTCTTAAGCTAAGTGACTCTTCCCTTTATTTACTGACCTCTGTATTTCCTCAATTTCATGACTGCTACCCTAAGGCCATTCTAAACAATAAGCTTGGAAGGAAAAACAATGCCTATAATCAGATCCTTGCCATGGAGTTGTTTCCTGGTCTGGATGTGTGTCTTAACAGGTTTGTGAGCAAAGCTCTGAATGATAGTTTTATCTTTAGAAGTTTGCTCCAAAAGAGTTGACTTTGCAAACCCTGTGAATCCCCAGATTTTATCCTACAGGTCATAGGCAGAGAGACTTTCCTTTTGCAGATCTATACTCTTTTCCATCTCTGCTTACAAAATTGGCTAATCTCATCTGCTTTCATCTCTCTTGTGCAAAAACCAGGAAGAAGGAGCCAATAAACATCGAATGTTTGAGCTTTTTTATGTAGTCACCCTAGACCAACAGACTCAGTAAACAGGTAGTCCGTCTTCCAGGTTACTGTATACTAAATTACAGTCAGCAGCATGAGAACTTGCAGGATATGCTGCTTTGCAATCCAGTGCCACACTGCTAAGCATAGTTTTAACTGTTGTTACATAGGACCTCATTTCTGGGTACCATTTCCTGTATTCATCAGCTGCTATAACAAAAGACCCCACAACAGAGTGGCTTATAATAAGAATGAAGTTCATTATTTTCCCCCAAGGCAGTCTGGAGCTCCCAGGGTGGCTCTACCATTGGTGACTCATGACGTCCAAGACTGATCCAATTGTCACCATTCTCCAGCCAGCAGAGAAGAGACAACTCAAGGCAAACAGGTGCTAAGGAGATGACCTAGAAATTACACGTATTTCTGCTCACATTGCATTGGCTTAAATTTATTTACATGGCCACACCTTGATTCAAATGTGTTCTCTAGCTGGGTAACCACCTGCTCCACTAAAACTGACTTGAAAGAAATTCTATTACTAATAAGAAAAGGGAAATGTTTAGTGAAGAGCAATCAGTAGTCTCTGCCACACGGGGATTTCAGAATCCCAACCCATTATTTTGATTCCTGTTTTAACATGGGTTCCCAAGAGTCTGCAAAGCAGAGTATGTAATGCAGCATCTCAAATAAAGACCCAAATTGGAAATGCAAGCTGGTGCAGCCACTCTGGAAAACAGTATGGAGGTTCCTCAAAAAACTAAAAATAGAACTACCATACGACCCAGCAATTGCACTACTAGGCATTTATCCAAGGGATACAGGTGTGCTGTTTTGAAAGGACACATGCACCCCCATGTTTATAGCAGCACTATCAACAATAGCCAAAGTATGGAAAGAACCCAAATGTCCATCAATGGATGACTGGATAAAGAAGACATGGTATATCTATACAATGGAGTATTACTCAACAATCAAAAAGAATGAAATCTTGCCATTTGCAACGATGTGGATGGAACTGGAGGGTATTATACTAAATGAAATTAGTCAGTCAGAGAAAGACAAAAATCATATGACTTCACTCATATGAGGACTTTAAGAGGCAAAACAGATGAACATAAGGGAAGGGAAACAAAAATAATATAAAAACAGGGAGGGGGAGAAAACAGAAGAGACTCATAAATATGGAGAACAAACTGAGGGTTCCTGGAGGGGTTGTGAGAGGGGGAATGGGTTAAATGGGTAAGGGACATTAAGGAATCTACTCCTGAAATCATTGTTGCACTATATGCTAACCAATTGGATGTAAATTTTAGAAAATAAAAAATAAAAAAAAAAGACCCAAAGACTCACCCTGGGTAAGTTTACATAGATTACAACCCCATGCATTACACCATCCCAGTTCAGCCTCCCATTTCCCATAATAGTTTACATCCCATAACAAGGAGCAAATTCAGCATGTAAGTCTATTGCTTCTTTTTGGAACATTTGTACTTGAAGATGACCTCTATTATCTTCTCTACATGTTGAAACTCTTGAAATTCTGTCACACAGCACTCATCCATTAACTGTAGCACAGTCTCAGATAGATCTGGGCATTGCCAACCTTTCAGCCCAGATACTATCCTCCTTAAGTTCCATAAACCCCAAAATTATGTCTCATGGGGATATGATTTAATAAAAACTGTTATATACATGTGCTAGACAACATTCTAAGATAAAAAGGAAAACAGGTCCCCTACTGATTATAATAGATTGCCCCTTAAGTCAGGTGTCCAATATACCATTTGAACCTTTTCAATGGCACTTTAACACGTTACTTCTAGTACTATAGTTCCATGCTCATCCTATGATCATAATAAGTTCACTTCCAGGTACTTTACTACTAGGAAGTGCAAATCTTTGGTAAGAGATTCATAAAAGGTCTTGCCACCCAGCATGAATTGAATATAATGTTATGATGTAAGAGAATTTAATAGCAATGAGTTTATCATCAAGAGATAATAATCTCTGGTTGAACCAAGCAAATCTTTTTTCTTAGACCTGCAAGGAAATAGAACAAACAATGGAAAATGAGGAGTCAAACACAATTCTTTTTCTAAAAGGCTCTACCCACAACTGAACTGTCCCTCAAAAACAAACTCATTGGCCTTTCCTCAAATTCCTATAAATGCATTTCTAATTCTCATTTGTGGATCTCTTGTAAGCTGTAAATCTAGGGAAACAGTGAGGTGATCTTGTCAGTTATTTTTTAAAATTCTTAAAGGCCAACTACTTCAACATTAATTAAAGAAAATATGACTGTTCTTGACTTTTTATTTTTTTAATGAACCCTTATTTAGAAGGAGGAAACACACATACACACCTCTCATGTACCAGAAGACCAAATACTGACAACATAAATTTTTTTATCATATGGGGTGATAAATATACAACATTCCTCATTTATGCCCATAAGAAATATTCTAAACCAGTCATAGCACCCTTTCCCACAAATGTCAGAAGTAGCCTTAGAATCATTCTTAATGAAAAACTCCAGGAAATTGTTATCAATTAGAGTTGGCCTTCCGAGTAAAATCTATTCAATGCTCTGACAAACACACATACACACATTAAGATCTAAGGTCACAAAACAAATTAGTGATAGATCTGTGACTAAAGTCCAGGACTCCTATTTCCTGAGACTGGTGTTCTTTCTTCTACAAGGTATTAAGATGGCTAATTAGTAAATTAATGATAGTTGTAACAGCTTGGAATGCCTTTATTTGCCAAGAAAAAAATTAATGAAAGAAAATGAAAAATTGATCCATAGTTCCCTAGATGGCATTTTAAAAGATCTGTGCTATAAAAATAATTTCTAAAAGCCTTTCTAAATGTTAAGAAGGTAAGAAAAATTGCTATTAATTAAGTGCTCAATTAATGTTCAGTATATATGTTATATCATTTTAAGGCTAAATTTATAACATAGTAGAGCTCTACACATGGGGCTTCTTACACTTTATGGTATATTTGTGCTTCCTTGTATAATCAAAGTCTATGGGATGTCAATGCCAATTTTATAGGCCTTTTATAAGGAATATAAAGAACAGTGTACTGACAAATTAGAAGAACTAGCTGGGACCTGTCCTTATTTTAGAGTATGGTTATGGGTTACTCACTGATTTTTCTGCATCCTAATTTTCTCATCATTAAATTCTGAGGGTCTTTGTGGTGTCTGAACGTGCTCGGGCCCCATTATTCAAGGCACAATTTTTTTTTTGTTGTTTTCAAATTATTATAGGATACTAAACTTGAAAATTTGCTTTACAATGTACCTAAAATATTGGCAATTTGACACCAATTTTGAAAAATTATATACCTCCTCATATATTTTTACGCTGAATCTAAATTTTTATCTCAAATGTAACAGTTACAAAAATGCAATTTCTAGTATATTGAATATTATTTACTACATTTAAATATATCTTAAAATAGAGTAATAGAGAGCGATCTATATCTTAAAATATACTCGGAGTTTCAGGTTTAGCCTATTCAATTAATGAAACATAACTGCTATATAAAACCTTACTGTCAAAGCAGTTCTCATGGTCAAACCAATTAGTGAAATCAGACTTTCATTTGCCACTTTTCAACTTAAGTAAAAATATCACGATGTGCTCCATAGCCACACTTTTGTTTATGAATCCCAATTCCAACACACATAGACAGAAACAAGATGGGAATAGAGCCCTTCCATGAGTTTGTGGCCCGAATGAAATCAGGCATTGCTCTCTTCCATTATTTTTGTTTGTCCACTTTACCAAATCTAGGGGCCCTCATTCAGGAGCTCTACATTTTCAAACATCCCTCTGTTTAGTACCTCTAAGTTTTTTTATACCCTGGAAAATGCCTCACAATAAGATTCAGATGGGGGAGAGGTTCACATTTCCTTCGTAAAGCAGGACAATCAACTGTGGAAAGGGAGACAGGAAAGGAGAAAGAAACACTGACTGCAGGAGTGGTTCTCGGACAGATCAGCTTTAGAAAGGGATACCATAGAAGCTGAGCACCTACAAAATGATTTCCTTAAAGCTGCCTAAGCTGTGTACCCCTGGAAAATCCCCCATGGGTATACATACCTTGTTTAAAGATATCTAGACCAGAATTATTCCTCTAAGATTATGGTATCTAAGACAGATGTCTAAGA
Organism: Panthera leo; assembly: GCF_018350215.1. Classification (NCBI taxonomy): domain Eukaryota; kingdom Metazoa; phylum Chordata; class Mammalia; order Carnivora; family Felidae; genus Panthera; species Panthera leo. Next base: position 77,378,776 of record NC_056683.1, read on the forward strand.
TAAGACACACACACATATATATAATATACGTATATATTCAAGTAAGAATTCACTTCCCTGGACTTATTTGTCCTCAAGTCCTCAGTGCAAAACTGCTTGCCATGCCCACTCATACAATTGGCAAAGGGTTTCAACTTAGGAGAACTTCCTACTGGCAGTGACTTGCTGGAGTAATCATGAGGTTGAGTCAGCTCTTCAAAAGAGTGCCATGGCTAATGAGCACTATCTGGCAATATGGGGAAGTGACAGCATAAATGCCATTCAGTCTTCCTGCCTTAAAGTAAGGACGACTTAACCAAACTACTTTATTTTAAATGTTACTAGGTTATCTAAAGTTGGGTTCCTAGAATTCTGGATGAAGGTACATTCCAAGGAACACTCATCTTTAAAGGAAATATGCACAAGATTTTGACTTCATCATATACATAATATCACATGTAAATATAAAGATTTTCCCCCACATAAGAAGAAAATGCAGTGCATTTATCAGTCAACTGAGAAAAATGGGACTAGATAGATAGATAGATATTACTAGATAGATTATTAGATAGATAGATCTATTTATTACTAGATAGATAGATATGCTTAGGAGAGAGTGCACATGCTTTATTTTAGGAACTGAATTAATTTTAGTATGACTGAAAAACAAAAGGGCAAAGGAGTAAACAGTAAAGAGAAGCCTGGACCTCCTAGCAGAGTAGCAGAGACTAGATCGTGAAGGACCCTGAAATCCATAGGGCTGATCCTTTTTTTTAAATTTTTTCTAATGTTTATTTATTTTTGAGAGAGAGAGAGAGAGAGAGAGAGAGAGAGAGAGAGAGAGAGTGTGTGTGTGTGTGTGTGTGTGTGAGCGAGGGAGGAGCAGAGAGAGGGAGACACAGAATCCAAAGCAGGCTCCAGGCTCTGAGCTGTCGGCACGGAGCTTGACACAGGGCTGAACCACAAGGCTGATTCTTAAGGCAACAGAAGTCATCAGCAGTTTAGTCTTCCCACATGATCAAATTTACACTGTAGAAAGTTCCCTTCCGTAGCAGTGCAGGGAACAGACAGATTAAACGGCAGTAAAACAGGAAAAGCACATGAGAGGCGTGAGGTATTCTGGCTGAAAGATAACGTTGAGTTGAAATAATAGTACTTGTAGTGGGAATAAAGAGAAATGGAAAGACTCAAGATTGTAACACTGGGCATCTCCCAGACCTGATAATCTGTCGGATATGGGCAGAGGAATGGAAAGCAGTGTCACTAAACTGAGGAATAAAAGAAAGGAGAATAGCTCTGAAGTAAAAGATTGAGTCCTGATTTGGATATACAAAGATTGAGCCAGTTAGACATGTGGATGTACAGTCAGAAGAGAGGTCCAAGCCAAAAACAGAAGTGGGGACTTTGGATACAAAGATACCAGCTGAAGCTAGGGGAGTGCATGTAGTAAAAGTGTGGAGCGTAAACAGTGTGTGGGGGAGGGCTAAGACAGGAACACCAACATTCTAGAGCTGGTGCAGAAAGAGCAGCTTGCAAAGGGGACTGAGAGGGCAGCCCAGAGTATCAAATAACTGGAGCAGGTAGGAAATGGAAAGCAAGGGAAACAAGTCCTTCAGAAGAAGAGCATCACAGGCATAAAATGTTGCCACGGTGTAAGTCAACAAGGACTAATTCACATGGACTGAATGCATGTCAGAGTATTTACAGGTGGGAGGTCTTTCCCTGCCTTGGTCACATAAGAGGGAGCACAGTGGATTGAGAAGCAGAGAGGTGGTGGAAGAAGGGAAAAGTGGATATGAAAGAGTGAAGGGAGCTGCCGTAGCTGTGGAGCAACATATGGGCTCTGGGAGAGTTTGTTATCTTACACAGGAAAGATGTAGACAGTTTTAAAGTGATGGGAAAGGCTTGTACACAGAAAATCATTTAAACACTGAGGAGAGAGAGATGATACGCTAGAGTTGAGGTAGAAGAGAAAAGAGGAAGCTCTGCTGAGCAGAGTTCAGAGAAGAGCCTCAAATGGAAGGAGGGACGTTGTCACAGGAGGGAAGGAAGTAGGTGTGCTGGCAGAGCAGTAAGTTTGTAGACTCACTTGTAACTCTTCCCTGAACAAAGTGGGAGGAAAGATCATCTGCAAAGAGCACTGGAAGGAGTGAAGGACTGGGATATAGGGAGATCCAAGACAGCAGAGAATGTGAGAAGCAACCATGTGAAGGAGAGACAGCACACCATGGAAACAGAGTGGGGTCGTTCTGCAGCTTGAACATCTTTGATGAGGCTGTTGGAATGAATTTATAGTGGCATCAGTCTAGGTATGCAACCTTTATCAGCTGCCAAATGCAGGCAGCAGAGGGCAAGCAGTTGTATTCATCAGGATTAGAGTTTTTGTGAATGCGACAGAAGCATAATAAATTAGCAGAGTTCCAGCAATACTGTGTCTCAAGCAATAGTCCTGGGACTTTATCCTGGATGAGGAGGAGGGATAAAAGTAAAGAGAAGATAGTAATTATAGGCTGTGTTTACAGTGCTTATAGAATGAGGAGGATGCAATGGAGATAGACAAATTTAAAATACAGTAGAGATAATTGATGGAACAAGATCCTCAAGGAGATAGGAAAGGACAGAACCAATTCATGAGTAACTGGACTTACCTTCAGGAGGATGGACATGTGTTCCTCTGAGACAGTGAGGAGAGACATAAGGATTGATACAGTTATACGGAGATTCAAAATTGACCTGTCAGAGTCACATTATTTTTCGTAAAATAAATATTTACAAAAAAATAAATAATTTGGGGTGCCTGGGTGGCTCAGTCGGTTGAGCATCCGACTTCTGTTTAGATCATGATCTCAGAGTTCATGAGTTTGAGCTCCACATCTGGCTCGCTGCTGTCAGCCTGTCAGCACAGAGCCCACTTCAGATCCTCTCTCCCCCTTCTCTATTTGCCCCACCCCTGCTTGTTCTCTCTCTCTTTCTCTCCCTCAAAAAATAAAGAAAATATTAATAATTAATTAATTAATTGCCTAATTTTAAGAGAATCTACACAGTAACTTTCATACTGGTTAACTAGAGACAGATTGAGAGATCATGATAGTTTCATAATAAAGTCAACACATTATGGAAAATACAGTTAGAAATTTATGTGAACAAAGACACCTTCTACAATAATCATTTTAACAAATGTAGGTCACCCTAATAAACATTTTTAGTCTCAAGGTTATAAGTCAACATTCACAAAACAAACAAGATTTCTCAGAAAACTACTAGTTATTGTTTATAGTTTCAAACTCCCATTATGTTTTCTAGCCAAGTTTGAATTAAAGAAAATGGAGCTTAGCTCTAAAAAGAACCAGAGGTCCTTGGAGAAATGGCTAGTTTCAGGACTGGGGCAGGGAAAGTATAAAAAGAACCTGGAGCCTGTTAGACCAGATAGTAGGGCAGTGCTGAAAAAATGATGGACACAAATGTTAAAAGGATGTCAGAGATAGACCAGAGAAGCTCCTGTAGACCAAATCTGGGATAATTGGAGCATTAAAATTAATAATGACAGAAATGGATTATAATTTAAAAAAAAAAAAAACACGAGTACGTACTAATAGTCAATAAAGGGAAAGAGGGGAGATGCTATGGGTTCAATTGTGTTTCTCCCAACCAAAAAATAATTTCATATAACCTAACCTTCAGTATCTGAGAGTGTGATATAATTTGGAGATAGTCTTTACAGAGGTAATCAAGTTAAAGTGAAGTCATAATCCAATATGACTGGTGTTCTTATAAAGGGAATATTTGAGTGAAAATATGCTCAACATCACTAATCATAAGGGAAATGCAAATCAAAACCATAATGAGATATTGCCTTACATCTGTTACAATGGCTAGAATCAAAAATATAAGAAATAACATAAATTAGTGAAAACATGGAGAAAAAGGAACCCTTGTGCACTTTTGGTGGCTATATAAATTGGTGCGTCCAACTGTGGAAAAGTATGGAGGTTCCTCAAAAATTTGAAAATAGGAATACCATGTGAACCAGTAATTCCACTACTGGGTACTTACCTAAAGATATATGTGCCCCTATGTTTACTGTAGCATTATTTTCAAAAGCCAAGATACAGTAGCAGTCCAAGTATCCATGAATAGATGAATGGATATATACATCTAAAATAGAATATTACTCAGCCATAACAAAGAATGACATCTTGCCATTTGTGACAACATGGTTGGACTAGAGGGCATTAAGGTAAGTGAAATATGTCAGACAAAACAAATACCATATGATATATGTGGAGCCTAAAAACAAAACACATGAACAAACAACAAAAAAGCAGAAACAGACCCATAAACATAGAGAACAAACTGATCATTCCAGAGGGGAGGGGGTCAGGGAATGGGCAAAATTGGTAAAGGAGAGTGGGAGATACAGGCTTCCAGATGTGAAATGAGTAAGTCACATGGGTAAGAAGTACAGCAGGGGCACCTAGGTGGCTCAGTCAATTAAGCGGCTCACTCTTGATTTCAGCTTAGGTCATGTTCTCACTTTTCCTGAGATCAAACCCTGTGTGGGGGTCCACGTTGATTGTGGAGTCTGCTTGGGATTCTCTCTCTCTCCCTGCCCTTCCCTTGCTGACTTGAGAGCACATACTCTCTCTCTCTCTTTCCCCCCCATCCCGCCTCTCTCAAAATAAATAAATAAATATTTTGTTTAAAAAGGTACATCATAGGGAATATAGTCAATGGTATTGTAATAGCATTGTGTGGTGATGGATGGTAGCTACACTTGTTCTGAGCATAGCATAATCACTATGTTGTACACCTGAAACTAATGTAACATTGTGTGTTAACTATGCTTCAATAAAAAGGGGAAAGGGATATTTGAATACAGAGACATACACAGAGGGAACACAATGTGAAGAAACATAGAAGACAGTCATCTACTGACCAGTGAGAGAGGTCTGAACAGATCCCTCCCTCACAGCCTTAGAAGGAGCTAATCCTGCTGACTTCTTGATCTCAGACTTCCAGCCTCAGATCTGTGGGACAGTAAATTTCTATTTTAGCCATTCAGTTTACGGTACTTTGTCATAGCATCCTTAGCAAACTAACACAGGAGGAAAAGCCCTATCCTGTAGTAAATATGAAAGTAACAATAGAATTAGAAAATCATCCTTTTACAATCACCATAACAGTAACAGTTCATTCAGGCAAGAACCATGAGTAGCTGCTAAAATGCACTGGGTGAAAGTGTGATTAGGACAAAATATTTGCCCAGTTTCAAGGGATTTTCCTCACAGATTACTTAATAATTGCAGAAATAGTAACTTAAAAAGAAGCCTGGCAGAGGCACCTGGGTGGCTCAGTTGGTTGGGCATCAGACTTCGGCTCGGGTCATGATCTCGCAGTCCGTGAGTTCGAGCCCCGTGTCGTCGGGCTCTGTGCTGACAGCTCAGAGCCTGGAGCCTGTTTCGGATTCTGTGTCTCCCTCTCTCTCTAACCCTCCCCCGTTCTCTCTGTCTCAAAAATAAATAAACTTTAAGAAAAAATTTAAAAAAAAAGAAGACTGTCAGACACAACCTCAACCAAACGATAAAGTTAATACCACCAGTTAATGGGACAAACTGACATCATGTAAAAGATAAAACTTAACGTGTAAGCTGAATCTAATCATGAAGAAACATCACAGATACCCAAACTGACATTTCACAAAAGAACTGACCCGCACTCTTCAAAAGCATCAATGTCATGAAAGACCAAAAATGCTACTCCAAATTAAGTGAGATAAAGGAGAAAACTAAATACCACACAACACGTGTTCCTAGATTTAATCCTGTATTAGGAAAATAAATGGACTCTCAAAAAGTTCAGCAAAAATAAATAATAGTGATAGGTTATGTGTATGTGTGTAAAATATAAGCAGTTTATTATATTAATCCTGAAACTCTTTTGTAAGTTTGAATATTTTTCAAAGTAAAGTGCTTTTTAAAAGGGATTAAAAACAGAAGGATCTACTCAAAATACAGTTTAAATTCATACCAAAAATTAAATTTATAGAAAACTATATTTGTACAGAGTTAATCCTTTTCTTTTTTTCAGAGAATAATATTTACCTTTCAAACAAAATTTTATAATCAATTGAGTATCTTAATTATTTACTTGACATTTACTTTCTCCACTGAACAACATTACTATATTTGCATGAGTCACAGACTTAAAATTTTAGCCCTCACAGCACTGTAAGACGATAAAGATCACTTCTACTATAAAAGGAGACATGAAGGGAGAAGAGGAAAAAAAGAACTAAAAAAACCTTTAGCTTTTCAGAATTTTTATATAGTATATATAGCAAAATTTGTTGATTCCTAAATTATCTCTGAAGTATTAGTTCTTAATATCTATAATTCATATGACCATTATGCAAACATATACAAGATGAGCAAGTGTTCTAATTAAATATAGCCCTCCAAACTCAATCCATTTTTTTGTGCTCAGAAATACCATTCAGACTCAAACAATAGAGGAAAATTACATACTCACAAACAAAGAAAGGTCTGCCCTGATCAAAACATGTTGCTTGGGATCACTCAGTCCAGTAACATTGCTAGGACCCAAAGTGATTTTTTTTAAAATAACCATTTATTTTACATATATGTGGACTTCCATTTTTTGCCCTTGTAGACAATTATGATCAACAATTGGTACAACAAATTGTCATCAATTGTGAAATAGGATAACCTACAACTCTTTCCCTGACACTCCATAGTTATGCTAATTCAATACTTCCTTGCAGTAACTTTTCTTCCTTCTGACATACAGTTATCAGAGTTCAGCTCTTCCTGTGACAGCATCTGAGTCATTGTTAGTCTCTCATTTTTGGCCCATGCATCGACCAGTAGGACTCTTGTGGATCAAAGAGTATTTCACAGACTACCAGCCTATAAAATTACCAAAAAGTAACACAGCAATATTTCTCCGACTCAGTCTCCTCCCATAGAATTCAGGTAACTCAGATTCATCTAAATCCTCTGTCCCAACTCAAAGCAAGGAGAAGAACCCCTGGGAAGTCATACATTAATGGCTTCCTCCTCATTTCTTTGTCTCCCCTGGCTTCTCGGTGTGCAATCTTTGCCAATGTATCTAAGAAACAGGATGTTTCCAATGCCCATAAAATCCCAGCTCACTGAGGATGCCAGCTTGGTGTCAAAACAACTTCTCAGGACTGCTTTAACATGTGCCTTTCTTGTCCCTGGTAGATCTCAAAGCATCACTGTGTGTGTTCTTTTAGTTTTTTTCTTGAGTTTTAGTTATTAAGCAATCTCTATGCCCGACATGGGGCTCAAACTCACGACCCTGAGATTAAGAGTCACTTGCTCCTCTAACTGAGCCAGCCAGGCATCCCTCTTAGTTTCACATAGAAGCTTTTAGGACACACACTTTAACTTTCTCTCTCTCTCTTTTCTCTCTCTCTAGTACAGTTCCATCTTGACATTTCTCCAAAAATAACTGGCCAGAAGCTTAAAGATTATCACAGCCTGGTGCAACCATGGGTATATCCTACCCCACTTCCACTTAAGACTAGAATTTGTGAGCATAAAGCCACAAAGGAAAGAGCTGTACAGAGAGAGAGAGAACTCCAAAAATTCACAAGGGGGTCCACTCAAATCTTTGACTTAATTCTTTTTTTTTTAATTAAAATATAGTTGACACAATGTCATATTAGTTTCAGGTGTAAAATACAGTAATTCAATAACTCTGTACATTATGCTGTGCTCACCACAAATGTAAGCTACCATCTGTCACCACATAACACTATTACAATACCATTGACTATATATTCCTTATTCCATACCTTTTATCCCTGTGACTTATTCATTCCTTAACTGAAAGCCTGTATTGCTCATTACCCTTCACCCATTTTGCCCATCCCCCTATCCTCCTCCTCCCCTCTGGCAGCCATCCATTTGTTCTCTGTACTTAGGGGTCTGTTTTCCACTTTTTGTCTGTTTTTTCATCTGTTTCTTAGATTTCACATATAAGTGAAATCATATGGTATTTGTCTTTCTCTGCCTGACTTGTATCACTTAGCATAATACACTCTAGGCCCATCCATGTTGTCACCAATGGTAAGATCCCATCCTTTCTATGACTGAGTAACATTCCATTTATAAATATATATATGGTTATATATATGTATAACTACATATATATGTATGTGTATTTATATATATGTATTTTTATATATAAATATATATATTTATATATTTTTTATCACATTATTCATCCATTCATCTATCAATGGACACATGGGCTGCTTTGTATCTTGGCTATTGTAAATTATGCTGCAATAAACATAGGGGTGCCTATGTCTTTTCAAACTAGTGCTTTTGTTTTCTTTAGGTAAATATCCCATAGTGGAATTACTGGATCATATCATATCTCTATTTTTAGTTTTTGTTGTCGTTGTGTTTCTATTTTTACTTTTTAAGAAAACTCCATACTGTTTTCCACAGTGGCTGCACCAATTTATGTTCCCACCAATAGTGCACAGGGTTCTCCACATCCTCGCCAACACTTATTATTTCTTGTCTTTTTGATTCTAGCCATTCTGACAGGTGTAAGGTAAAATCTCATTGTGGTTTTGATTTGCATTTACCTGATGTTTAGTGATGCTCAGCATCTTTTCACGTGTCTATTTTCCATCTATATGTCTTCTTTGGAAAAATGTCTATTCAGGTTCTCTGACCATCTTTTAATTGGATATCTGGGTTTTTTGGTGTTGAGTTGTATTAAGTTCTTTATATATTTTGGATATTAACCTTTTATCAGATATATCATTTGCAAATATCTTCTCCCAGTCAGGAGGTTGCCTTTTCATTTTCTTGATGGTTTCCTTTGCTGTGTAAAACCTTTTTATTTTGCTGTAGCCCCAATAGTTTATTTTTGCTTTTGTTTCCCTTGCCCAAGGAGATATATCTAGAAAAATGTTGCTAAGGCCAATGTCAAAAGAATTATTGCCTATGTTTCCTTCTAGTATTTTTATGGTTTCATGTCTCACATTGAGGTCTTTAATTCATTTAGAGTTTATTTTTGTGGTTGATTTTAGAAAGTGGTCCAATTTCATTCTTTTGCATGTAGCTATCTATCCAGTTTTTCCAGCACATGTATTGAAGAGATTGTCTTTTGGCTATGTGGGGGTCTTCTGTGGTTCCATATAGATTTTAGTATTATTTGTTCCAGTTCTATGAAAAACACTGTTGGTATTCTGGTATTTTGATAGAGATGGCATTGAAAATGTAGATTGCTTTGGACAATAGGGACATTTTAACAATATTAATTCTTCCAATCCATGAACAAGGAATATCTTTCCGTTTGTTTGTATCATCTACTTTGACTGAATTCTTAATGCAAACTCTATGAAGCTGATAAAGAAACTCCAGAAAACAAAGGATGAATAATCCTCAGAGCACACACAAGGCTAGGAATGGTTCACAATACCACCAGCCAGAGAGCAGATATTTTTGTAACACATGAGCCATTGGGTAGAGTCCTCAGAAGGATATCACCTTAATAAATTGGCTTGTAAAGACTATTCTGGACCTGCCTTAACAAATTTTAAAATCAACCTTTGGAAGAATCAGACTATTACCAAGTAACTAAACTGCCAGAACAAAGCCCAGTCAATATTCCTTAAAAGACTACAATTCAACATATAACAAAATGATAATGTGTAGCATTCAATCAAAAATTGCTAAGCATTCAAAGAAGTAGGAATATATAATTCATAACCAAGAAAAAAGAAATCAATAGATACAGACTCAAAGGTAACAAAGATGATAAAATTAACAAATGAGGACATTAAAATAATTATTATAAGTATACTCTTATATTCAAGAATGTAGAGAAAAAACATGAGCATAATAATGAACATGTAAGAATTGAACATGTAAAAAAGACACAAATGGAACTTCTAGAGATGAAATATGTAATATCTTAAATGAAAAATATTCTAAGTGATATTAAAAGCAGGTTAGACAATGAAAAAAATAAACTGGAAGATATGGAAATAGAAATTATCCAAAATAGGGGCACCTGGGTGGCTCAGTGCATTAAGCATCCATCTCTTGATTTCAGATCAGGTGGTGATTTCATGGTTAGTGAGATCAAGCCCCATGTCAGGCCCCATACTGACATGTGGAGGGATTCTTTCTCTCTCCCTCTCTCTCTCTCTCTCTCTCTCTCTCTCTCAAAATAAATAAACTTCTAAATAAATAAATAATTAAGTAAATATATTTTTAAAAAAATAAATTATCCAAAATAAATAAAACACAAAAATGAAAAAGGACTAAAAAAAATTAGAACATTAGTAACCTATCAATATCAAATGATCTAATATACATCTAATTATAATCTCAGAGATAAACAAATAATTTTTAAGAAATAATGATTGAACATGTTTCCAGTTTGATTAAATTATACACCCACAGGTCCAAGAATAAGGATCAATGAAACTCAAGCAGAGTCAACATAAGTAAAACCATACCAGGGCACATAATAATCCAATTATTAAAACCCAAAAATAAAGAGAAACATTTAAAAGTAGCCAGAGAAAAATAAAAGGACATCGAAAGGAACAAAAATAGGAATGACAACAGTCAAAAGACAATAAGGCAACACCTTTAAAGTGCTGAAAAACCTCAATAAATAGTTTAAATAAAATACTGGACACAAATGAAGAGAAAACAAAATAAGTAGAAAACAGAGCTAAGAAACTACCCCAGAATGTAGCACAATGATTTATTCACTCAATAACGATTTGAATGCTAATATATGCCAGGCACTGTCCTTGCCATTGGTGATATCTCACAGAGCTAAATAGAAAAGTCCCTTTCCTGACCTTGCAGAATTTACAATTTACAGGAGAAGATGTAATAATCAAATAAAAATAAATAAATATATAATGTTGTGCAAGGTAATAGTTTTTGAAGGACAATAAAAAAGGAAAATGAGCTAGAGACTGAAATAGATGGCAATTTTATTTATTTTTTAATGTTTTTGAGAGAGAGAGAGAGCATGCAAGCAAGGGGGGGGGAGGGACAGAGAGAGAGGGAGACACAGAATTCAAAGCAGGCTCTAGGCTCTGAGCTGTCAACACAGAACCCAATGCGGGGCTTGACCCTATGAACTGCAAGATCCTTACCTGAGCCGGAGGCAGACACAACCAACTGAGCCACCCATGCACTCCCCCAAATAGATCCAATTTTAGATAAGATTCAGAGTCATAATTTCTGAGGAGATAAATTTTGAGCAAATATCTAAGGAAAGTGATGATCCAGGGTGCCTGCCTGGCTCAGTCAGTAGAGCATGAGATTTTTGATCTTGGGGTTGTGAGCTTCAGCCCCATGTTGGGTGTAGAAATTACTTAAAATCAAATTTAACAAAAAGGAAGTGATGATCCATGAGAATATCTGAAAGTCATTATAGGGAGAGGAAATATACATGCAAAGGCCAAAGTTTAGAAGGAAATGGCTCAGAGAGAGAGATGAAGAATGTGAAATAGAGATGAAGAGACATGGAGGATAGACAGGAGGTCTTAAAGAATAGAGTGCAAGGATGGGGGACAGTCACCATTCAAAGAAACAATGGCTGATAATGTGCCAGAAATCATGAAACATGTGAATCGTTAGACTGAAGAAACATTATGAATCCTGAGTAAGAGAAAAAACATCCACACCCACACAAGTTGTAGTGAAACCGTGGAATGTCAAAAACAAACAAATAAAAATCTTGAAAACAACTCTACATGGTACACTGCTTTATTCTCACTCCTCATGTTTCCTGGATTCTCTCCCTAACACTTATGCCTCATTCTAAGAGGAAGAAAAGTGAGTAATCCAACTGAAGAAAATTCAGGCATGCTCAGCTCTTGTATCTCTTTATGAGCATCTTCCTACTGAAAGTGTATATATTGCCTTGTGGTGAAAGGAAGTTGCATATACAGAAAAAATGAGAGGTGGCCCACTGTGTCAAGGATTATGTGATTTACAACTGTTGTTTATTCAAAAGGACATTAAGCTCTGACTGCAGCAATCAGAATAAGCTTTTAATTTTCTACCCTTCAATACTCATAATAAAGTAGTGAAATTGCTAATATACTAGGGTCCTAAAAAATTATCTTCATTTATTAGTCAAAAGTTGAATAACATAATCTTATGACATGTAAAAAATAGCAATGGTTGGGGGTGGGAGGGAGGGGAGAGTGGGTGATGGGTATTGAAGAGGGCACCTTTTGGGATAAGCACTGGGTGTTGTATGGAAACCAATTTGACAATAAATTTCATATATTGAAAAATAAACAAACAAACAAACAAACAAATAAATAAATAAATAAATAAAAATAGCAATGGTTAAGTTACTAAAATAGCATAGAGAGGGACCTGGGTGGCTCAGTCGGGTAAGCATCTGACTTCGGCTCAAGTCATGATCTCACGGTTTGTGGGTTCAAGCCCCGCGTTAGGCTCTGTGCTGACAGCTCAGAGCCTGGAATCTGCTTTAGATTCTGTGTCTCCCTCTCTCTCTGACCCCTCTCTCTCCCTCTGTCTCTCTCTAAATTAAATAAACATTTAAAAATTTATAAAAAAAAAATTTAAATAAAAATAAAATAGCATAGCAAATTTTAAATGTCACTTAGATTTCTTCCCAAAGCATGTTTATCATGTCCTTTAACTATGTTCCCACTAACACTTTTGAATTGTTTTAGGAAATGCTTTCATTTTCCCCTAAGGTGAAATTCATATAAAATTAAACATTTTAAAGTGAACAGTTCAGTGACATTTAGTGCATTCACAATGTTGTGCAACCACCACATCTATCTAGTTCAAAGCATTTTCATTATGCCAAAGGAAAATTCCAGTTTTTCATAAGTTACTTCTCCTTACATTTCCATTCCCATCCCCAGACCCTGACAGCCACCAATCTGCTTTATGTCTCTCTGGATTTACCTATTTTGGACATTTCATATAAATGGAATCATATAACATGTATGATTTTACTTCTGCCTTCTTTCACTTAGCCTAATATTTTCAAGATTCATCTACATTTTGACATGTATCAGTACTTCTTTCCTCTTTAAAGCTGAGTAATATTTCATCATATGTATATAACATAATTTGTTTATTCATTCATCCAATTCATGGATATTCAGGATATTTCCACCTTTTGGCTATTAGGAATATTGCTGTTATAAACATGTATGTCCTTCTATTTAAGTATCTCTTTTCAGTTCTTTGGGATATAGGAGTAGAGCTACTAACTCAATGTTTATTTTTTTAAGGAAGCCATATCTTTTAAATTTTACAATGCTGCATCATATTCTGTCATAACTCTAAAACATTCAGTTATCCCATTCAACTTTTGTCTCTCTAAAATAATATTTAAATTTTGTCTCACTGTTTTCAAATACATGTCATTTGTTTTGCATGGGTTAATACCTATAAGTATAAATGATACATTAAAGAATTTCTACATACTCAAATACTTTTAAGCAATTGATACCTATATCTTCAAATTTCAAAGATATTCTGCCATGCTATTTTACTGAAAATTTAACTTATTTTTTTAACATCCAAGTGTTATTTGTATATTAAAAACTTCTCCCAAGAATATGATTTAGCTAAAATTCTGAAATGAGCATTTGTTAAATTTAGATTTGCAAGCCTGTAAAACTACTTAATGATAGTTCTAGTAGGTTCTTTCTCATTGGCTGGCATTAAAAACCTGCTATTTTATCTCCAGCCAACTTAACTGAATGCTATTTTCTCAAACTACCCTGACCTATAATAAATTAAATATATTCCTAGCAAACTTATTCAACAAAAATATCTCCATCATTTATATGAAATGAAATCCATGTTATAATTGTAATTCCGAAGTTAAAATAAGTAGAACATTTTCTAAATAGATTTTAATGGTCAATTTTCTTTACTATCCGCATATCTTATTTCCAGCATAAGTGTCTACTTTGAAATTATCCTAATTTTAATCTTTGATCATCAGTTCTCTCATAAAGTGAAAACTAAAACTACATTCTTGAACCATCATGACAATTTATTGTGGTCAGAGCCTTTGTCACCAAAGAAATGCCTTTAGCTGGATAATTCCTCACTTATGACCATATCATGACTTTCACTTACCTAATCTGGTTATATGGACATATAAATACATACATCCACAATCTCATGCATAAAGTTTTACAAAAAGAACACACCAGCTCTGATTATCTGGTATTCCATTTTCCTAGCCACCACTCAGAGTCATCACAGCATGAGGAAAGCAGCATCGCACACAAAGTAAAAACAGACCTAAACAAATAATCACAATGTATATCAGGATTGCCGTAACAGGTGTGTGACTTCACAAAGGAAGAGGAAAACTGCTGAGCCTGGGTGTCTCATGCTTTCCTAGGGAAGTAATAGTCATGGTAGTTTTACAGAATATACAGGAAATTGCCAAACATGTAAGGAGGAAACATGAACAAATGCAAGGCTCAGAGGCCAGACGCATCATGATAGCTTCAGAAAAACCACAGGTCATCTAGAACTGCTGCTTCAGGCAAGTGTGAAGGACAATAACCAGAAGAGGTAAACAGGGGCTAGACCACACACAGCCTCACAAGCATGCTAAGAAGCTGTAATTTAATTCTGTAGGTATTAGGAACTACTAAAAGGTTTTCTTAAAGGAGACTGGTCAGGAGTTCTTTGCTTAGTCCTGTTAAGACATGATAGAGTTAGGGGGTTGGCTCAGTTGGTTAGGCATCAGACTTCGGCTCAGGTCATGATCTCATGGTTTGTGAGTTTAAGCCCCGTATGGGGCACAGGCTCTGCTGGCAGCTCAGAGCCTGGAGCCTGGTTTGTATTCTGTGTCTCCCTCTCTCTCTGCCCCTCCCCCACTTGCATTCTGTCTCTCTCTCTCTCTCAAAAATAAATAAACACTAAAAAAAAAGACATGATAGAGTTAGAACGAATGGCATTAGCAACGACAAAGGAAAAGATGGAATTTATGCATATATGTAGGGTATAAAATGAACAAATCTCAGTGTCTGATTAGAAGCTCAAGCTGAGGTGTGGCAGGGGTAAGGGGTAAAAGAAGAGCATGATTTCCAGGTGGAACTTCTCTTGGGCTAAACCCAATTCAACCTCTGCCATGAATTGTGACCTTGGTGTCCACACCTCACAAAGGAGGGGTGAGGCTCCTTTTGGGACAAATATGCTGCAATCTGACATTATGAATGTAGCCTTTCTGGGGACACAGAGGGACAGCTCCAGTGCAGACAGGAGGATGGAGGAAAAAGATCATTCACAAAAACCCAGGCTTGCTTGCTATAAAAGATACTCAATGCTAATAGCCACAACTTCTCAAGCATCTTTTTTTTCAAGTTTTTATTTATTTATTTATTTATTTTATTTTGAGAGAGACAGAGAGAGCATGAGCAGGGGACGAACAAAGAAAGGGAGAAAGAGAATCCCAAGCAGGCTCCACACTTTCAGCATAGAGCCTGGCATGGGGCTCAATCTCATGAATTGTGAGATCATGACCTGAACCAAAATCAAGAGTTGGACACTTAATTGACTCAGCCACCCAGGTACCCCATCAAACATCTTTAAATACAGACTTGTTTGATAAGTTCAAAGCCTTATCATTTGTCCATTTTGTGTATAAAAGGAAACAATAATGTAAGTTTTTTAAAATATAAATGTATATAAAACTCAGTATCTACTATACTGTGCCTGCTTCACTCTTAATGAAAATCAAATGTGACTGTTTGATTGTAATATTCTGGGCATTGGAAATGAATTTCACTTATACCAACATCTAAAGGACCATGCAGTAATCAATAGTGTGTACAAAGTGCTTACCACAAAAGGTGAACCTTAGTTTTCTCCTTCCTCTACAAAAGACAAACAAGCAAACAACAAATCCCCAAGGAGCTTATAAATGTTACAGGAAGTTTATAGGTTAAGCCAGATTTTTGTAAGGCTATTGATTTTTTAAAGTTCTTACCAAAATTAATTTACTTCCTCAAAATAGCAACATCCCCTTCCTTTAAATTGTTTTCTTTCAACGAAGAAAGAACCCTAATACTATCAATCAATAACCTTCATTCTTCCTGTGTCCATGCTATTCCAAAATTTTGAATTATATGTCCTTTTAGGTCACTGGGGTCTCAAAATCTATATTTTTTATACAATAGTTCCTGTGGTGAGCAAATACATGTTAATGCTTCTACCAAAGGTGCTTAATAGAAAAGCTATAAGTAGAAAGCATTGTATAATTTAATAAAATTTTTAAAAATCTTCAAACTCCAGTAACATTTTACTTGGACTTTTTTTAACACAGGAAATATTATTACAAGTTTCAGTCTGTAGGTTGTAGTGCTCCTAAAACAAACAAACAAAAACCTCAAAAGCCATTACCAAATGGTTCTTAAGGTTTTCTTCCTCAACTCTATTCACATGTGCAACCAATTCATTTTGCTATAATATGTATTCATTTTTAAAATACACTCAATTCCTTCTATGAGCAAAGCACATGCATCTTTACTTAAGTACACAGAAGTAAATATCACTGACAAGAAGGTCTCTATCCTCATAGAGATGAAAGCCTTCTGGTGGTGGAGACAAACAGTAAACTAGCAATAGAAATAGAAATAGAAATAAGAGGGGGAGAGCCAAGATGGCAGAACAGCATGGAAGTTTTTTGTGTGTCTCGTGTCCATGAAGTGTACCCAGACCAACACTAAACCATCCTGCATACCTATAAAACTGATTGGAGGATTAACACAACAATCTGCACAACCTGAACCACAGAATTCAGCAGGTACATGGCATGGAGAGGTGAACTTGGGGAGTGAGAAGCTGTGGGAGACAGGGAGTTGCTTTTGCAGGTGGAGAGAGGATGGAGACAAGGGGGAGAATACGGGAAAAGCACCCCTCCCCAAAATCAGTTAGAGAGAAAGTGGAAAATTGGAAACAGCCGCAGAGACTGAACTAAAAAGGGAGAAAGGAGAAAGGAGAGGGTTTAAATTCCATTAAGACTGTAAACAGGGGGAGCACAGAGTCTGCAACTCCACAGCTTGATACCTGGCGGTGCTCTGGTGGGAAGGGTGAATCCCCAGGAACAGAGTAGGGTCCGGGAGGTTCTCAGGCCACACGGGGAAAAGCAGTTCCACTACTGGAAGGACATTTGGTAGAGGCTGTGAGGCCACCAGGGCCCAGCAGACCACAGAGAATGGCCATATTCGCTGGTGCTGGAACAAGGTTGTTAAGGGTGAAGCCTGGTGCCAGATGTGTGTTGTGATTTTCCATAATCCCTGAAACCCTGCTGCTACACTATCTCGCGATCTTTTTGGGGGGCCACCTGGCCACAGTCTCAGGGCACTGGCAGCAGCAGGGTCCAGCAAGCGTTCCTGGGTGCAGCCGACATTCAGCCAGTGTTCATTCAGCCACTGTTCGGTGAGACCCTCCCACAGAGGGGCCGAATGGGTGAAAGCCGCAGTCCTTCAGAAGTAAGGGGCCAGGGAAAACAGCCTCATCTGAGACAAAACTCGGGAGAGAGGTACTGCCTGGGGCCTGGTCACGGAGAGTGGAAAAGCGGGAGTGGATGAAAGCTGAAGACAGAGGACAGGTGCACGATTGCTGATCCGGGAGAACAGACTGGGTAGCTGGGTGGCGCCATTTTCACTGCTCCCACGCATGCACAGACTCACCTATGAGGCTGCTACAATCCACCCCGGTAGGCTGTAGTGCCATCTAGTGGAGAGTGGAGCCATTACACTGAGCCCCGCCCAACTGGGCCAACCTGGCTTTTCAAGAACAGAAGGCTCACCTCCTGCTTAGTTTATGGACTATAAAGTGCTTCATAATCTGATCTAGGAAAAACAAAATAATTTCAGTCGTATTTCAGTCTGTTGGCAAGTTCATCTAGTCACTTTTTTCTTTCTTTTTTTCTTTTCTCTTCTTTTCTCTTTTTCCATTTCTCTTCTTTTTCTTGAATACAGAAAGAGAAAATTCACTTTTATTCTCAATTTTTATTAAAAATATTTTTAAAAATTTGTTTCACTATATTTTTTACTTTTGTGCAAATTTTTTCAAATTCTAGTTTACTTCCATCATTTGATTTTAGTCTACTTCAGTGTATTCATTTTTCAAATTTTCAAACACTTTCCTTTTTTTCTCTTTTTCATTTCTTTTTTTTCTTGAATACAGAAAGAAAATTCATCTTTATTTTTAATTTTTATTAAAAATATTTTTAAAAATATTTTCCACTATATTTTTTACTTTTGTGTAAATTTTCAAATTCTAGTTTCCTTCCATCATTTGATTTTAGTCTACTTCAGTGTATTCATTTTTTCAAATTTTCAAAAGATTTCCTTTTGTTTTCTTCTTTCCCCTATTTTTCTCTAATCTATCAAGCCACTTACAACACCCAGACCAAAACACACCTAGGATCTAGCATCATTTATTCGATTTTTTGTGTGTATGCGTTTTCAATTTTTTAACTTTAATTTTTTTTTAGTTTTAATTTTTTCTACCTCACTAATTCCTTTTCTCCCTTCAAAATGACAAAACGAAGGAATTCACCCCAAAAGAAAGAGCATAAAGAAATGGCAGCTAGGGACTTAACCAACACAGATACAAGCAAGATGACTGAACCAGAATATAGAATCATGATGATAAGAATACTAGCTGGAGTCAAAAATAGATTAGAATCCCTATCTGTGGAGATAAAAGAAGTAAAAACAAATCATAATGAAATAAAAAATGCTATAACTGAGCTGCAATAATGAATGGATGCCAAGGCGGCAAGGCTGGATGTGACAGAACAGAGATTCAGTGATACAGAGGATAAACATATGGAAAATAATGAAGCAGAAAACAAGAGGGAGATTAAAGCAAAAGAGAACAATTTAAGAATTAGAGAAATCAGTGACTCATTAAAAAGCAACAACATCAGAATCATAGGGGTCCCAGAAGAGGAAGAGAGAGAAATAGGGGTAGGAGGGTTATGTGAGCAAATCATAGTGGAAAACCTTCCTAACCTGGGGAAAGACAAAGACATCAAAATCCAGGAAGCACAGAGGACCCCCATTAGATTCAACAAAAACTGACCATCAACAAGGCATATCATAGTCCAATTCACAAAATACTCAGGCAAGGAGGGAATCATGAAAGTAGCAAGGGGAAAAAAGTCCCTAACCTACAAGGGAAGACAGATCAAGTTTTCAGCAGACCTATCCACAGAAACTTGGCAGGCCAGAAAGGAGTGGATGGATATATTCAATGCGCTGAATCAGAAAAATATGCGGCCAAGAATTCTTTATCCAGCAAGGCTGTCATTCAAAATGGAAGGAGAGATCAAAATTTTCCCAGACAAACAAAAATTAAAGGAGTTACTGACCACTAAACCAGCCCTGCAAGAAATTTTAAGGGGGACTCTCTGAGGGGAGAAAAGATGAAAATATAAATAAATAAATAAATAAATAAATAAATAAATAAACAAACAAACACCAAAAGCAACAAAGATTAGCAAGGACAAGAGAACATCCCCAGAAACTCCAACTCTACAAGCCACATAATGGCAATAAATTCATGTCTTCCAGTACTCACTCTAAATGTCAATGGACTCAATGCTCCAATCAAAAGACATAGGGTAACAGAATGGATAAGAACACAAGATCCATCTATAGGCTATTTACAAGACACCCACTGTAGACCTAAAGACACCTTCAGATTGAAAATAAGGGGATGGAGAACCACCTATCATGCTAATGGTCAACAAAAGAAAGCCAGAGTAGCATACTTATATCAGACAATCTAGACTTTAAAATAAAGACTGTATCAAGAGATGCAAAAGGGCATTATATCGTAATCAAGGGGTCTATCCATCAAGAAGACCTAACAATTGTAAACAATTATGTGCCAAATGTGAGAGCACCCAAATATATAAATCAATTAATCACAAACATAAACTCATTGATAGTAATACGATAATAGTAGGAGACTTCAACACACCACTCACAACAATGGACAGATCATCTAATCAAAAAATCAACAAGGAAACAATGGCTTTGAATGACACACTGGACCACATGGACTTAACAGATATATTCAGAACATTTCATCCTAAAGCATCAGAATATACATTCTTCTCAAGTGCACATGGAACATTCTCCAGAATAGACCACACACTGGGACACAAATCAGCCCTCATCAAGTACAAAAAGATCAAGATCATACCGTGCATATTTTCAGACCAAAATGCTATGAAACTCAAAATCAATCACAAGAAAAAATTTGGAAAGGTAACAAACACTTGGAGACTGAAGAACATACTACTAAAGAATGAATGGGCTAACCAAGCAGTTAAAGAGGAAATTAAAGAGTATATGTAAGTCAATGAAAATGATAACACCATAACCCAAAACCTCTGGGATGCAGCAAAGGTGGTCATAAGAGGAAAGTATATAGCAATCCAGGCGTTCTAAAGAAGGAAGAAAGATCTCAGATACACAACCTAACCTTACGCCTTAAGGAGCTGGAAAAAGAAGAGCAAATAAAACCCAAAAACAGCAGAAGACAGGAAATAATAAAGATTAGAGCAGAAATCAATGCTATCGAAACAACAAACAAACAGTAGAACAGATCAATGAAACCAGAAGCTGGTTCTTTGAAAGAATTAACAAAACTGATAAACCACTAGACAGTATGATCAAAAAGAAAAAGGAAAAGACCCAAATAAATAAAATCAAGAATGAAAGAGGAGAGATCACAACCAACACAGCAGAATTAAAAACAATAATGAGAATGTTATGAGCAATTATATGCCAATAAAATGGGTAATCTGGAAGAAATGGACAAATTCCTAGAAATATATATACACTACCAAAACTGAAACAGGAAGAAATTGAAAATTTTAACAGACCCATAACCAGGAAGGAAATCAAATTAGTAATAAAAATCTGCCAAAAAACAAGAGTCCAGGGCCAGATGGCTTTCCGGGGAATTCTACCAAACATTTAAGGAAGAGTTAACACCTATTCTCTGAAGCTGTTCCAAAAAAATAGAAATGGAAGGAAAACTTCCAAACTCATTCTATGAAGCCAGCATTACCTTGATTCCAAAACCAGACAGAGACCCCACTAAAAATGAGAACTATAGACCAATTTCCCTGATGAACATGGATGCAAAAATCCTCAACAAGATATTAGCCAACCAGATCCAACAATACATTAAAAAAATTATTCACCATGACCAAGGGGGATTATACCTAGTTGCAGGTCTGGTTCAATATCTGCAAAACAATTAACGTGATTCATCACACCAATAAAAGAAAGGACAAGAACCATATGATCCTCTCAAGGTTATAAAAGCCATATATGAACGACCCAAAGCTAATAACATCTTCCATGGGGAAAAACAGAGAGTTTTCCCCCTAAGGTCAGGAACAAGACAGGGATGTCCACTCTCACCACTGTTATTCAACATAGTATTGGAAGACTTAGCCTCTGCAATCAGATAATACAAAGAAATAAAAGACATCCAAATTGGCCAGAATGAGGTCAAACTTTCACTCTTCGCACAAGACATGATACTGTATATGGAAAACTCAAAAGATTCCACCAAAAAACTGCTAGAATTGATTCATGAATTCAGCAAAGTTGCAGGATATAAAATCAATGCACTGAAATAGATTGCATTCCTACACACCAACAATCAAGTGACAGAAAGAGAAATCAAGGAATCGATCCCATTTACAGTTGCACCGAAAACCATAAAAATACATAGGAATAAATCTAACCAAAGAGGTGAAACATCTATACACTGAAAACTATAGAAAGCTTATGAAAGAAATTGAAGACACAAAAAAAACGGAAAAAGATTCCATGCTCCTGGATAGGAAGAAAAAATATTGTTAAAATGTCGATACTACTCAAAGCAATCTACATATTCAAGGCAATCCTTATCAAAATAACACCAGCATTCTTCACAGAGCTAGAACAAATAATCCTAAAATTTGTATGGAACCAGAAAATTCCCTGAATAGCCAAAGCAATCTTGAAAAAGAAAACCAAAGCAGGAGGCATCACAATCCCGGACTTCAAGCTATACTACAAAGCTGTAATCATCAAGACAGTATGGTACTGGCACAAGAACAGACACTCAGATCAATGGAACATAATGGAGAACCCAGAAATGGACCCACAAATGTATGGCCAACTCATCTTTGACAAATCAGGAAAAAATATCCAAGGGAATAAAGACAGTCTCTTCAGCAAGTGGTGCTGGGAAAACTTAACAGCAACATGCAGAAAAATGAACCTGGACCACTTTCTTACACCATACACAAAAATAAACTTAAGCTCAAAATGTCTTAAACCTAAATGTAAGACAGGAAGCCATCAAAATCCTCAAGAATAAAGAAGGCAAAAACCTCTTTGATTTTGGCCACAGCAACTTCTTACTCAACATGTCTCTGGAGGTAAGGGAAACAAAAGCAAAAATGAACTACTGGGACCTCATCAAAATAAAAAGCTTCTGCACAGCAAAGAAAACAATCAGCAAAACTAAAAGGCAACCAACAGAATGGGAGAAGATATTTTCAAACGACATATCAGATAAAGGGTTAGTATCCAAAATCTATAAAGAGCTTATCAAACTCAACACCCAAAAAACAAATAATCCAGTGAAGAAATGGGCAGAAGACATGAATAGACACTTCTCCAAAGAAGACATCCAGATGGCAACCGACACCTGAAAAAATGCTCAATATCACTCATCATAGGGAAATACAAATCAAAACCACAATGAAATACCACCTCACACCTGTCAGAATGGCTAACATTAACAACTCAGGCAACAACAGATGTTGGCAAGGATGCGGAGAAAGAGGATCTCTTTTGCAGTGTTGGTGGGAATGCAAGCTGGTGTAGCCACTCTGGAAAACAGTATGGAGGTTCCTCAAAAAATTAAAAATAGAACTACCCTATGACCCAGCAATTGCACTACTAGGTATTTTTCCAAGGGATACACGTGTGGTGTTTTGAAGGGACACGTGCATCCCAATGTTTATAGAAGCATTATGAACAATAGCCAAAGTATGGTAAGAGTCCACATGTCCATCAGTGGATGAATGGATAAAGAAGTTGTGGTACATATATATAAGCTAATATATGTGGTATATATATATACATATATATGTATATATGTATATATATATATATTATATATAATGGAGAATTACTCGACAATCAAAAAGAATGAAATCTTGCAATTTGCAACGACGTGGATGGAACTGGAGGGTATTATGCTAAGTGAAATTAGTCAGTCAGAGAAAGACAAATACCATATGACTTCACTCATATGAGGTCTTTAAGAGGCAAAACAGATAAACATAAGGGAAGGAAACAAAAATAATATAAAAACAGGGATGGGGACAAAACAGAAGAGGCTCATAAATGTGGAGAACAAACTGAGTGTTACTGGAGGGGATGTGGGAGGGGAGATGGGCTAAATGGGTAAGGGGCATTAAGGAATCTACTCCTGAAATCATTATTGCACTATATGCTAACTAATTTGGATGTACATTTTTTTTTAAAAGAAAATTTTTTTAAAAAGAGAAATAAGTAGAATTAAGAGGGGTAAAAGCAAAGATGTTAAATGGTTTATCTGCCATCTTGTTCTTCCACTGCTGACCCTCAGCCCCAGTCTCAGCTTTTTTTTTTTTACATTCTGAGATAAAATTGCCCAAGTTGGGTTGGCAGCTAGTTAGCTCTTTTTTTTTAATATGTATATTTTTAATGTTTATTTATTTTTGAGAGAGAGAGAGACAAAGTGTGACCAGGCAAGGGATATAGAGAGAGGAAGACACAGAATCCGAAACAGGCTCCAGGCTCCAAGCTATCAGCACAGAGCCGACATGGGGCTCAAACCCATGAACCAGGATATGACCTGAGCTGAAGTCAGATACTTAACCAACTGAGCCACCCAGGCACCCTGCTAGTTAGCTCTTTATTAAGCCAATGGAGGTACCAGGGAAAGATAATAGAAAAACAAAGAAAAAGTAGAAAATCCAGAGATGTTAATGATAGTGTGGAAATAACAGAGCTGCTTCTGGGAGGAAAAGAATCACAATTATAAAATCAAAACAGCTTTAGCTAGGCTGCATTTTTACCACCTTTGCTGGCCATGATGGAGTAACAGGGACTGGATTTATTCCTCCAGCTGAAACAAGTAGAAAAATGGACAAAATATATGAAACAGTGGCTTTGTGTTTTCTCAAGAGGAGGCATTAAAACTTTTAATTGTTTTTTTATGGAATGCCAGGTTTCTCTGAATGTGGATCTACACAGTTGCATTATAACCGGGCAGTGTCATTAGAGATTTAATGCCAAAAGTACAGTACTCTTCTGGCCTCAGGCAAAACCCCTCATATTTCTGCAAAGAAAGCACCTTTACTCTGACAGGAGGAACATTGCAATTACAGAGCCCAAAAGCACAAAGTGACCATTCTTAGATATTAACATGGAGCCAGAGGGAAATGATGGACATTACCCTGAGAATGCTTAATGGACTCACCAAACTGAGGAAGCTGAAGAAACCAGTAAACTATTAGCAACCCATCTTCCAGGACATCATATTTCTTAAGAAATTGGGGTCCCTGGATGGAGAAGGGACTCAATAACAGATAAACTGAGAGTGCCTCAAGGTCTCTGCCATGCTCCTACCACTGAGATCAGATCCTCTGGAGGTTCAGCTGTTACTATGGGACTAGTTAAACACACTTCAAATGAGAATGTTACTTGAAATCTAAGAAAGGTGGTCAAGCATCCTAGTAAGTACTGGGACTGAGACAAAAGAAGCCTGAGTCATTTTAGGAGAAATAGCACTGAAATGGATGGCAAGCAACAGAGAGAAATACCACTCACTAAGCACGATGTGGGCTGGGCATTGAGTGTTATGCATGTAGTCCAAATACCCAGGACCTTTATGTCTGCAGCAGACACCTTCAGAGTCCTATAAAGGGTGAACCATGCAGTAGAGAAGACCTGTAATTCACAACACAAATTCATACATCTGAGCCTAAATGCCCAAGTCAGAGGCCACAAGCTGGTCACATTTGACCAGTAAAATATTTTATTTGGCTGCACAATGTTTTAGAAATCATAAAATTTCTCATAAAAATTTATATTTCTGGCTTCTCTGAAAATGTTGGAAAATCTGGGAACACTGAATAAAGGCAGCCTCCTTTATTTACTGGAGCATGTACCCTCTAGTCATCTCTGTCCCCACCTTTCTCAATGACTTTACATACAGTGTGGTATAGACATCCTTCCCTATTCCTTCCTTTCAGATAAACCAGTTTCCTTTGAGGCAGTGATGAACCCAGCCCCCAGCAAAGTACTCACTTTTGAAAACATCCTCTTGCAGCTAAAAGTAGCCATGTGACAATGTTCTAGCCAGTGAAACACAAGGGGAAGACTTCTGAAAAGTAAAAGAAGGTTCTGCTTTTCCTCATAAAAAAAGTAACACCCCATGCCTCCTTCTTCTGAACTTGATCAAGAATGTGATAAATGTTGGTGAAGCAGCCATCTTGTCAAATGAATAAAATCAGCTAATGGAACTTAGTCCTGGGGCTCTGGAGTGGACTCAGAAAAGTCCAAATGAGGTGATTAAATGTCAGCTCTCTGAATTCAGGCCCTCAACAAGCAAGAACCCAGGGCAGGAGAAGCAGATGGGGCCTGGAGATTGAACTGGGGAATGCACTCTCTGCTAATTAGGCTGTAGTGGTTTCACACAGTGCTTTCACTATGACCACCCAGACATTGTTCCTTTGGCATTTCAGAGATCCTGTCTTTTTTCTTAGGTAGAATAATGAGTCCCTGGAAGAGGATAAACTCCTTATGCTGTCACATTTTCCACCTGGAAATTTCCAAATTCTGTTTCATTTGGCATCATTAAGTACTTAGATTTTTGTTCAGAATCAGTTTTCATTTTTCTTAATGTATTCATGGTGCTCTCTATCCTGTTATAAGGCACAGTTTTTGTAAATGCCATGGTCAGTCTATCAGTAGAAATTGGACTTGTCCATAAGTTACAGAGATGAAAAATAATGGCATATATGGAAATTTATTTCTATCTTACATAAAAGTATGGAGTTAGGAGTGCAGAACTGATAATACAGCTATGTTTCCCAAATCCTCAGGGACCCAGGTTCTTTTCAGCTCACCACTATGCTATTCTAAAATGAAGCCATATTCTGTGAGGTTCAAAATGGCAGCTGTTGCATCTATGGTTCAGTCAGCAGGAGAGAGGAAGGGATGAAGAAGTGTGGATTAAACGCATGTAATGGTTGTCTTTTAAAGAAGGCCCCAAAAGCTACCACAAGACACTTCTGTTTACATCTCATTGGCCAGAATTTGGTCATATGCTATAAAGGAAGCTAGTTACTTTTATAGTCATGGTGGCTAGCTAAATAAATTAGTAATAATGGAAGAAGTGACAAAATGTTGAGAGATATCTATCCATGTCTACTATAGAAAGTTATAGAAACTGCCCATTAAAATCTTGCCTATCTACAAATATACAAAAGAATTAATCTTTTCTTAGAGAATGCAAAGTGCATTGCTCAGAGTCAACATGAAACCTACATTCACAGTGAATCCATTTGTAACAATCATCTGGCCCCAAAGGCATTGATTACCTCACATACCTTATTCTCACAAATAAGCTATGTGAGGAGAACCCTATGGCTCATGGTTTGGAATAGACACTTCTCAAGGACAAAACCCTGAAGACAGATTCCAGTTAGGAAATTAGGAGCCACATCAACCTCATGCATGGCCAGGAACCAAAAAGAGATGAGGAACACGTGGGCCCAGTGGCACCAATACCTTTAACCTACTCCTGAATGGAATTCACGTCTACTTGAGAAGTCTCATTTGCTTTTATGAGTTAATATCCAAAGGAAAATCAGTTTCTAGCAGAACCTTAATTTTAATGTCATGCCAAAGCATGAGTTGTAAATTAGAAAAAAAATCTTATCTGAATAAATTTGTTATTATAAAATTAAAAAAAAAGAATTAATCTTTTCTTTATTCAAATCACTGGGTATCTCAAAACAAGACACCTTTCTAAATATAAGATTGTCATTAATATCTTTTAATAAGTATACAGTTGGACTTTCTAATGTTGTATCATGTCAAAAAACTATTAAAAATTACAATGAAAACAAATAGCAGTTGATTGTTCTATGGAGCAACAGTTGGGTTATTTATCAACCTTTCTGATCTTTGTCAAACATAAGAAAAGTATTTCAGTGTAGTTTTAATTTTATTTGTATTTTAAAATCAGCCCACTAAATATCACTTACAACTTTTATTAATACATTTAGAACTTGCTTTCTAAGATCTTAAAAGATAAGGTATAGCCACAGACTTGATTTCCACTCACTGGAGTTCATTCACTCTCCTTAAATACCTCATAAGTTTACTGTCTATTATCTGTGTTTCCAAAAGTGTTGAATCTCCTGTTTGTTTGTATTTCCTGAAAAGATGTTTCTTTATTTGGCATGGACACTACAATTTTAAGACAGTAATATCTAAATTTGACAGATTTCTCTATACAGTCCTTAGCATATAAAACCAGTAGAAGTGAAACTATTTGTAACAAGTATATGTATTCATTCAATCATTCTTATTAGCTCTATAATAATAGTAAATATGAACATACTATTCTCTTTTAGCCTAATGTAGAAGACTGTATGTACATATAATATAAAAAGTATGATATAGAAATCTATTTTAGTGTATTAGAATGATTGGGTAAGCATGCCAAATATCTCACTAAATCAGAACTGAGTCTGTTTAATCATAAATTTCAATAATGTGTTTTAAAGAAATTTCAAACTAAATAATTAGAACCACTTGGATTAATGACAAAGATAATATTGTAAATTCTTTAATAAAAGGCTAAACCCAATTTCATAAGCACATTGTTGACACAAGTAACTGATAACATAAATTTATAAGTGTTTAAAATACCATATATACTGCCCTAAATAAAAGGTATATAAAATTTGGAATGTAGGTTTATTAGTTATGATATAGGAAAATATCTTATTAAAAAGTGCCTCAAAGAGCTAGAAAGTTGATTTCTCTCTCCCATAGTAGTCCCATAAAGTCATTCAGATTCCCTCTATTTTGTTGATCCATCATTCCATAGGGTATTCCTTTTGGCAGCATAGTACAAACTGGTTCATCAGCATCATGTCTATGTTCTAACCTCAAGAAGTAGGGGAATAAAAAAGAAATGGAAAGAAGCAATTTTTTAAGGGGCATAACCCCAAAGTTGTGAACATCCCTGCTGCTCTCCTCTTGTCTAGAATTTAGTGCCTACCCACATCTGTCTGCAAGAGAGTCTGTGCAATACAGTTACTAGCTGAGCAGCCATGTGCCCATCTGAAACTGAAAGGTTCTGTTATTAAAAAGAAGAAAGGGAGACCCAATAGAGGGGACCTTTAGCAGTCCCTGTCTTATCTGATCAATACACTAGCAGATGTCAAATGAATAAGGTAATTTAACATATGTTGTAGAAAACATCTCTTGTAGAAAAACAAATCATAAGCATATATGACCTCTTTCATATGAATCAATAAAATTATTAAATGAGTATTAAAAGAGTTTTGTCCTTGATCTACTAGTATTTCAAAAAAGTTGGAGATTGAGTCCTATAACACTATCAACATATGGGAAATATTCAAATTTGGTTGCTAAGTTACCATTTTATTTGATACAAATTAAAAATCTAATTAAGTAATTTTTAATAATAGACAAGAAACTGCTTACATAAATTTAAAGTACCCTAAATTAATTCCAAGTAATGATTGTAAGTGGTTCTAAACAAACCAGTTGATTAAGAACACAGTGCTTAAAAAATAAAAATTATTGAAAGAATAAATATAAATCATCATTTTACTTGAATATAATTCTTTTCCTATTTCTTGCTCATTCTCATAGACTTAGTAACCTTTTCTGACAAACCCCACAAGAAGATATACATAAGAAGTATGGATTCATTGGCATTCTCATTTCAAATTACAATTAAGAAAGATGTACATCACAATGAATTTAACAGAGCAGACTTGGATTTGCTCCCTCCTGCTTCTTTCTAATGTGTTAGTTGGGGGAAAACAAAACCATTCCAGGATCACTGAAGTGATCCTGTGAAAGAAAGAGAAAGAAAGAAAGAAAGAAAGAAAGAAAGAAAGAAAGAAAAGAAAGAAAAAGAAAAGAAAAGAAAAAAGAAAAAAGATGATAGAATTAGATCATATATCTACATTCCCAATGATCAGAAACAGAAAAATATCCTTTCCAAACTTCCCAGCTTTATGTTCTCCAGTCACTCCACAAACCTCTGCTGACTATCTACCTGTGTTAGATGCCATGCTAGGCAGTGGCACACCATAGGGGCATAGTTTATGCTTGCAAAATGTTCACAGTGTCCTGGTAAAGGAAAATAAATACGTGGGCTCTTTCATCTCTATGTAATGGATTAAGCATATTTTGAGGCTCTTACCATAGTGTCCTCATATGTTCAATTATCCTCCCCTCCCTTTTATAAGAAAGCATTTAGAAGGTTCTTTTCTGGGCACAGCACCCAGCTGACTCAGTAGGTAGAGCATGTGACTCTTGATCTCAGGGTTGTGAGTTCCAGCCCCACACTGGGGGTAGAATTTACTGAAGAAGAAGAAGAAGAAGAAGAAGAAGAAGGAGGAGGAGGAGGAGGAGATGATGATTCTTTCCTGGGAAATCTTACAAGCCCAAGAGAAAAGCCTAAAGATATCACCCCAGATTCCCTAATGAAATGGCCCAATCAGGTCTCCACACTTAAGTGCACTATTGACATGTCCTGCCCACATGTACACAGCATCCATCCAATTACCTGTATATATCACCTTGTTTAAAAATATGAGGAGACAGCCAAAGATCACCAGACATCTGGGAAGTGGGGAAGTGGGTGAGCAGGGTGGTAGGAGAGAGGATTCAAGAGAGGCAGGGAGAATGGGGTCATTACAACTGAGAGGAGCAAAAAATCAGACTTATACTATTGTTATAAAACTGTTAACATATTTCCTGTTTGAAGATCCAATGAATGTTCTACAATAAGGGTCAGCAAACTGCAGCCCATGGGCCATATGCAACCTATCCACCCACAGATTTTGTAAATAAATTTTTATGGAAACACTATTGTGCCCATCATTTACATATTACCTATGGCTGCATTCACACAACAATGATAAAGTTCAACAGTTGAGATGGTGCCCATTTGGTCCACAAAACCTAAAGTATCTACTCTTTGGACTTTGTTAGGCAAAGTTTGTAGACCTCTCTTCTACAAAATGAATCATCTGAATGGTCTCTTCAATCATTCAGTTAACCACCTTAGAGAGTAAATAGTGAAAGTACTATGTGGCATATAAATAAGATGCTATAGATGCTATTGAGCATCTTGTTGAGAGATGGGCAAATATTTATATAGCACAGGGACTCAGCAAGCACTCTTAAAGTACATGATATTTGAGTGGAACTTAAAGATTAGATATGTCTTTGATGTCTTTACCTTCTTTTATGCTCTGCGAAGTGCTTCAGGTATTTACTTGAAAGTACAGATTTTCAATTCAAATGTTTAAATAATAATAATAAACCTGTCATTTTTTTATTTGGAGGGAGAATTTTAAGATTTTTTTTAAATGTTTGTTTATTTGAGAGGGGGGGAGGGCAGAGAGAAAGGAGGACAGAAGATCTGAAGTAGGCTCCATGCTGACAGCAGAGAGCCTGATGCAGGGCTCAAACTCACCAACCATGAGATCGTGACCTGAGCTAAACGTGGGACACTCAACCAACTGAGCCACCCAGGCTCCTCAAACCCGTCATTTTTAAATATTGTCCTTTATATACGCTATTTGTATTACACTTTTATTTAACTTCATTCCTATTTAATTCTTATTGTCAAGGACTTTGAAAAATTTGTCTAAGGAAACTAACAATGAATTCACATAATATTCTCTTCAATACTCTGATCTGGGTAGGAACCACAAATTATGATAAACTGTATGGCAGGGAAGAAGGAATAGTGTGGAGCTTGCTTGGGATTCTCTCTCTCCCCCTCTCTCTCTGCCCCTCTCCCACTTGCATGCGCGCTCTCTCTCTCTCTCTCTCTCTTTCTCTCTCAAAATAAATAAAGAAACTTAAAAAATATCTCCCAACAAACAAGGGTCCAGAGCCAATGGCTTCCCAGGGGAATTCTAATAAACATTTAAGAAGAGTTAATACCTATTCTTTTGAAGTCATCCCATAAAATAAAAATGAAAGGAAATTTTCCAAACTCATTCTATGAGACCAGCATTACCTTGATTCCATACCAGACAAAGACCCCACTAAAAAGGTGAATAATAGACCAACTTTTCTGATGAACATGGATGCAAAAATTCTCAAAATACTAGCAAACAGAATCCAACAACACATTAAAAGAATTGCTCACCACGATCAAGTAGGATTTATTCCTGGGCTGCAGGGGTGGATCAATATCCACAAATCAATCAATGTGATACATCACATTAATAAAACAAAGGATAAGAAACATATGATCCTCTCAAGAGATGCTGAAAAAGCGTTTGACAAAATAAAGCATCCTTTCTTGATAAAAACCCTCAAAAAGTAGGGATATAGGAACATACCTCAACATCATAAAGGCCATATATGAAAGGCCCACAGCTTATATCATCCTCATTGGGGAAAAACTGAGAGCTTTTCCTTAAGGTCAGGAACACAACAAGGATGTCCACTCTCACCACTGTTGTTCAACATAGTTTTGGAAGCCCTAGCTTCAGCAATCAGACAACAAAAAAAATTAAAAGGCATCCAAATTGGCAAGGAAGAAGTCAAACTTTGCAGACATGATGATAATCTACATGGAACACCTGAAAGACTCCATCAAAAAACTGCTAAAAACTAATACCTGAATTCAGCCAAGTCACAGGATATAAAATCAACATGCAGAAATCAGTTGCATTTCTATACACCAATAATGAAACAACAGAAAGAGAAATCAAGGAATCGATCCCATTTACAACTGCACCAAAAACCATAAGATACCTAGGAATAAACCTAACCAAAGAGGTAAAAGATCTGTACACTGAAAAGTATAGAAAGCTTATGAAAGAAAATGAAGAAGGCACAAAGAAATGGAAAAACATTACATGCTCATGGATAGGAAGAGGAAACATTGTTGAAATGTCTATACTACCCAAAGCAATCTACACATTCAATGCAATCCCTATCAAAATAACATCAGAATTCTTTACAGAGCTGTAACAAACAATTCTAAAATTTGTATGGAAACAAAGTAATGTTGAAAAAGAAAACCAAAGCTGAAGGCACACAATTCTGGACTTCAAGATGTACTACAAATCTATAATCACCAAGACAGTATGGTACTAGCACAAAAACAGACACTTAGATCAATGGAACAGAATAGAGAACCCAGAAATGGACACACAACTATACAGCCAACTAATCTTTGACAAAACAGGACAGACTATCCAATGGAAAAAAGACAGTCTTTTCAAAAAATGGTGTTGGGAAAACTGGACATTGACATGCAGAAGAATGAACCTGGACCACTTTCTTACACCATACACAAAAATAAACTCAAAATGGATAAAAGACCTATTATGAGACAAGAAACCATCAAATCCTAGAGGAGAAAACAGGCAACAACCTCTTGATTTCGACTGCAGCAACTTCTTACTAGACATGTCTCTGGAGGCTAGGGAAACAAAAGCAAAAAATTAACTATTGGGACTTCATCAAGATAAAAATCTTCACAGAGAAGGAAACAATCAACAAAACTAAAAGGCAACTGATGGAATTGGAGAAGATATTTGCAAATGACATACCTGATAAAGGGTTAGTATCCAAAATCTATAAAGAACCTATCAAACTCAACACCCAAAAAACAAATAAACCAGTAAAGAAATGGGCAAAAGACATGAATAGACACTTTTCCAAAGAAGACATCCAGATGGCTAACAGACACATGAAAAGATGCTCAACA
Source organism: Panthera leo (assembly GCF_018350215.1). Taxonomy (NCBI): domain Eukaryota; kingdom Metazoa; phylum Chordata; class Mammalia; order Carnivora; family Felidae; genus Panthera; species Panthera leo. Next base: position 77,411,913 of record NC_056683.1, read on the forward strand.
TCATTCATCATCAGGGAAATACAAATCAGGTGTGAGATACCACCTCACACCTGTCATAATGGCTAAAGTTAACAACTCAGGAAACAACAGATCTTGGCAAAGATGCGGAGAAAGGGAACACTTTCACACTGCCTGTGGGAATGCAAACTGGTGCAGTCGCTCTGGAAAACAGTATGGAGGTTCGTCAAAAAATTAAAAATAGAGCTACCCTACAATCCAGCAATTACAATACTAAGTATTTACCCAAAGGATACAAAAATGCTGTGTCAAAGGAGCACATGCACCCCAATGGTTATAGCAGCACTATCAACAATAGCCAAATTATGGAAAGAGCCCAAATGTCCATCAACTGATGAATGGATAAAGAAGATGTGTGGGGCACCTGGGTGGCTCTGTTTGTTAATTACCCAATCTTGATCTCGGCTCAGGTCATGATTTCACAGTTCATGAGATTGAACCCTACATCGGGCTCTGCACTGACAACACTGAGCCTGCTTAGGATTCTCTGTCCCTCTTTCTATGACCCTCCCCTGCTCATGTTCTCTCTTTCTCTCTCAAAAAAGAATTTTTTTAAAAAAAAGATATGGTATACACACACAATGGAATATTACTCAGCAATCAAAAAAATGAAATCTTGGGGCACCTTGGTGGTGTCCAACTTTGGCTCAGGTCATGATCTCACAGTTTGTGAGTTTGAGCCCCACCTTGCGCTCTGTGTTGACAGCTCAGAGCCTGGAGCTTGTTTTAGATTCTGTGTCTCCTTCTCTCTCTACGCCTCCCCCTCCCCTGCTCATGCTCTGTCTCTCTGTTGCTCTCAAAAATAAACACTTTTAAAAATTAAAAAAAAAGAATGAAATCTTGCCATTTGCAACAATGTGGATGGAACTAGTATGTATCATGCTAAGCAAAATACATCAGTCAGAGAAAGACAAATATCATGTGATTTCACTCATCTGGAATTTAAGAAACAAAACAGATGAACATAGGGGAAAGAAAGGGAAAATAAGATAAAAACAGGGAGGCAAACCATAAGAGACTCTTAAATACAGAGAACAAACTGAGGGTTGCTGGAGGGTTGCTGGGTTGGGGGATGGGCTAAAAGGGTGATGGGAATTAAGGAGGGCACTTGTTGGGATAAACACTGGGAGTTATATGTAAGTGATGATTCACTAAATTCTACTAAAACCATTATTACACTATATGTTAACTCTCTTGGATTTAAATAAAATTTAAAAATTTTTTTCAAATGATAACAAGAAGAAAATATTATTCTCTCTTCCTCTACAGTTGTAGAAATGCATATTTGGTTTTACAACAAAAAGGTTGAATTTACAAATGTAATTTCTAACAAATAAATCTCCTAAAACACCAGGATTTCAAAGATAATTGCTGTCTTATAAAAGTAACCTCTAATGTCTAAAAAAATCTCTAATTGTAATAGATTGTCCAAGTATTAATATTTAAACAAACTCTTCCCTGTTTGCCCACAAATTTCTCAGTTTTAGCCCTGGAAGTCTCACATCCCAGGAACATTCTCAGTCCCAGGTAAACCCAGATGGCTGGCCAATATAATCGACATCTTTGTGTTCTAGAAAGTATAAATGCAAGCTAATGTTCTTTGTAAAGTAATAAGAGGATTATTGGTATTTAGTTATTCTTCCTAAAGCAGGAAGATTTTAAATCCTGTGACTGCAATATTCCTTGCTTAACTGAGGAGGTTAAAAACCTGTGCTTCACTTAATAATGCAAGCAACTATAAACTATAAACTTCTGTGATAATTGTAAATAAGTCAACATGTTTCTGAGTTCCCAAATGGACATACATTTTCGTGTTCAAGTACTCACAACAAAGGGAAACATGTTAAATAAGTCTACTATGTAATAAAAATAGAGTTAAGATTAATTTTAAACTGCTAATTACTAATAATTTTGGTGTTTTCTTAGAATTTAGAGGGACTTTGAGTAGAATGAATTAATGGACTCAATAAATTTCAAATTTTTAAAAAATTTTAAAAATACCCCACCTTGAATGAACCCTGTAGTACTGGATTAGAATCAGAGACATCAGTATAAACTCATGTTTAACTGAATATAAATACAAATGGATATATACAAAACCAAGTATAGACAGGGGTGTGTAAATGGGTTAGTATACATATATATATTACCTAGCTCTGTCTTCAGAGAGGGCCTAGAACCAATGACACCCCAAACTAGTAATGATCAAAACCAAACTTTTGCTCCATGGAACTCATCCAAGGGGGTGGGGGACAGGCAATATAACAACAAATATAGAAAGTATCAAGGATGGTGAGTTCTTAGGATGAAAAAGTATGGGAGCTAAACATAGTAATTTCATAGTAAATTTTGAATGAATTAAACTATCAACCTGATAATATTTTCCCAAACCTGAGATTCTAGTTATTCTCAAAGCTACTTAAAAGTTGAAAGGATAAACCCATAATTACCTATATACTGTTCTCCTAAATTCATCAATTCTTTCTTCTTTTTTTTTAATTCAGCAATTCTTAACAATTCCCTGCATTTACTTCCTCTTTTCCCCAGTAGGGAGAGAGAGAGAGAGAGAGGGAGACTGTTTTTACATTATTTAACCTTTTACTGAACTATTTGAAAATGAATTGTAAGAATCATGACTTTATCCCTATTTCAGCATGCATTCCCTAAGAATAAGAATATTCTCCTACCTAACTCCAACATACTTATTTCACCTAAGAAAATTAATAAGGTATACTTGTTGTTGCTGGGGTATAATTGCTTCTGAGATATTTTAGTGAAGATAGACAAGAATACATATACACAATTAGTTCATACTGCTATCTCCAATTCAAACCCAACATCCCAGCAGCCTTCCTTAACTACTCCCATTCCATATTTGTATCCTCCTTCTCCCACAATGAAAAGCCTTGTTTCCCTCCAAAATCTATGTATTCACTCATTCACTAACTACTACACAAACAAGATAGTTGCAGAGTTACAACACCGATATCACTAACAACAACAAACCCAATAAGAAGAGTTCATATTTGTTTTGTAATTGTCTTTATCCTTGAAATATTTCATCTAAGTGTATATGATCAAAGTACTGTGTTCAAAGTTACTTTAGTTAATTCCTTTTTCTGTGTTGTTATGATAACAACTTTATACACAACAAAGATTGTATTTGTATTAACGTTTGGTTTTTATTTCATCCTTTTGCTTATTTTTGAATATATAAAATGTTTACGTGAATATATAAAATATTCCAAAAGTCACTATATAAAGGTATATTCAGAGAAGTCTAGTTCTCAGCCCTATCCCTTTCTCAATTCTCACCTACTTGCTTATGTAATGACTTTCATTAGTTTCTAGTTTGTCATTCTTGTGTTTCTTTTTTGAAAAATTAAGGAACGTGTGAATGTGCTCTTATTTATTTATTCTCTATTACACAAAGATAGTTTACTGCATACCCTTTCTTTCTTTATGTAATGATATATTCTGGAAATCACTCCATATAGTTATACAAAGATTTCTTTTTGTCACTTTTTCAATGGAAAATTACACCATTTTGTTTCTGTTTAATCTAAGATTCGGTAGTTAGGTTGATTTCAGTATTTTACTAACATAGGTCATTTTGCCATGAGTTGTTTGGGGGCATTTTTGTTTTGTACTTGTAAGATATATCTTCAGGGGCTTACTACTATTTTTATATTTGGCATAATGACTGATTAATGCTAGAGAAATGATTAGGATGGTGTGATAGTTGTCTATATAATCCAACTTCTACCTACAAACAGAATCCTGGTTTAATTATATGCCTCAGTATGCCAACTGGAATACCATGTATTCCCTACTCACTAATAAGGATGCAGACTCAATAAGGAGGGGATTTTGTTGTTCTTTTGTCCTCTGAATTATTGTTGTCTAACCCTTGAACAAAATGCCTACAACCCCAGCTGCCACTTTGCACCATGAAGCAACCTCAAAAGTTAGAATCTAAGTACAAAGATGGCATAGAAGAGAAATGGCACACTGAGTTCTGGCCCAAATTGCCTGCCTCCAGATTTATTTTACATGAAAAAGAAATAAATTTCTATACTGCTTAAGTTAGTTATATGAATTTTTCTTATAAATAGCCACATAAAATCTTAGTGACACAAGGGCACCTGGGTGGCTAGATTGGTTGAGTGTCTGACTTTTTGATTTTGGCTCAGGTTGTGATCCCAGGGTCATGGGAGCAAGACCTGCATTGGGCTCTGTGCTGAGCACTGAGCCTGCTTGAGATTCTCTCTCTATCTCTCCCTCTGCCCCTCTCCCCCACTCACATGTGCTCTCTCTCTCTCTGTCAAAAAAAAAAAACCCACCTTAGTGACACATAAATTGGTACTTGAAAGTGGAATGCTACTAAGAACTTAAGCCAAAGAATGTCAAGGGTGAGTGGAGGCAAAACACCTAGGAAGCTGGTGATCCTTATAATGACGTAGCAAAATACTTAGTCAAATGCTTGCCTCTGTACTTTGGAAGAATGTCCATGTTCCAAAAAAGACTCCAGTGTCAAGGGAAATAGTTGGAATATCCACAATGATCCATGGGTTGGCTCTTGTTTGTCATTTTTAGTAAAGTCTACTAGGGAGAAACAATCTCAGATCAGAGCTATCAAATCTATAAACTGAAATTACAGGAAACTGCCTTAGTGATGGGGGTGTTCTCTGCCTGAGGTCTGCAATCTTAGTTGAATTACAGACCCACAGTTCAAAGCCTCCAAGCTACAAAAGCAACCACTGCTTCTGTACTTTCAACCAGAGCAATAATAAGTGTCTGTAAAACTGCAGCCTTAACAAGATTTAAGATGGAAGGTGCATCTGTTGGCAATGACAAGATTAAGGATGCAGCTACCTACTAAAGCCATTATTTCAAATCAACCTTGAGGTTGAGAGTTTGGGCCAAAACTAAAACTTGAAACTCTCCAGGCTTTAGAATTATATATCTACAGAAGAGCTAGAGTAGTATCATCATTTTTGGAATAGATATAAGGCCACTGCAACAGCCTGACACTATAACCGTGAAAACTGTCCCTGCCTCCTTGACTTCTATCTTCCAGAGGAAAACCAGCTGCTACTAATGCTCAAGTGTTTACCTTAAAGCAGTTATATCAGATATACTGCATGGGTGAAAATCTGATATTGGCTTCTTCTTCCTAAGACCAAGAGGAGGTCAGGAGGTCTAGCTGCTATTGGATGCACTAACGACAAGTTCACTAACTCAGAACATTCTTCCAGCTGGGTCCTGCTGACCAATACAATGTTACCTCATAATCCCTGATTTCTTTTGAGCCAAAAGACTTGAATGCTGGTCTTTGACTCTTTTCAAGGGAAGGAAAAAACATCTTCAAAAGAAGACACCTATGCCAAGATTAAAGTCTGCTTTTCCTTTTTTTCAAATAAATCCCCTAGATGAGATCATCACAAGGCTAAATTGAAGAGATGTCTCTTACAGACTTTATGAAGGTGAAACTTGAAAAATGCATAGAACTTAAATTACATGTTACTTATTTCAAGTACAATAAACAGCATACACAAAGGGTTGGTAGAGAGAGGGCTCAGGCCTGTCTAAACAACAATGGACTGGTTTGGCTGAAGCTTCAGGCACAGGTGAAGGGATATATTTGGACAGGGCTTTGAATGCAAAGCTCAGACATTTGTACTTTGTCCTGTAGGTGACAAGGATTCGTAGAAAACGATGGATGCTATTTGCAAACACTGTTTTCATACAATTTATATAGCAATACCCAAAGCTAAAACATGGACTCAGCTCAGGACCCATAGGAAACTGCACAAATTCAACTGAGGAGAATGAATAAGCAAAATGGAGTAAATTGGTGGTCAAACTAGCAAATCCCTCTAGTGCTCACCAGCACAGGCAGCAATGGCAGGGTGTGAATGAGGCCAACTCTGCTGGTTTACAAAAACTCTTCCATTTGTATTTCTACAGAATCAGACAAATCTGTTTGGAGACTTAGGTAGCATATGATGTATTTATTGTTACCAGCTGAGAACTTTTAAATCTTGCCTGTTTTCTCTCCATCATTACTTGATAGCAAGTCAGCATTAGAATGCATCTAGGAGCACTGTAATTCAGATTTGTGATTTGTCCACCATCTGCATTAAAATCTGTTCAAATACATGGTGAACTATTTATGATTGTGTTGGCAATGTCTAACCAAATACAAAGACAGAAGCTCTTCTAAGCTTACTAAGCAATCTTGAATTTTTTGCGTCAATTTATATAGTACTCTATACAAACCTTAAAATAGGATACAAAATACTATCTTTTCATCTCATTTATGTCCAATAGATAGTGTCACTTCACTCTGAAATGCACTATGATTTTTCTCAACCTTAGACAATGTGGTCCCGAAACATGGTATAATCTCAGGTGACTTAGTGAACAACCATTATACCCACATCTGGGCGGTCATCTCAGCCTCCAGATTGTAAATTTGATCTACCAGTTCTTGAAGCTGGGTCTCAGAGAGAGAACATCAGGCCTGGCTTTAAAAAGGTACTAGAAACTAAAATGGATTCAAAGGTAAAAAGAGTATTAAAAAACAATGAGACAAAAAAATATATATACTGTCAATGTCTCTTTAAACAACAGAATAAATTATCTTAGCATGAATGCAAGAGGAGTATTACTATTTGTTACAGTTTATATTTCTCTCTCTCTCTGTCTTTCTGTTTATATTTTTACCACTCTCCTATTTGGTACAAACGTTTTTTAAATTATGTCTTGCCAAGGTCAAAGATAGTTTTCATTGGTGCTTCCCTCTGGAGGGAAAGCAAGGGTAAGTATCATTTGAAGGTAGACAGCTTCTTATTTGTTCTGTTGAAATCCTTGCACACTGCAGAGACTTGATAAAAGCTTAAAAAATAAAGAAAAAATCTACTATCAGTGGTACCATCAAGATCAATGTCCATGGTTATACTGAGAAAAAAAAAATTAACTCCACAAACTCCAGAGTTTGTGTTTCTGTAGACACATGAAAACCCTTCTGAATTCAGGCACTGAGAGTTCTGATTATCTTTTTTTCCTCCACAAAATGATACTTTCTACTCCTAAAAGGAATGCATAGCCATCAGTTTAAAGATTCATTTAAATTAATAATGTTCTCTAAATTATAGAACAGTCTCCTCAGTGGATAGCATACTATATTAATGTGGAGACAAAGGTGATTGTCTGGTACAGAAATCCAGGAGCTCTTCCTGGGTTACCAGATATTATGAGTTGAATTGTGTCCCCAGAAAAATTTGTTGAAGTCCAGTCCCTTGTACCTGTGAACGTGATCTCATTCAGAAATAGGATCTTTGCAGATACAATTCAGTTAAGATGAAGTCATTAGAGTGTGCCCTTATCCAGTATAACTGATTCTATAGGAATAAGAAAATGCCATGTGAGGACAGACACAGCAAGAACATCATGTGACAAGGGAGACAGAAATTGGACTGATACAGCTGGAAGCCAAGGAACATCAAGGATTGCTGGCCACCACCACAAGCTGAAAGAGGCAAGGAAGGATTGATTCTACCAGATTCTCAGATGGAGCATCATCCTGCCAAAATTTTGATTTTGAACTTCCACCCCCAAAAACTGTGAGAATAAATTTCTGTTGTCTTAAGCCATTTAGTTTGTGGTACTTTGTTATAATATTCCACAAAATTAATATAACAATATTGTATTAGAACAATGGCAGGAAATAGGAGTCAAACTGGATTGGGAAAAAACAAAATTTGTCTCAGAAAACTTGGATTTGGATCTTGGTTCTGCCACAACCCTGTTACATGTATATTATGTTATTATTATACGCTAGCAAACTATTTTCACTTGAATTACAAAATGATTGTTTTATCCTCAAATTATAAAAGTTTATAATTATGTGCAAGTGGTTCAAGAATCAAGAGTAACCCTACTATTCTGGACTGCTAGGATCACCCTGTTATATTTTACCAAACAACTGTTTGTTTCACTTTGATGTTTTTTAGTTTTATTTTTCATTTTTTTGCCTTTTAGTTTTTTAATTTAAATTTTTGTTGGTTAATACACCAGGAAATATTGGTTTTAGGAAGAGAATTCAGTGATTCATCACTTACATACACCTAGTATTCATCACAAGTGCCCTCCTTAGTGCCCATCCCCCATCTAGCCCATCCCCCACCCACCTCTCTCCATCTGTCTAGCCATTGTTTGTTCTCTATCATTAAGAGTCCCTTGTGGTTTGATTCCCTCTCTTCTCTTTTTCTACCCTTCCCATATGTTCATCTGTTTTATTTCTTAAACTCCATATATGAATGAAATCATATGGTATTTGTCTTTCTCTGGCTGACTTATTTCACTTAGCATAATATACTCTAACTCCATCTATGTCATTACAAATGGCAAGATTTCGTTCTTTTTGATCACTGATTAATATTCCATTATATATATATACCACATCTTCTTTATCCATTTGTCAGTTGATGGACATTTAGGCTGTCTCCATAGTTTGGCTATTGGCTATTGTTGATAATGCTGCTATAAACATTTGGGTGCACGTACCCCCTTTGAATCTGTATTTTGTATCTTTTGGGTAAATACCTAGTAGTGCAATTGCTGGGTCATAGAGTAGTTCTATTTTTAATTTTTTGAAATAGTGGCTGTATCAGTTGCATTCCTACCAACAGTGTAAAAGGGTTCCCTTTTTTCTGCATCCTCACCAACACCTGTTGTTTCTTGTGTTACTAATGTTAGACATTCTAACAGGTGTGAGGGGGTATCTCATCATGGTTTTGATTTGTATTTCCCTGATGATGAGTGATGTTGAGCATCTTTACATGTGTCTGCTGGCCATCTGGATATCTTCTTTGGAAAAGTGTCTATTCTTGTCTTCTGGCCATTTCTTAACTGGGTTATTCACTTTTTGGTTGTTGAGTTTGATAAGTTCTTTATAGATTTGGGATACTAACCTTTTATCGATTATGTCATTTGCAAATATCTTCTCTCACCCACAGGCTGCCTTTTAACTTTGTTGATTGTTTCCTTCGCTGTGAAGAATATTTTTACCTTGCTGAAGTCCCAATAGTTTATGTTTGCTTTTGTTTCCCTTGCCTTCAGTGATGTGTCTAGTAAGAAGTTGCTGCATCTAAGGTCAAAGAGGTTGCTGTCTGTTTCCTCCTTTAGGATTTTGATGGTTTCTTGTCTCATATTTAGGTCTTTCATTCATTTTGAGTTTATTTTTGTGTATGGTGTAAGAAAGTGGTCCAGGTTCATTCTTCTGCATGTTGCCATCCAGCTTTCCCAACTGCATTTGTTGAAGAGACTTTTTTCCATTGGATATTCTTTCTTGCTTTGTCAAAACTGAGTTGACCATATAGTTGTGGGTCTATATCTGGGTTTTCTATTCTGTTCCATTGATCTAAGTGTCTGTTTTTGTGCCAGTACCATACTGTCTTGATGATTACAGCTTTATAACGTAGCTTGAAATCCAGAATTGTGATGCTTCCAAGTTTTTTTTCTTTTTTCGGGATTGCTTTGGCTTTTTGGAGTCTTTTGTGGTTCCATACATGTTTTAGGATTATTTGTCCTAACTGCAAAAAAAAAAAAATGCTGGTGGTATTTTGATAGGGATTGCATTAAATGTGTAGATTGGTTTGGGTAGCATAGATATTTTCACAATATTTATGCTTCCAATCCATGAGCATGGAATGTTTTTCCATTTCTTTGTGTAATCTTCAATTTCTTTCATAAATGTTCTATGAATTTTCAGAGTATAGATCTTTTAACCTTTTTAGTTAGGTTTATTCCTAGGTATCATATTGTTTTTGGTGACTTTGATGCTTTTAAAGAATTTGTTTCTTGATATCACAGATTTTTTTTTTAAATTCCTACTTTGTAAATTTTAAAACAGTGGTGAGAAAGTAAGTAAAGTATTAATAACTGTAATGAAGAGAAGCTAGAAAGACACTCCGTGTTTATGTGTGTCTTATTGTTGATAATCTCACTTGAAACAGTGAGGTTGGCTTCATAGACCACTGTTATGGACTGAACTGTGTCCCCCTAAAATTCATATGTTGAAACTATAACCCCTCCTGTGACTATATTGGAGATAGGGCCTTTAAGGAGGTAATCAAGGTTCAATGAAACCATAAGAGTGGAGTCATGATTCAATAGGACTAGTGACCTTATAAAAGAGAAGAAACATCAGACCTCTCTCTTTCTCTCTCTCTCTCTCTCTCTCTCTCTCTGCCTTCCTCTCTCACCCCCAACCATCTCTGTCTCTCTGTCTCTCACTGTCTTTCTCTCTCTCTACCATGTGAGGGCAGAGAAACACAACCATCTGCAAGCCAGAAAGAAAGTCTCACCAGAAACTGAATCCTGCTAGAATCTTGATCTTGGACTTTACAGTCTCCTGAACCATGAGAAAATAAATTTCTTTTTTTTAGCCACCCAGTCTATGTTATTTTGTTATGGCAGCCTGAGCAGACCAAGACAACCATTAAATGTCTGGCAGGGTAAAAGAAGGGCTGCATAATGTGTACAGTTAGAGAAAGTCAGATAATCTAAGTCAAAACTACTATTTTGAAAATACATTGTATCTGAGTCTTCAGCAACATCTTGGTTTTCTTTTTAACATATTAAGGAATAGTTTTGGGAAGTCTTTGAAAAACAGATTCCTGTGCCATTGGGCCACAGCCTTAGAGATTTTAATTCAGTAGGTCTAGGGCAGGGTCTGGGTTTTGTTGGTCTTGGTTTTACCTTCCCCAGATGATTCTGATGCATCACCAGATTTAGAAACCACTGTGCCAGGGAAGCATATCAGAAAGGATAGAGTCAATGAGTGCAATACCCTTCTCTCATGTTTTCTTCTCCTCTTCTCAAACCTGAGTATCCCTTACCAACCATTCTCTTACCAGTAAAATGATTTTAAATTAATCAGTGTTGAATTGGAATCTGTGTGTAGAAATTTTCTGAAAAACAACAAAAAACCCCACCACTCCTGGTCCAACAATTAGATGGTATGCAAAAAAGCGGAACAAAAGCCTGAGAAAGCCACTGAATCAATTCTATCTGCTCAAGAGGTCTGTTACAGATTTCTAGAATCTTGTATTCAAAATGGCCTTCTGGATTCATCTATTTACTTTCATTTCACCTTTGCATTTTTTGTCTCCCAGACTAGAAAGAAGTGAAATTCCAACATTCCTTTTCCCTCCTCTCCCTCCTCTCCCTCCTCTCTAGTTGGTCACCAAATCCTACTGCTTTTGCCTTTTTAAGTCTGTCTCAAATACTTCTCTACTTCTATATTATCCATAAGCTCTCTTATTTCTGATACATACAATTTCACACATAATTATTGCAATAGCTCTGATTTTCCTTGCTTGCAGTCTTGACCTGCTGTGATCCAATCCAGATTCAGGTCTTTCATAGTCCTGACAGTGACTGGCAGGGTTCCTCTTCCTTTCAAACTTAACCTCCACAGCATTACCCCAGCTCTGACCCCTAAACACACACTGACCCCAGTCACACTGAACTGTTTTATTCTCTCAGTAACTTATTATTCAAATGAATTCCCACATTAGCTATTGCCAACCATGTCTCTGCTCAGAATAGGACTTCCCCAAGACTTGTCCAATTGTAATCATCATTCCTTCCAGACCATTTTAAGTTCTGCCTCCTCCATGAAATTCTATAGCTCTTCCCCTTTAAGGTTATTAGGGAAAAAATCATTTCTGTGAATAGCTCAAATCTCTGAACAGGCCTATTTTGGATAAGAAAAGAATATGGGGAGGTAAAAATCAAGCTTTGACATTGTGCCTCTAGAGCCTGGGATGTAAAACAAAGTCTGAAGAAGCTATGATGAAGAGAGAACCCAGTGTCTGGAGAGAGTCAGCTCTGCATCTTTTATTTCCCCAACAGCTCCCCAACAGTATTGGGGGAGGCACAGCCTTTTCTTCACCATGCAACATGGCCATGGAGAACAACACCGCCATGAGGAGAAGGCCTGAACCATCTCCCACATGAAGGACCATTTAAGCTATAACATCAGGGACCACTACTCACAAAGTAAGGAGAAAGGAAGGAGTTGAAAATCCACTGAGGGAAAGGTAACATATCAGAATATTCCACAATTGGCACTACCATTATAACATCTGAAGTTCCTAGAGCTGAAATTTTGAGAGAGGCTCTTGTGAGAAACTCAATTAACTTTCCTTCCAAGGACTCGCTTTGGGAAGTACTTATTGTTAATAATTTCCAGGGCCTGATGTAACCAACTTTAAAAACATTTTTTTAGAGGGAGAGCACATGCACAAATGGGTGAGAGACAGAGAGAGAGAGAGGGAGAGAAAGAGAATCCCAAGCAGTCTCCATGCTCAGCTTGGAGCCCAATGCAGGGCTTGATCCCATGACCTCAGGATCATGACCTGAGCCAAAATCAAGAGTCACCACTAAAAACCTTTTTTTAATATCAACCCTTTCTCTCTGTACAGACAAATGGCATACATGGAATTCCCATGCTGGCCCAGTCACCTGTGAATTCAAGAATTTGCTGGAACTAAAGTAGGTTTGGGGCCCTCAGACATGCAGTCTTTGCATCCCAGACTCAAAGAAAAGCAATTACGTCTCTTTCATGTTTTTACTCCCAGTTTCAGCATCCTCAATACAAACTCACTCTTTTTCTGTCTCCCATCACATTAGGCTTTGTATCAATCCTTAAGGAGGATGCTGGTGACAAAAGTACCAACTTTGGAGTCAAGACCTCTGACCAGATGTGTGACTTTGGAAAAGGCCATACACATCTTTCTTTTCATGGCCTATATCTTTATCTGTACCCAAAAAAAAAAAAAAAAGCATACTGTATATTAATGTCTAAGGTGTCAAATTCCTCTAAAATTCTTGGGGATCAGATATATAAATTTATATTGAATCTATCTATAGTGAGAATATACCTCCATGTCCTAGCAATGGCATTAAATAACTTATCTACTGACTTTTCTAGGCCTTACTCCTGGTACCAGATTGCCAGATTTTAAACCTGTTTTGCTACTTACTGGCTACAAAAACTTGTGAATGTTACTTAACTTCTTTGAACCAGGCTACCAATCTAAAAGATGAGAATAACAGCTCTTTCTGCATAAGGCTGCTACAAAGATTAAATGAGTTAATACACACAATATGTTTAGAGTAGCACTACACATAGTAAGAGCTCCATGAATGTCAGCTACTATTACCATCCCTATTGTCATGATAAACTGAGAATAGCAACCTGCTTTGAGTTCTCCCCTGATTCACAAGAATCAATTAAGATAATATATGCCGAAGTGATTTGTAAATGTAAAAGTGCTATTTAAAGTTAGGAAATTATACAAATGCTCAGCAACTGGTGACAAGATTGGGAAGAAAAAGTACCACATATCCATATAGTTCAAAACAATTCAGCAACTGGAAAGGAGGAAGTACTGGTACATGCTACATACAGATGAACCCAAAGACATTTTGCTAGGTGAAAGAAGGCAGACACATAATATTGCATATTTATATGCACTGATCTGCAAATTTATAAAGACATACAGCAGATTAGCAGTTGCCTAGGACAGGAGGTGAGAGCAGGGAAATTGAATATAAACAAGCACAAAGGAACTTTTTAGGGTAATGGAGATATTCTACAGCTGGATTGTGATGATGGCTGCACAACTCTACACATTTAACAAACCATTGAGTAATATACTCTAGACAGGCAAATGTTATGTTATATAAGTTATACCTCAATAAAGCTTTAAAAATAAGTAAGTAAATATATATAAAGTTAAGGAATTATTATCATTTCATAGGTGGTGTTATAAATTCTGTTTCTTTTTTTAAAATGATTTGAAATTTTGGGTTTTTGTGGAGATAGCGAAAGTGCTTTAAAAGTTGTAAATCTTTACGCAAAGTATTATTACCAATAAAAATAAATCACAATAAACATACCTTAAGGCATTCTATGATTGATCCATTCCAATCCCCCAACCACCACACGCACACACACACAAACACACACACACACACACACACACACACACACACACCCTCACTGAGAAATACTCCCACAGGAATACCCTGCTTTGGTGAGCCTGAGTCCCACAGCCAACTGATTCCCATAACCAAGCTTTCTCTCCCTTTCCCTCAGCACTTCATCACCCCATCTCTGGAACACACTGTAATATCTTTAGAGCTAATCCTCAGTCCAAATCTCAGCTCAGCCACATGTATCTCCCTAGGCAAAGTATTTACTGCTGAGCTCCTTTTCCCTGAGGGCAGGAAGACAGGCACAGAAGCAGAAAGATTAGCCATACATTGAGAGAGCCTAGTAATACTCTACACAGGATTTCCAAATTCAGCTTAGCCCCAATCCCTTCACAGAAGCTTCTCTACTCCTTCAGCTCTTTCATGTAGTAATCCGTGTAAGTGCCTTCTCCTACCTTGACTTTGAAGTTCCTTGAGAGCAGGGATCAGGTATATATCTTTCAAACTTCTAGGCTGGAGGTGTTTAAGAAATATTTATTGAAAATGTGTTATTTCTACTCTTCACTGAGTGAGCTGGCTTCTCAGGATCACTTTCAGTGAAGAAGCATATTGGTCATGAGTCAATATCATTAGAGCCTGAAGTTTAGTTCCATGATAGGTTTATCCTAATCCACCTAGTCTGTCTTACTTATTCCTTTATGGGAACAAATATTAACGTGTCCAACATGGAGAAATAGCCAGTGTATGCCCAGAGAATAAAGCTTTTTCTTAGTGCAAGGCCCACTGTGCTTATAAAGTTTGGACACTGATGACATATTCTAATCAATTAAGTTAATCAACTTAGATTCATTACTTTGTTCCCTATATCCCGAGGTTGGTAAACACCATTAGCAAATAGAGTCAAGTAAATATTTTAAAGAGAAAATACCTTCATACAAAAGCACCGCCAGAAACTGTTGTCAGTTGAATAATTTGTTTACAATATTTTGTCACTAGTAGGCCCATCTCTACAGAGCCCCTCCTGGTATCCCTCCTTGGAGAAAGTATACTAAGCCATATGACTTATTTTAGCAAATGGAATAAATTATCCTATAATTGAATAAAATCGTTAAAAGCCATTGTGATGTTCTACCATTATTCTTCCCTCTGCCTAAAAATGGTCTGACCCTATCAGCCTAGGTCACCTAATGAACATGTGGAGTGGACCTCCAGCCAATCCACAGCCAATATTTACTGTGGGCAAGATATACACTTAACTGTATATCTTTGGGGGTTATGCTTTGATTAGTCACTAATAGCGGACTAGGGCAGAAAGCTACTGATAGATGTTTCATCCTCTCCCTCTGGCCTTTGTCACACCACGGGCATAGAATGCAGTTTGAAGTTCACTCTTTAATGTTTATTTATTTTTGAGAGAAAGAGAGACAGAGTGTGAGTGGGGGAGGGACAGGGAACGAGGAAGATACAGATCTGAAGCAGGCTCCAGGCTGGGCTCAAACTCACAAACCGCTAGATCATGACCTGAGCCAAAGTCAGACGCTTAACTGACTGAGCCACCCAGGCACCCCTTGAAGTTCATTCTTTAAAAGCAATCAGTAAATGAGATAAGACATATATCATAGGGATGTTGAGATTATCTGGTGGGATAACATACGGAGAGAACCTAGGATTTTATGAGCTCAGTAAACATGAGCTCCACCCTCCCACAACTTCTCCCTTTCCCATTTTATTCCCACTACAGACAAATGTCTACTATAGTCTTGACTCTATACTGGTGACATGAAAAAGTCATACATAGTTTCTATCTTAAGAATCTCCTTGTCTAATTCCTATGAGGAAAATGCAGCATGTGCATGCTTGCTTCCTCATATATTTAAGTAAGTCTCCAGCATCCAAGCAGAAAGTTAAAAAATGGGATTAGGATGTGCCTTGAACAAGCTATTGTTCATCATTTTCCCCACTCTTCACCACAACAAACCACCCCTTCTCCTATACACACACAACTATCACCCCTACCTCCAGCTGGTATTCCTTGATCCTCAAGGTGGGATCCTTCCTTGAGGGATCAATGCTGTCCTTTGTGGTTCCACAGAACTCTGTACTTCCCCCTTCTTCTAACTATTACTTAGGATTGGATTTGTTAGTTTGTGAATTGGTCTTCTCACTAGATTCTATGACCCATCAAAGAAGAAACTGTATCTTCTTTATTGTATTCCTAGAAGCTGGCTCATGCATGGTAAAAGGAAGGTATTTATCAACATTTTTGAATAAATGAATGAATGACGGTGCTCAATTAATTCTCCTTCATAATGACGTTTGAGTTCTCACTGCAAGTTGATAAATTTGTTATGCCACGTGCCCAAGGCTCCACTCAATATCCTCATAGATATTTTTTAACTGGCAAGAAATTCTCTGTTATGAAATCGGTATGTAATTTACATATACCCACAATCTTAAAGTACTCTCAGAGCCCCATAGAAATTCAAATGGGCAATCGACAAATTAAATTATCAGCTCCTAATTAAGCAGATGTTGACTTTCACTAAAATTGGTAACATATATCCTAGAAATTAATGAATAGCTTGAGAATAACCATGAATTTCATGAAGCTAAAATCTGCCAAAGCCAGGGATGCTGAAGTATGTTCAGGAGAGTTTCCAAATGCATACGTTTCTATAGTTGCTTACACTGTAAGAACTAAAGAATAAGTAAGCTAATTTCCTTTAAAAAAAAAAAAAGACCAAATTGAACTCAAATTCTATTCATCTTTTGGAAGGACTCCAGAGTCGCCAAAGTAGGACCACATCCTCACTTACTCTTGGGGTATCCAAAAAGCTTTGATTATATGAGGTTCTTTTTTAAAATGAAGAAAAATTGAAGGGCCAAGATGGTGGAACAGCATGGAAGTTTTTTTGCATCTCTCATCCCTGAAATACAGCCAGATCAACACTAAACCATCCTGAGCACCTAGAAAACTGATTTGAGGATTAACACAACAATCTGCACAACCTGAACTGAAGAACTTGGCAGGTAGGAGGCATGGAGAGGTGAACCTGGGGAGAAAGCTGCAGAGGGCAGGGAGCTGGTTTTGCTTGTGGAGAGAGGATGGAGATGGGGGGGGGGGGGTGGGGAGAGTATGGAAGGCATCCCCCCTGCCCAAAAGCAGCTGGAGAGAAAAGAAATAGTACACAAGGACTGAACAAAAAAAGGAGAAAGGAGAAAGGAGAGGGTTTAAATTCCATTAAGACTCTATAAACAGGGGGAGTGCAGAGTCTGAAACTCTGTAGCTCTATACCTGGCAGTGCTCTGGTGGGAAGGGCAAATCCCCAGGAGCATTTAGCAAAGTCCTCAGGGTCCTTGGGCCACACAAGGAGAGGCAGTTCCCCTGCTGGGAGGACATTTGGTAGAGGCTGTGTGGCCTCCCCACAGGCAAAGGTCCCAGTGGACTCCAGAGAAAAACCACATTCGCTGGTGCTGTTACAAGGACGTTAAAGGGGAATCCTGGCCCCAGATGTATGTTGTGATTTTCCATAATCCCTGAAATGCTGCTGCTATACAATCAAGTGAAATTTTTTGGGGGCAGGCTGGCACCCAGCCACAGTCTCTGGGCATCTGCAGCAGCACAGTATCCTGAACATTCCTGGGGATGGCAAGCACCTGGCCATTGCTAAGCGAGACCCTACCCGAGAAGGTCTGAGCGGGTCAAAGCCACAGTCCCATAGAAGTGAGATAAAACTCAGCAAAGAGGTGCCACCTGGCAGCTTGATGGCTTGGTCATGGACAGCATAAAAGCAGGGAGTGGATGGAAGCCAGAGACAAAGGACA
This sequence comes from Panthera leo, assembly GCF_018350215.1. Classification (NCBI taxonomy): domain Eukaryota; kingdom Metazoa; phylum Chordata; class Mammalia; order Carnivora; family Felidae; genus Panthera; species Panthera leo. The sequence goes on from NC_056683.1 coordinate 77,429,769, forward strand.
GGTGCTTGACTTGTCAGCTGGGGAGAGTACAGAGTTTTGATTCCAGAGACTAGGTATGGGGTGACACCATTTTCACCCCTCCCTTGCAGGCGCATACAGGCCTACACGCGCCACAGCAATCTACCCCAGTAAGCTAAGCAGCGCCATCTAGTGGAGAACGGAGCCATTACACTAAGCCCCGCCCAACTGGGCCAACCTTGCTGTTCAGAAACAACGCAAGTCTCTCTGCCTGCTTAGTTTATAGGCTATAAAGTACTTCATCATTCAACTTCTGGGGAACGGATGTAATTTCAATCATATTCCAGTCTGTTTGCAGTGTATCTATTCAATTTTTTTCTTTTCTTATTCTTGACTACAAAAGAGAAAACATTTATTTTTATTTTCCATGTCTATTAAAATATTGTTCTTTAATATTTTCTACTATATTTTTTGCTTTTTTGCAAATTTGTCAAGTTCTAGTTTTTAATTCCATAATTTCATTTTATTCTATTTCATTGTATTCATTTTTTTCAAATTTTCAAACATTTTCCTTTTTTCCCTTTTTTTCTCTAATCTATCAAGCTTCTTTCAACAACCAGACCAGACCACACCTAGGATCTAGCACCCTTTATTTGATTTTTTGTGTTGTTTTTAATTTTTTAATTTTTTAATTTTATTTTTTTTTACCTTATAATTTCTTTTTCTCCTTCAAAATGATGAAACAAAGGAAATCACCCCAAAAGAAAGAACAGGAAGAAATGACAGCCAGGGACTTAACCAATTCAGATACAAGCAAGATGCCTGAGCCAGAATTTAGAATCATGATCATAACAATACTGCTGGGGTTGAAAACAGATTAGAATACCTTTCTGAGGAGATAAAAGCTAGTTAGGATGAAATAAAAAATGCTATAACTGAGCTGCAATCTCGAATGGATGCCACAGTGGCAAGGATGAATGAGGCAGAGGAGTGAATCACCAATACAGAAGACAAACTTATAGAGAACAATGAAGCAGAAAAAAAGAGGGAGACTAAGGCAAAAAAGCACGATTTAAGAATTAGAGAAATCAGTGACTCATTAAAAAGTAACAACATGAGGATCCTGGGAAGATGGCGGCGTAGGAGGAGGCTGGGCTCACCAAGCGTCCTGCTGATCACTTAGATTCCACTTACACCTGCCTAAATAACCCAGAAAACCGCCAGAAGACTAGCAGAACGGAGTCTCTGGAGCCAAGCGCAGACGAGAGGCCCACGGAAGAGGGTAGGAAGGGCAGAGAGGCAGTGTGCGCTCCACTGGCCTGGCACACTGGCAGGACTGGCGGGAGGAAGCCGGGGCAGAGGGGCGGCCCTCCAGCCAAGCAGAGCCCCCAAGTTTGGCTTGCAAAAGCGGAGGGGCCAGAAGGAGTGTGTTCCGACAGCAAGCGGGACTTGACATCTGGAAGGTTATAAGCTAACAGCTCTGCTGGGAGAACGGGAGGGCTGGAGGACAATGGGAGGGAGAGTTGTTGAGCCCTGACGACAGAGCTCAGCTTGGCGGGGAACAAAGGCGCTTGTCAGCGCCATCTCCCTCGCCCATCCCCCAGCCAAAATCCCAAAGGGAACCGGTTCCTGCCAGGGAACTTGCTTCCACCGCGCAAATACCCAAAGCTGTGCTTCTGCGGATCCATCCCTCCAGCGGGTCTGACTCCCTCCTGGTGCCACAGGGCCCCTCCCAAAGCAGATCACTGAAGGAAAAGTGAGATGAGCCTGCCCCTCCCACCCCTGTGAACCTAGCCGATCCACCCCAGCTAATACGCCAGATCCCCAGCACCACAAGCCCAGCAGTGTGCAAGTAGCCCAGGTGGGCCACGCCACACCACAGTGAATCCCGCCCCTAGGAGAGGGGAAGAGAAGGCACACACCAGTCTCACTGTGGCCCCAGCGGTGGGCTGGGGGCAGACATCAGATCTGACTGCGCCCCGCCCACCAACGCAAGTTATTCAAGACAGCACAGGGGAAGTGCCCCGCAGTCCTGCACCACTCCAGGGACTATCCAAAAGGACAAAATGGAAGAATTCCCCTCAGAAAAACGTCCAGGAAATAACAACAGTTAACGAACTGATGAAAAATGATTTAAAAAATATAACAGAAACTGAGTTTAGAATAATAGTCATAAAATTAATCGCTGGGCTTGAAAACAGTATAAAGGACAGCAGAGAATCTTTTGCTACAGAGATCAAGGGACTAAGGAACAGCCAGGAGGAGCTCAAAAATGCTATCAACGAGCTGCAAAATAAAATGGAGACAACTACAGCTCAGATTGAAGAGGCAGGAGAGAATAGGTGAACTAGAAGATAAAATTATGCAAAAAAAAAAAGAAGCTGAGAATAAGAGAGATAAAAAAATCCAGGAGTATGAGGGGAAAATTAGAGAACTAAGTGATGCACTAAAGAGAAATAATATATGCATAACTGGTATTCCAGAGGAGGAAGAGAAAGGGAAAGGTGCTGAAAGTGTACTTGAAGAAATAATAGCTGAGAACTTCCCAGATCTGGGGAAGGAAAAAGGCATTGAAATCCAAGAGGCACAGAGAACTCCCTTCAGACATAACTTGAATCAATCTTCTGCATGACATATCATAGTGAAACTGGCAAAATACAAGGATCAAGAAAAAATTCTGAAAGCAGCTAGAGATAAACATGCTCTAACATATAAAGGGAGACTATAAGACTCCTGACTGATCTCTCTACTGAAACTTGGCAGGCCAGAAAGGAATGGCAGGAGATCTTCAATGTGATGAACAGAAAAAATATGCAGCCAAGAATCCTTTATCCAGCAAGTCTGTCATTTAGAATAGAAGGAGAGATAAAGGTCTTCCCAAACAAACAAAAACTGAAGGAATTCGTCACCACTAAACCAGCCCTACAAGAGATTCTAAGGGGGATCCTGTGAGACAAAGTACCAGAGACATCACTGCAAGCATGAAACCTACGGACATCACAATGACTCTAAACCCTTATCTTTCTATAATAACACTGAATGTAAAAGGACTAAATGCGCCAACCAAAAGACATAGGGTATCAGAATGGATAAAAACACAAGACCCATCTATTTGCTGTCTACAAGAGACTCATTTTAGACCTGAGGACACCTTCAGATTGAGAGTGAGGGGGTGGAGAACTATATATCATGCCACTGGAAGTCAAAAGAAAGCTGGAGTAGCCATACTTATATCAGACAAACTAGGCTTTAAATTAAAGGCTATAACAAGAGATGAAGAAGGGCATTATATAATAATCACAGGGTCTATCCATCAGGAAGAGCTAACAATTATAAATGTCTATGCACCGAATACAGGAGCCCCCAGATATATAAAACAATTACTCATAAACATAAGCAACCTTATTGATAAGAATGTGGTCATTGCAGGGGACTTTAACACTCCACTTACAGAAATGGATAGATTATCTAGACACACGGTCAATAAAGAAACAAGGGCCCTGAATGATACATTGGATCAGATGGACTTGACAGATATATTTAGAACTCTGCATCCCAAAGCAACAGAATATACTTTCTTCTTGAGTGCACATGGAACTTTCTCCAAGACAGATCACATACTGGGTCACAAAACAGCCCTTCATAAGTATACAAGAATTGAAATCATACCGTGCATACTTTCAGACCACAATGCTATGAAGCTTGAAATCAACCACAGGAAAAAGTCTGGAAAACCGCCAAAAGCATGGAGGTTAAAGAACACCCTACTAAAGAATGAATGGGTCAACCAGGCAATTAAAGAAGAAATTTAAAAATATATGGAAACAAATGAAAATGAAAATACAACAATCCAAATGCTTTGGAATGCAGTGAAGGCAGTCCTAAAAGGAAAATACATTGCAATCCAGGCCTATCTCAAGAAACAAGAAAAATCCCAAATACAAAATCTAACAGCACACCTAAAGGAAATAGAAGCAGAACAGCAAAGACACCACAGACCCAGCAGAAGAAGAGAAATAATAAAGATCAGAACAGAAATAAGCAATATAGAATCTAAAAAAATGTAGAGCAGATCAACGAAACCAAGAGTTGGTTTTTTGAAAAAATAAACAAAATTGACAAACCTCTAGCCAGGCTTCTCAAAAAGAAAAGGCAGGTGACCCAAATAGATAAAATCATGAATGAAAATGGAATTATTACAACCAATCCCTCAGAGATACAAACAATTATCAGGAAATACTATGAAAAATTATATGCCAACAAACTGGACAACCTGGAAGAAATGGACAAATTCCTAAACACCCACACACTTCCAAAACTCAATCAGGAGGAAATAGAAAGCTTGAAAAGACCTATTACCAGCAAAGAAATTGAATCAGTCATCAAAAATCTCCCAACAAATAAGACTCCAGGACCAGATGGCTTCCCAGGGGAGTTCTACCAGACGTTTAAAGCAGAGATAATACCTATCTTTCTCAAGCTATTCCAAAAAATAGAAAGGGAAGGAAAACTTTCAGACTCATTCTATGAAGCCAGTATTACTTTGATTCCTAAACCAGACAGAGACCCAGTAAAAAAAGAGAACTACAGGCCAATATCCCTGATGAATATGGATGCAAAAATTCTCAATAAGATACTAGCAAATCAAATCCAATAGCATATAAAAAGAATTATTACCATGATCAAGTGGAATTCATTCCTGTGCTGCAGGGCTGGTTCAACATTCGCAAATCAATCAATGTGATACATCACATTACTAAAAGAAAAGATAAGAACCATATGATCCTGTCAGTCAATGCAGAGAAGGCCTTTGACAAAATTCAGCAACGTTTCTTAATAAACACCCTCGAGAAAGTCGGGATAGACGGAACATACTTAAACATCATAAAAGCCATTTAGGAAAAGCCCACAGCTAACATCATCCTCAATGGGGAAAAACTGAGAGCTTTTTCCCTGAGATCAGGAAAACGACAGGGATGTCCACTCTCACCGCTGTTGTTTAACATAGTGTTGGAAGTTCTAGCATCAGCAATCAGACAACAAAAGGAAATCAAAGGCATCAAAATTGGCAAAGATGAAGTTAAGCTTTCACTTTTTGCAGATGACATGATATCATACATGGAAAATCGAATAGACTCCACCAGAAGTCTGCTAGAACTGATACATGAAGTTAGCAAAGTTGCAGGATACAAAATCAATGCACAGAAATCAGTTGCATTCTTATACACTAATAATGAAGCAACAGAAAGACAAATAAAGAAACTGATCCCATTCACAATTGCACCAAGAAGCATAAAATACCTAGAATTAAATCTAACCAAAGATGTAAAAGATCTGTATGCTGGAAACTATAGAAAGCTTATGAAGGAAATTGAAGATATAAAGAAATGGAAAAACATTCCATACTTATGGATTGGAAGAATAAATATTGTCAAAATGGCAATACTACCCAAAGCTATCTACACATTCAATGCAATCCCAATCAAAATTGCACCAGCATTCTTCTCAAAATTGGAACAAGCAATCCTAAAATTCATACGGAACCACAAAAGGCCCCGAATAGCCAAAGTAATTTTGAAGAAGAAGACCAAAGCAGGAGGCATCACAATCCCAGACTTTAGCCTCTACTACAAAGCTGTCATCATCAAGACAGCATGGTATTGGCATAAAAACAGACACATAGACCAATGGAATAGAATAGAAACCCCAGAACTAGACCCACAAACGTATGGCCAACTAATCTTTGACAAAGCAGGAAAGAATATCCAATGGAAAAAAGTCTCTTTACCAAATGGTGCTGGGAGAACTGGACAGCAACATGCAGAAGATTGAAACTAGACCACTTTCTTACACCATTCACAAAAATAAACTCAAAATGGATAAAGGACCTGAATGTGAGACAGGAAACCATCAAAACCCTAGAGGAGAAAGCAGGAAAAGACCTCTCTGACCTCAGCCGTAGCAATTTCTTTCTTGACACACCCCCAAAGGCAAGGGAATTAAAAGCAAAAATGAACTACTGGGACCTTATGAAGATAAAGAGTTTCTGCACAGCAAAGGAAACAACCAACAAAACTAAAAGGCAACCAACGGAAAGGGAAAAGATATTTGCAAATGACATATTGGACAAAGGGCTAGTATCCAAAATCTATAAAGAGCTCACCAAACTCCACACCCGAAAAACAAATAACCCAGTGAAGAAATGGGCAGAAAACATGAATAGACACTTCTCTAAAGAAGACATCCGGATGGCCAACAGGCACATGAAAAGATGCTCAACGTCGCTCCTCATCAGGGAAATACAAATCAAAACCACACTCAGATATCACCTCACGCCAGTTAGAGTGGCCAAAATGAACAAATCAGGAGACTATAGATGCTGGAGAGGATGTGGAGAAACGGGAACTCTCTTGCACTGTTGGTGGTAATGCAAATTGGTGCAGCCACTCTGGAAAACAGTGTGAAGGTTCCTCAAAAAATTAAAAATAGACCTACCCTATCACCCAGCAATAGCAGTGCTAGGAATTTACCCAAGGGATACAGGAGTACTGATGCATAGGGGCACTTGTACCCTGATGTTTATAGCAGCACTCTCAACAATAGCCAAATTATGGAAAGAGCCTAAATGTCCATCAACTGATGAATGGACAAAGAAATTGTGGTTTATATACACAGTGGAGTACTATGTGGCAATGAGAAAGAATGAAATATGGCCCTTTGTAGCAACATGGATGGAATTGGAGAGTGTGATGCTAAGTGAAATAAGCCATACAGAGAAAGACAGATACCATATGTTTTCACTCTTATGTGGATCCTGAGAAACTTAACAGAAACCCATGGGGGAGGGGAAGGAAAAAAAAAAAAAGAGGTTAGAGTGGGAGAGAACCAAAGCATAAGAGACTGTTAAAAACTGAGAACAAACTGAGGGTTGATGGGGGATGGGAGGGAGGGGAGGGTGGGTGATGGGTATTGAGGAGGGCACCTTTTGGGATGAGCACTGGGTGTTGTATGGAAACCAATGTGACAATAAACTTCATATATTGAAAAAAAAAAGTAACAACATCAGAATCACAGGGGACCCAGAAGAGGAAGAAAGAGAAAAAGGAGTAGAAGGTTTACGTGAGCAAATTATAGTGGAAAACTGTCCTAAACCAGGGAAAGACACAGACACAAAAATCCAAGAAGCACAGAGAACTCCCATTAGATTCAACAAAACCACCCATCAACAAGGCATATCATAGTCAAATTCACAAAATACTCAGGCAAGGAAAGAATCATGAAAGCAGCAAAGGAAAAAAAGTCCTTAACCTATAAGGGAATATAGATCAGGTTTTCAGCAGACCCATCCACAGAAACTTGGCAAATCAAAAAGGAATGGCAGGACATATTCCATGTGCTGAATCAGAAAAATATGTAGCCAAGAATTCTTTATCCAGCAAGGCTGTCATTCAAAATAGAAGCAGACATAAAAAGTTTCCCAGACAAACAAAAATTAAAGGAGTTACTGACCACTAAACCAGCCCTGCAAGAAATTTTAAGGGGGACTTTCTGAGGGGAGAAAAGAAAGGGGAAAAAAAAAAGACCAAAAGCAACAAAGACTAGAAAGGACCAGAGAACACCACCAGAAACTCCAACTCTTATAGGCAACATAATAGCATAAATTCCTATCTTTCAGTACTCACTCTAAATGTCAAAGTACTAAATGATTCAATCAAAAGACACAGGGTAACAGAATGGACAAGAAAACAAGATCCATCTATATGCTGTTTACAAAAGACCCACTTTAGACCTAAAGACACCTTCAGATTAAAAGCAATGGGATGGAGAACCATCTATCATGCTAATGATCACTAAAAGAAAGCCAGAGTAGCCATATTTATATCAGACAACCTAGACTTTAAAATAAAGACTGTAACAAGAGATGAAAAAGGGCATTATATCATAATTAAGGGGTCTATTCACAAAGACTAACAATTGTAAACATTTATACTCCAAATGTGCAAGCATCCAAATATATAAATCAGTTAATCACAAACATGATGAAACTCATTGATAATAATACCATAATAGTAGGGTACTTGAACACCCCACCTATAGCAAAGGATAAATCATCTAAACAGAAAATCAACAAGGAAACAATGGGTTTGAATGACACACTGGACCACATGGACTTAACAGATATATTCAGAACATTTCATCCTAAAGCAGAGGAATACACATTCTTCTCCAGTGCACATGGAATGTACTCCAGAATAGACCACACACTGGGACACAAATCAGCCCTCAGCAAGTACAAAAAGATCAAGATCATACCGTGCATATTTTCAGACCACAACGTTATGAACTTTGAAATGAACCATAAGAAAAAATGTGGAAAGATAACAAATACTTGGAGACTAAAGAACATCCTACTAAAGAATGAATGGTTAACAAAGAAGTTAAAAAGGAAATTGAAAAGTACAGTGAAGCCAAGGAAAATGATAACACCACAGCCCCAAACCTCTGGACCACAGCAAAGGTGGTCATAAGAGGGAAGTATATAGCAATTCAGGCTTTCCTAAAGAAGGAAGAAAGGTCTCAGATACACAACCCAACCTTACACCTTAAAGAGATGGAAAAAGAACAGCATATAAAACCCAAAACCAGCAGAAGACTGGAAATAATAAAGATTAGAGCAGAAATCAATGCTATCGAAACCAAAAAAACAGTAGAACAGATCAATGAAACCAGAAGCTGGTTCTTTGAAAGAATTAACAAAACTGATAAACTACTAGCCAGTTTGATCAAAAAGAAAAAGGAAAGGACCCAAATAAATAAAATCAAGAATGAAAGAGGAGAGATCACAACCAACACAACAGAAATAAAAACAGTAATAAGAGAATACTGTGAGCAATTATATGCCAATAAAATGGGCAATCTGGAAGAAATGGACAAATTCCTAGAAACATATATAAACTACCAAAACTGAAACAGGAAGAAATAGAAAATTTGAACAGACCCATAACCAGTAAAGAAATCGAATTAGTAATCAAAAATCTGCCAAAAAACAAGAGTTCAGGGCCAGATGGCTTTGCAGGGGAACTCTACCAAACATTTAAGGAAGAGTTAACACCTATTCTCTTGAAGCTGTTCCAAAAAATAGAAATGGAAGGAAAACTTCCAAACTCTTTCTATGAAGCCAGCATTACCTTGATTCCAAAACCAGACAAAGATCCCACTAAAAAGGAGAACTATAGACCAATTTCCCTGATGAACATGGATGTCAAATTCTCAACAAGATAGTAGCTAACCGGATCCAACAATACATTAAAAAAATTATTCACCACAACCACGTGGGTTTATACCTTGGATGCAGAGCTGGTTCAATATACAAAGAACAATCAATGTGACTCGTCATATCAATAAAAGAAAGGACAAGAACCACATTATCCTCTCAACAGATGCAGAGAAAGCATTTGACAAAATACAGCATCCTTTCTTGATAAAAACCCTCAAGAAAGTGGGGAAAGAAGGATCATACCTCAAGATCATAAAAGCCATATATGTAAGACCCACCGCTAATATCATCCTCAATGGGGAAAAACTGAGGGCTTTCCCCCAAGGTCAGGAACAAGACAGGGATGTCCACTCTCACCACTATATTGGAAGTCTTAGCCTCAGCAATGACACAACACAAAGAAATGAAAGGCATCCAAATCGGCCAAGAGGAGGTCAAATTTTCAGTCTTCACAGATGACACGATACTGTATATGGAAAACCTAAAAGATTCCACCAAAAAACTGCTAGAACTGATCCATGAATTCAGAAAAGTCGCAGGATATAAAATCAACGCACAGAAATTGGTTGCACTCCTATACACCAATAATGAAGCAACAGAAAGAGAAATCAAGGAATCGATCCCATTTACAATTGCACCAAAAACCATAAAATAGCTAGGGATAAATCTAACCTAAGAGGTGAAACATCTATACACTGAAACCTATAGAAAGCTTATGAAAGAAATTGAAGAAGACACAAAAAAATGGAAAAAGATTCCATGCTCCTGGATAGGAAGAAAAAATATTGTTAAAATGTCAATACTACCCAAAGTAATCTACATAAACAATGCAATCCCTATCAAAATATCCCCAGCATTCTTCACAGAGCTAGAACAAACAATTCTAAAATTTGTATGGAACCAGAAAAGACCCTGAATAGCCAAAGCGATCTTGAAAAAGAAAACCAAAGCAGGAGGCATCATAATCCCAGACTTCAAGCTATACTACAAAGCTGTAATCATCAAGACAGTATGATACTGGCACAAGAACAGACACTCAGATCAATGGAAAAGAATACAGAACCCAGAAATGGACGCACAAACATATGGCCAACTGATCTTTGACAAAGCAGGAAATAATATCTAATGGAATAAAGACAGTCTCTTCAGCAAGTGGTGCTGGGAAAACTGGACAGCGACATAGAGAAGAATGAACCTAGACCACTTTCTTACATCATACACAAAAATAAACCCAAAATGGATGAAAGACCTAAATATAAAACAGGAAGGCATCAAAATTCTAGAGGAGAAAACAAGCAAAAACCTCTTTGACCTCGGCCACAGCAACTTCTTACTCAACACATCTCTGGAGGCAAGGGAAACCAAAGCAAAAATGAACTATTGGGACCTCATCAAAATAAAAAGCTTCTGCACAGCAAAGGAAACAATCAGCAAAACTAAAAGGCAACCAATGGAATGGGAGAAGATATTTACAAATAACATATCAGATAAAGGGTTAGTATCCAAAATCTATAAAGAACTTATCAAACTCAACACCCAAAAAACAAATAATCCAGTAAAGAAATGGACAAAAGACATAAATAGACACTTCAAAGGAAGACACCCAGATGGCCAACCAACACATGAAAAAATGCTCAACATCACTCATCATCAGGGAAATACAAATCAAAACCACAATGAGATACCTCACACCTGTCAGAGTGGCTAACATTAATGACTCCGGCAACAAGAGACATTGGTGAGGATGCAGAGAAAGAGGATCTCTTTTGCACTGTTGGTGGGAATGCAAACAGGTGCAGCCACTCTGGAAAACAGCCACTCAAAAACATTTTTGAGATTCCTCAAAAAATTAATAACAGAGCTATCCTACAACCCAGCAATTGCACTACTAGGTTTTATCCAAGGGATACAGGTATGCTGATTTGAAGGGGTACATGCACCCCAATGTTTATAGCAGCACTACCACAATAGCCAAAGTGTATACACACACACACACGCACACACACACGTGTGTGCGTGTATATACACAATGGACTATACACACACACACACACACACACACACACACACGTGTGTGTGTGTGTATACACAATGGACTATTACTCTGCAATAAAAAAAGAATGAAATCTTGCCATTTGCAACTAAGTAGAGGGTATTATGCTAAGTGAAATTAGTCAGTCAGAGAAAGACAAATATCATATGACTTCACTCATATGAGGACTTTTAGATACAAAACAGATGAACATAAGGGATGGGAAGCAAAAAATAATATAAAAACAGGCAGGATGACAAAATGTAAGAGACTCTTAAATATAAAGAACAAACAGAGTGTTGCTGGAAGGGTTGTGGGAGAGGGGATGGGCTAAATGGGTAAGGGGCTTAAGGAATCTACTCCTGAAATCATTTTTGCACCATGTGCTAACTTGGACGTAAATTATAAAAAATAAATAAATTCTAGAAAGTAAAAAAATAAAATAAAATAAAGTAAAATAAAGAAACATTTTTGTTCTGCTTGTTTTTACATAACAGTTCTATCACCTAACACATTTCAAACTGATGACTTGGAAGCACTATCTTTCTTTGGTAGGAAAACATCCTCCCATCCCATGTTCCTGTTTGGCTTTAGTCTACTTAAGCCTTTTCTTTTAGTGTAATAGGATTAACAGAAGCTAATCACAGTTCAAGACTATAGTTTACCAACCTGCCTTTCTCTTGTTTAGTGAAATTCCCCTTCACACCATCACTCAGCCCCTGCTGATCCTGAGAGGCACTACAGAAGGCAGGAAGAAAGGAATGCATGCTTGCTTTCTGAATTGAAAAAGAAGGATTTCATTTGTTTTAGAAAAGCCAAGCTACCAAAAATTAAATCAAATCAAATAAAGCCTTAATTCAGCCATAAAGCCACACACTAGAAAGGCAAGTGTGAGGCAGGTATTTTGGGGAACTACATAGTTGTCTACAGAGGTTCCAAAGTCCTTTCAACTTCTATCAGGATGACTATAGATCATATAGTCTGCATAAAACTTGCCATTCCACAGCATTATCAACAATAGCCAAACTATAGAAAGACCCCAAGTGTCTGTTGACTGATGAATTAGAAGATGTAATACATATAATATATATAACTGGATATATATATAACATATATAATGGAATATTACTCAGGCATCAAAAAGAATGAAATCTTGCTATTTGCATTGACATGGATGGAGCTGGAGTGTATATGCTAAGCAAAATAAGACAGAGAAAGACAAATACCATATTATTTTCACTCATATGTGGAATTTAGGAAACAAATCATATGAACATATGATAAAAGAAAAAAAAGAAGGAAGCAAACCATAAGAGACTCTTAACAATAGAAAACAAACAGGGGTGATGGAGGGAGGTGGGTGGGGGATGGGCTAGATGGAGGATGGGTATTAAGGAGGACACTCGTTTTGATATGTAAGTGATGAATCACCAAATTCTACTCCTCAAACCAATATTACACTATATGTTAACTAACTAGAATTTAAATTAAAAATTGGAATAAAGAAACGAAATAAAAACATCTTTAAAAAAAAAAGATTTGCTATTCCAATTTTATAACTCCCAATCTCTCCTCTCCCATCTGCCAGGGTTGTAGTTCAAATAATCTGATTTTTTTTTTCTCCCAAAATATCAGGGAATCAATGTATATACAGCTTCAAGTTTTCAGAACCACTTAAGTTCCCTCTGGGGAAGTAGTAACCAAAGCCCTCAGTATGCTTCCTTCAGCAGTGCCAGAATTCTATAAAGTCCCTCCCAAGTTAACTCCTCTGGCCTGGCAGCAGGTGAATATCCCTGGAACACTGGGAAGAGCACAGAGACCTTTGCAGCCTGAAATATCAACTCCAACACCTCCTTTTCTCTTTTTCTCCTCTGTTTTCCCCACCTCTCTTCTCCTTTCCACTTTTCCCCACCCCCAATGCTCCCCTACTTCTTCCTCACTCTCCTCTTCCCACCCCTCTCCTTAAAGCACCCTGTGGATGTTGACTGTAATTTTCCCCCTGGGGAAAAAGGAGTAATTCACTTCCAGAGGATTTGCCTGGAGGAGCCACACACAGGCAAAGTCCAAACCTGTCAGCTACTGTATTCCCTCTCTCCCCAACCCAAGCTGGCCACAGAATAAGGGTATAGGGTCTGCCTTTCCTTGCACCACCTGGACCCTTCTCTGCCTGGGCCTCCACCAACAAAGGGCTCAGGAGGTGAGACCGTGGTCCACACCGCCAACCCTGTAGGCCAGGTTTATAGCGTGGACAGCGCTGCCCTCTAGTGTTTGCAACCGGGAGCCCTGAGGGCGCCATCAGCTTCAGAATTTCTCTTTTACAGGCTAAGCAAGATCTGAAGCACCTCAGAGCTCCGACCTCCAAGTTATCCTCCACCGCCACCGCCCTCATCACACCCCGGCTCACCTTTTCATCCCACCCACCCCCTTCGCTGTTCAGTGGTGTCCTGCGCGCCTGCAAACCTGCCTGGTGATTTAGTAAACTGCTCCCTGCTCCTGTTCCTGTTCCTGCTCCTGCTCCTCCTCCTCCTCCACCTCCTCCTGCCAGCTCTCGCTCACGCCTCCTCTTCCAGTCGGGGCACCCAGACTTCGCAAAGCGCAGCGCCTGCCGCCTGCAGCGCCACGGGGCAGCCCAGCGCATCGCGCTCCCAGCTCCTTCTGGCCGCAGCCAGGGGGCACGGGCGCTGCAAAGGACGCTCGAGGGCCCAACGCCCCTGGACTCAGCGTGCTCCAGAGCTGGGTGTTGAGAGAAGCTGTGCTTTCATAAAGCTCGGGAGAGAACGGAGCGCGTTCGGAGTGAGACTTGGAGAGCCAGCGGGACGCCCCAGGTCGCCCAGTACGACGCGGCTGCACGCACCGTCCACAAGGTGAGGGGCGCACGCTTCCGGGGACGACCTCGGCCTCCCTGCTCACCCCCTCCCCAGGCCAGGGGCTCAAGCTCTGGTTGAGGGATTTTTGCCCCCTCTGAGGCGCGAAGGCAGCCGGATTGGGACAAGGGGAGGGAGACTACAGGGGTCGCGTGGGCACTGTGTCTGCCCCCTGGACCTCTTAGTAAGGAACGCATTTCTAGGTTAGACAATCCCCAAACGTGTGAAGCTGCGTGTCGACATTGTGTATAATTGTGGTTGAAGAATTTTATCCTGCTGCCCTTGCCAAAAGATTTGAGGCGGCTTAAAGATGAAATGAATGTGGGAGGGGTGCTAGGAGGAAAAAACTTGAGTGGAAATCACGCGGAGATGGGTGTGCGGCGAGGACCGCTGGAGGACGAGGTGATTTCAAAGCCAACGCTGATTGAAAAACCTTTGATTGGAAAGGATCGTACGGTTGCTCCAGCCCTCAGAAAATAATGATGTGCTTAGCCTGATAAAGAAAATACCCAGATGGGGAGATGATGGGTTTGACTCATGTTCTTAAATTACAAAATAAACCTTGAAAGTGCAAGTTAAGACGTGAAGTTTAGTCTTTGGCTATTTCCAAACCCAATACTGCAAGGTGAGAGACTGGCCTCCTGCGTAATGAAAAGGAAAGGGAATCCAGGCTACATGGAAGTGATTCCTGCTCCTATCACAGGATGATACATGATTTTGCCTTGTTAATACATACATACTTTTGCTTTTTTGCGCCTTTTTTTTTAACCTGTATCCAGTTTTGTATAGGACCTTGTATTCAACTCCACCCTGCTTGTCCTTGAGTTACAAGGGTGAGGCAGAGGGTGTCAGCATCCCAGGATGATGCTTTCTAACCTTCCTCACTGTCCTTCCCTGCCTCCTGCACCAAATCTGAGTCCAGGAGGGAATAATAGATGGTCAAGTAAGTTGGGGGAGGGGTGTTTTTCCAAAATATGTCAGGGTTCTCCTACCACTCTTCTTTTACCCCAAGCTCCAGCAGTTTATGCTCCTGTTCTGAACTTGACATTACTAATACATTTTCCATGGTTACACATTTGGACATAATGTGCATGACCTTAGACACCCAGGGTGGACTTATGAATCTAGGGCTTCCCTGACTTAACCCTGTTTATGGAGCAGGAAGCAGGGGCCTGGATCTGGCTCTCCATGCAGCTTCTTTCATAGGGAGCATATTTGCAATACTTTCAAAATACAGATTTGAAATACAGAAAGGAAATTATGAGCCAGCCTTTCTGTACTTCTGATGCACTTGTATTCCTACTGAATTAAATGAGATGACCCTGTCTTCAACAAATAAATGAGTGGAGGCGTTTGAGGCCCATTTAGCAAGTGCAGAAAATATGCCTGCCTGCCTTTCTCCTCCCTTCAGAACTTTAGCCCTTAGACCACAGAACTGTGAAAATGAAGCTAGCCTCCCAAGTGGGACTCAGTTCAATTTCTGTACCATGTTTAAAGCAACGTGTGTTGCTTATTTCTGAAATTGCACAGCACCTCCACAACTATTTTGCTGCCTTGAAGTGGGAGAAATACTTCTGCCCAGATATTTCATCACTAGAGATCTATACAGAGAAACTCATTCAAATCCTGACTCATCATTGTTGATAGAACTTAACTATTATGTCATCATCATCTGATATGGGCTTTTGAAACCCAGGGATTTCTACAGATCTCTGTATAAATTGAGACTTGTAATGATGGAACTGGAAAGGAGCTCAAAAAATAATGTAGCCAAAACTGTGGTTCTCAGAGTCTTGGTAAATGCATGCCTAAATATTCCTTTAGGTGGTAATTCTTCCTCTTATAAAGATTTCCAGGAATGAAGACTTCACAGATTACTTTTATATTAAAAAGTATTCAAATTGACTATTTATATCTACAAGCTGGCAAATTTAAAATTCTACAGGAATCAACATCACAAACAGTAAACTCAAGTTTTCATTTTCTCTTCTCCTGCCCATGGTAACTTGACTTGGGGCATATTCCTAGGCCAGGTGTTCCTGGGTATCTTCCTGGACACACCTTTCCCTTGGGCACGTGAGGACACATAAACCACAGCGTACCTTGATACTCACCCTGATGTCACCTTTGTTCGCCATTTTGGTATCTATTCAAAACATTTCCTCCCCATTTCTTCTTATTGATGCCTGGCCAGCATTAATTACGTAAACAAACTTCCTTTTCTTTTGAGATAAATAACCAAGTCAGGATTTCTCAGAGACAGTATTTAGGAAGAAACAAAATCTAGGACACACCACAAGCTCAGGTGATGCTGCAATATGTTCCCGTTCCTGTTTGATGAGGTTATTACTGGAGAGCAAAGTGAGGTTATCACCAACAGCATCTCATCCCCAACTGGCTGAAGCTCCTCTCTATCAACATATTACACCATCACCACCACAAAGATTCCAAGGCTTCAGATTGAAAGCAGATCCCTTTACAGAAAACCTTAGGCCCTGACCTGATGGGTTATCTTCTCATTGCTCAAGCATCTGATTCCCTACACCTCACCTTTATACACATGTCATTTTTTCATGCCTGTGGTCCTTCTTGGAATTTTATTTCTATGCTAGCCTTTAAAAGTAAAAGATCTGAAGCTAATATTTTAATATGGGGAGGCTTTTCCTCCATTTCTGTAGGCTTATTTACATGAGAAAATAAGCTTGAGGCTGCTCAAGAAGTGAATTTCCACAAAATAGGGATTTATTATTCATACCATATGTTATCAAGGCCATTTCAGGGTAGAGGTGAATCTGGGCATCTCATGCTATATACTCCTTTCCCCTCCACCTCCCACATTTTTATATGTATGAAATTATATGAACATTAACTTCATGAAAACACTGAATATGCTCTATGGGCAAGGAGGGGGCAGATGGATGGACAAGGAAGGAGAAAAGGGAGAAGAAATGGGTGAACAAGGGAGAGAAAGGGGGCAATGGGGCAGCAACTCTTTAGAGTGGCTGACTACTCCCTTGTTTCCTCCTCCCTGAGTCGTTTTGTAGAACCAGTATTGTGGCCCCTAAAGCTTAGGGCCCAGGTGAGTGAATTTACCAAAGTCCATCCTCCTGGGAATAAAAGGACTTTCATCAATATTCTATCTACTTTTCATAATTTGGTGTCCCTTTTCAAATTTTTTGGATTAAAAAACTAAGAACCAGAATTTATAAAGATCAATTAACCAATTTGTTGTTCCTAAATCACAACAAATTGGTAAAATCCTTGAGAATTCTATTTCTAATACAGTTTGATTCTAATCTTGTTTTTCATTTTTAGTGTTCTCTCTTTCTTTTTCTTTCTCTTTTTTGTCTTGCCCACTGTGGATTAGCTGATTCACTATGGTCCTTATCCTAATAGATTTCAATGCTTTCATTTCATGATTTTATTCTCCTAAGACATGCCAAATGAAAAATAACATAGCCAGTGGAAAACTTGTAATAGGTTCATTGTTAGCACTCTCTCCTGTTGGTCAGTCCTCAACACATACAGCTGTAGGATTAGGAAGGCAAAATCCTTTACAAAAAGCTGTAAAACCCAATTCTTCTACATCTGGATCATTTAAAACTACAAGTTGTAAGAGGAATGAGCATCTCAAGATTCTAGTTATCGGTACAGACCAGATGGAAAGTCTTTATGAAATCTGGCATGAGAAGGAAAGCATTTTTATAGCAAGAATATAATATTTTGAAAAACAGCAACCAATAGAAGCAGCAGCATGCAATTCTAAAATTCTTAGATCCTTCTAATGACCCCGTCTACCTAAAGCAACCAAATAAAGTAAAACCAGACTCCAGGAAATGTCTTTCCTTAGCTGCAACTGTTCTTTATCCCTTTATCAGATAATGGGCATGTGGTGATATTTCCAAGGGATTTTGGAGGAATCTGACTTAAACGTTAAAGTATGAGTTTTGTTGGGACAGCTTGCCCAAGGAAGTCACATTTGTGTCAAGATTTGTAATCTTGGGACTTGAAGACAAGCCAGAGTGTCTTTGGGGAGTAAACTTCACCAAATGGATAATGAGAGTTATAGGAAATACCTCTCAAAAAATGACTTCAGCTACAATACCCTAATAATGTTCAGAGGTCCATTCATCTGCACTGGTGGGAGTGGGGAGGAGGAAGGAACCAATATGATGAACGTCTGCGTCTGCTATGCTTCAAGAACTGTACCAAGAACTGCACATACATTCTTTTATTTAATCCTCAGAAAAGCACTGTAGGGTAAGTGTTATCAGCCCCACAATTATCAGCTTCACATTCTTTCATTAAAAATCCGTATTTGCCATCCAACCACCTGACCTGCTGTCCTTTTCAGGGAGCTTCAAAAAATCCAGACAGAGCAAAGTGAACATACACAAGGAGAATACCTAGAGAGAAGGTCTGAGAAGTATGCTGGTAATTGAGGGAATCCTATGAATTTGGACTTTACCCTATAGGCCTGGGGGAATTATTATAGGATTTTTAAAAGTATTTATTAATAATAATATTCATACAGAGATGTATACAAATCCTAGTTGTTAAGCTCAGCAACTTTTCTCAAAGTGAACATACCCATGTTACTAACCACCACCAAGATAAGAAATGGCACATCACCACACAAGTAACCTTCCCAACCCCACCCAGACATCACGTCAACCTCCCTAAATGCAACTCCCTGCATTCCAACATCATAGATTATTCTGAGCTTTCTATCTGTGTAAAGTGTATAGAATGGTATCTTTTATGATTTGGTTCAGTGTTATATTCATGAGATTCATTCATGCGGATGGTTATACTAGTAATTTGTTCACTTGTTGCTGTTGTTATATACCATTGTGTTGTATGAATGTGCCACGATTTAATTATCCAGTCTACCATTGATGGGCGTTTGGGTTGTTTCCAGGTTTTTGCTATGATAATGCTTCATTATGGTATTTTAAGCTGTTGGCCAAAATAATTAGTTTGGTATTATAGAGAAGCCATTCTCGCTGCACTACAGAGTGAAAGAGAATAAGTGTGGAGGAGGCAGTTGCCCTGAGAGCCCAAGCCAAGGTAGTAGCAGTAGACAAGGAGAGAGGGAAACAAGAACACAATTAATTAGGGCTACAGTGGAAGAAGGAAATGATAATGTACAAATAATAAATAGACATAGAGAGTGAAGGAAAGTATGGAATGCAGGACAACTCTCAGCTTCCTAAACTTGATGAATAATGTTTCCTTTCACCAAGACTGAGAACACAGGAGAATGAACAAAAACATATTTGTTGGATCTCAGAAGATTAAAAGAATTGCCCAAGATGACTCCAAATCTGTGCTTCTGCCACAAAGCACTTTGTTTCTCCCCTGGCTCCCACCAAGCCCCTTCCTCCTGCAAAATCACCCCTCACACCCCAAATGGTAATAGTTAGTTACATAAAAAGAAACATGAACTACTTCATGTTTCCTGAACTGTTGACCTATGAATCATTTGCTTTTCCCTTCAATTTTGTCTCACAATTACCAAAAGAGAAGGAGATGATAATGAATCAGCTAAAACTTTGTTTTACTGCAAGATAGAATTCTTCGCAAGAGAGTAGAAATAAATGAAATAGACTGCAGATGGCCTAGTCTTGCTCTGGTTCATTCAGGAGGGCAGATGTAGTTAACAAAATGTGCAGAGAAGCTGATTCCAGCACTTCATGGAAGAGTTGTCCAACACTATCTGACTCATAGTTAAGACTACCTGTGAAGTATGCACTCTGCATCACTGGGAAGTGCAGCATGTTTGGGGACATGTCACAGGTTGGGTTCTCAGTGGTCTAAGAGAAACACAGTCTAAGATGGGTTTTATTGTGCAGTATGTTGATTAGGGAATGCCCTTGTCTTGAGAGCCACAATGGAGGAAATGAAGGAAACAGGATTGGACTGAGGGAGAAACTGAGTTGCAGAACAACAGCCTCAGCCAACCCTGTGGGGAATCTGAGCTAAAAGGATCCATCATAGTTGCTCCAAACTAGGTGAAAAGGGTCCGGCTTTCCAACCCCTTCCTCCATCAGGCACTGAGTGGGAGCTACCCCGAAAAGAGCACCATTTTGGGAGAGGCAGCTCTCAATGGCCAAGGACATCCCCAAAGGGGCTGATGGCTGAAGGCTGTCCAGACCCAATCTCAGCAGCTGGCTACAAGCTCTTTCTTGAAGGAGGGATCTGGGCAATATGCTTCTGTGTCCTTCTCAGGATATTTTTTTATTTGGACTTCGACTACAGAGGATTAAGCTAGATAACCTTGCAGGCCTTCCAGCTCTGACATCTGCATATACTTATTTCATTAGATTTTCCAGGTTCCTGGCAGCATTGGGATTTGCATTTACTTATTTCATATACCCAGGTTTGTAAGCCACTGAACAGTTTACAAACTTGTAAATATTTTTCCATTTCACCTTTAGTCCCTCCTCCCTCCCATTTCAGCACGTAAATATATCACTTGAATCGCTGAACGTGGATGGAAAGCAAGAATTCCTATAAACATATGTGGTCCCTTGATGCAGAACTTCTCGTGAGAAGGTAGAGAGGGTGAACTGCCAACTGTCTTGGGAAGGAATTTTTAAATCATAAGGGGACTGTGTGTGTGTGTGTGTGTGTGTGTGTGTGTGTATGTTTAATGCTTGAACTTGAAATACACTTTGCCATAACTGCTCCTTTTATGATTGGACCTGCATGACAGCTGAAATATAACAGAAAAACTGCTCACGAAAAACCTCTCCTTGATATCTCTGCCTGTTCAATTAAGTAACATAGTACCCCACAAAGAGATTTTATGCTGTACACTTTTGACAAGGGCTGACTGAAACTTGGCAGCTTGAAGAACCTCTCAGAACAAATTCTACCAGGGAAACCCCTGCAGTCACATCCGACACAGCAGTTCCTGAGCTGGAGATGCTGCCTCTGACCTCATGCTGCATTCTACCTTTGCCTTCAATTCTGGGGCTGCTGCTCCCAGCTATACCACAACTGTATTTAGCGAACTGCTACCAAGAACCACTCCACACAATTTCTATGGCCCAGAAAGGACAGAATTACACTCTGTTTTCTACATCCATCCCAGCTCCATTCCTTGGTGCTAGTTTGGTTTTCTTTCAGAAATAATTTTTGTGTCTACAAAAGCATAATCTTTTTAAATTTTTTTAATGTTTATTTATTTTTGAGAGAAAGACAGTACATGAGTGGGAGAGGGGCAGAGAGAGAGGGAGACACAGAATCCAAAGCAGGCTCCAGGCTTTGAGCTGTCAACACAGAGCCCAATGCAGGGCTCGAGCTCACAAACAGTGAGATCACGACCTGAACCAAAGTCAGATGCTTAGCCAACTGAGCCACCCAGGTGCCCCAAAAGCATAATCTTTTAAGAAAACATCACTAGTTTTTTGGCCTTCATTGTATTGATTTTCCGTAGTGTTATTATTCTGATTCTCCAGTTTGCTTCTGTTGATTGTAATCCGATTCTCTCCCCTTTGTCCTTATCACCTAAAGTAATTTATTTGATTCCTCTGTGCTTCATTGTCCCATCTCTAAAATGTGAATCACAACTCCTGCCTTATAGACCGACTGTAAGGAGTAAAGAAAACTTAGTACAACTTAGGCCATGAAGAAATGTTATTATTATAATTATTGTCATTATTATTCTTATGGGGGTGTTGTACAAATAATCCTGACCTAAAATGAGGTGAAGAATGTGGTCCTGGCTTTGGAGAAAATAAAGAGAAATGGGTCCACGCCAAGTTCCACTGCCCTGAACCCTGTTGGCAAGAATTTTTCTCTTTTAATTACCACCATTGCTTCTGATCAGATATATCCTCAAACACCAGAGAATGCCTTTCCCTGCTACTTTCTCCAACCACTGAATCTCTACACCCTGAATCCACTCACACATCCTTTCTTTATACACACAGGACACGAGACTGAGCCCAGTACGTGACTCTGGAGTTTCATTTGCAATTTCTCTGCACCTGGAAAGTGCACACTCTATAGTGATGCCTCTCAAACCATAGTGTGCAGGAGAAGTACCAGGAAAGCATGTTAAACCTCATGCTCCTGGTCCCCACCTGCAAAGCTACTAATCAGCAGGGGAGGGGGGTGAAGCCAAGGATTTAAATTTCTCGCAAAATCCCAGGTAATGCCAATGCTGCTTATCTGGCAAACCACACTCTGGGTAGCGCAGATCTATGGGAGTCAGCATGACATACAAAACTAAATGTTTTTGTTAAAGCTAAAGAAACAGGAAAATATGTCAGGGAACTTACTCTTAAAGAACTACAGCCCTGATGAGAGATAAGTAATCTTTAAGCAATAAAATGTGTTGCTGTCATGCTGGAAGTATTTTATTACCAGAGAACTCTTTATGGGGAAGGGAAACTGCCTTTAAAAATGAGCAAGAATATCACATCAATGAGACAATGGCCATCTCAAAGGGTACTAAAAATTTACAAAATTCAATATACAGTAAAACCTTGGATTGAGAATAACTTGTTCTACTAGTGTTCCTCAAGACATTTCCTCAACACTAGTGTTCCTCAAACATTTCTAATAAATTTTAACTTGATAAATGAGCGATATCTTGCAATTTGAGTAGTACATAAGGCCAAATGTCACATAATCACAACTGAGCCAATGATTCTTGAAATTTGCTTTGATATATGAGTGCTTTGGATTACAAGCATGTTTCTGGAACTAATTATTCTTGCAAACCAAAGTTTTACTGTATACTTATGATTTTTTAAAAACTGGCAAACTATAAACCACAATTTCTTTATCCATTCATCAGTTGATGGACATTTAGGCTCTTTCCATAATTTGGCTATTGTTGAGAGTGCTGCTATAAACATTATGGGGGAGGGGAAGGAAAAAAAAAAAGAGGTTAGAGTGGGAGAGAGCCAAAGCATAAGAGACTGTTAAAAACTGAGAACAAACTGAGGGTTGATGGGAGGTGGGAGGGAGGGGAGGGTGGGTGATGGGTATTGAGGAGGGCACCTTTTGGGATGAGCACTGGGTGTTGTATGGAAACCAATTTGACAATAAACTTCATATATTGAAAAATAAATAAATAAATAAATAAATAAATAAATAAAAAAAATTAAAAAAAACTGGCAAACTAGCAAACTGGAAATAGAAGAAATAAATTTCTTAGTAAACTGGAAATAGAAAGGAACAGTTTTTCACATTAAGAACATCTTTCTCAGGGTGCCTGGGTGGCACAGTTGGTTAAGCAGCTGACTTTAGCTCAGGTCATGATCTCACGGCTCATAGGTTTGAGCCCCATGTCTGGCTCTGTGCTGACAGCTCAGAGTCTGGAACCCACTTCAGATTCTGTATCTCCCTCTCTCTCTGCCCCTCCACCACTAGTGTTCTGTCTCTCTCTGTCTCTCAAAAATGAATAAAAACATTTAAAAACTTTTTTTTCAAAGAACATCTTTCTCGGGGCACCTGGGTGGCTCAGTCAGTTAAGCATCCAGCCCAGGTCATGATCTCGCAGTTCCTAGGATCGAGCACCACGTCAGGCTCTGTGCTGGCAGTGTGGAGCCTGCTTAGGATTCTCTGTCTCTCTCTCTCTCTGCCCCTACCTCACCCACACTCTCTCTCAAAATAAATAAATTAATTTAAAAAAAAGAATATCTTTCTCAAACAATAGACAACATCATGCTTATTGGTAAAACCCTATAAAGACAAGGATGCCTAACAGCAGCAGTATTTAACAGTCATCTGAATGTTCTAATCAATGTGATAGAAATAAGGAAAAGAAAAAAATAGAGAAAGTGATATAAATTTATAAGTACTGGTCATGCAGTAACTATATTATTACTTACAGATGATGTGATTATCTACTAGGAAAACACAAGTGAATAAATGAAAATGCCATTAAAAAGCATGCAGACAATAACATGTCTAGCTACAAACTATACAAAAGCCAATAGTTTGCCTGATTAGCAACAATATAATTGTAGACATTTCTACTAAGCTTGCAAATCAGTGGGGAGAAAACAGGCCTGAGAAGTGTAAAAAGATTCTGTCAGAGTCCAGGAAGAATGAGAATTAAACGCTCACCTCATCTGAGGAAGATGGAGGACGAGGACCCTGGAGAAAAAGACTCCACATTCCAAAACCAATCCCTATGAACTCTGTAATATTTATCCCTCCACAATTTCTGACAACACAATGTGGCACTGTAATTAACTCTCTCCTGTATTACTCTAAATGTACAAGAATAGTATACTTACTTAAGTAGCTTACACCTTAAAACTTTATTACATAGTACAAATTTTAATTTGAACTCTGTCCTACTCAAGGAAATTTTTGTCACCTGCATGAGAATTTGGCATTTAGTAATCCATAAATCTCTCCTGCCATTATTGTCCAGCATAATTTAAGTAAACATTCAGGGAAGGAGAACGGTTTCCTTTTTCATTACATTTTCATTTGATCATTCTGTCCCTCTGAACCTAATTAAATTCCTTACACAGATGTTTTTAAAAAATCAAGTATTAAATATGACATTTAATTAGTAATTAAAAATTTTGCAAATTACTAAGATGCACTCATATTGGCTAGCATATTTTATTTCAAAGATTCTAAAATGGCAAAGCAATGTCATCTCCTGACCTTTTCTGTGACATGATAAAGCCTGGTTCTGTGTGGGCAGCCGTGGCCTTAATTTATGCCCAAGGCATTGGAGGACCAAAATGTACTCACCCTAGGTTTTGGTCACTTACATATAAATGTAGCACCTTACCAAAAGGGATGAAAAATGACTTTAGAGGAAACAAAATTCTCAAAGCTCAGAAGATCTGATTAGTTTTTCAGCCTGGTAGAGTGACAATGGCCCTGTGATTCAGATGGAGCAATTTTCTCCAGCACATCCATGGCAGTTTATGCCTTCGTACCAAAAAGGTGGCCAACTGGGTCCCATTGACTTTTGCAGAATCTCTCACTTTGCCTTGAGTGTACTAAGTGCCTCTTTCGCAGGCATATATAATATTGGTATGCATTTAATTAATAACTGATGATTCTATAATATTGTTATTATGATTGTTATGCATTACTATTATATTAAAATATATAGTATTTGTAGCATATGGTTTGTCTGTTTAAATAAAAGATGAGTATGAATGTAGGGGTAAGAAGGGATGGAGTAGAGATTTAGGGTTAGAAGGCCTAAGTGAATGTCCCAGCTTCCTGGCTGTGTGAGCTATAGGGTCTGTCATCACTATAATAGGACAGTAATACCTGCCCTGCCTCCCTAGCCTCCTTTTAGGGAAGTGACTCAAATCAAAGTGTGGTGTTGGAATTCATCCTTTACATCATCATTGTGTTAAGTCAACTGCATCTTGTCTCACTCCTAAGGAGCAAATCAGCACAGGGCTCAAGCTCTGGTGTCCAATGAGCCAGGTTCAAATACTACCTCTGCCACTTGGTGACCACTTGCTTTGGGGAAAATTACCTCTCTAAACCTTAATTTCCTCCTTTGTCAGGCTGTGGGAATTTAAGATATGTATTAATCATCTGTTGCTGCATAACAAATTACCCCCAAATCTAATGGCTTAAGACAACAGACTAATTTTCTCACAGTTTATGTGGGTTGGGAATCTGGGCATGGCTTAGCTGGGTCCAGTGGCTCAGGTTTCTCTCAAAGCTGCAATCAAAGTGTCAAATAGGACTGCAAACCTCTCAAGACTCAACTGGGGGAGGATATGCTTCCAAACTCACTAATGTAGCTGTTGACAAGCCCAGATCCTGGCTGGCTGTGACCCATTGTCAGGTGTACCTCTATACAGGGCTATTATTAACAGAGCTTGCTTCTCCCAGATGTTGCAGCTTGCTTGCCCCAGAGCAAGGGCTGAGAGCAAGAGATTCCAAAACAGAAGGCACAGCCTCTTTGTCACTTTGTCAGAAGTGACATCCCATCACTTTTGCTGTATTCCATTCATTAGAGGCAAGTCTCTAGTGCCAACATGTACTCAAGGGGGGGGGGGGGGGAGTGGCAGAAATACCAGGAGGAACAGATCATCAAGGGCTACCTTAAAGCTGCCTACCACAATATAATATACTGAAAGCCATTTGATAAGGACTCAATTCAGTATCAACTGCCACAACTACCTCAGTAGTGTTCTTAGACTGAAATTAGATAATCTATGTAAAAGAAATTTGTAAAATGTAATGAGCAACGCAAAATCAAGATTTTATTAGTTTTGTTTTTGTTTTTGTTTAAATTCCAGTTAATTAAGACACAGTGTAATAGTAGTTTCAGGTGTACAATATGGTGATTTGACACTTCCATACATCACCTGTGCTCATCACAACATGTGCCCTCCTTAATCCCCATCACCTACTTAACCCATCTCCTTTCCCTCCTCCCACCTAGTAACCATCAGTTTGTTCTCTATAGATAAGAGTCTGTTTCTTGGTTTGCCTCTCTCTTTCTTTTTTGTTCCTTTGCTCACTTGCTTTGTTTCTTAAATTCCATATGAGTGAAATAATATGGTATTTTTCTCTGACTTATTTAGCTTAGCATAATACACTCTAGCTCTATCCATGTCATTGCAAATGGTAAGATTTCAGTCTTTTTGATAGCTGAGTAATATTCCTGTGTGTGTTTGTGTGTGTGTGTGTGTGTGTGTGTGTGTGTGTGTGTGTGTGTGTACCACCACATCTTCTTTACCCATTCATCAGTTGATGGACATTTGGGCTTTTTCCATAATTTGGCTATTGTTGATAATGTGCCTATAAACACCAGGATGAATGTGCCTCTTCGAATCTGTATTTTTGTATGCTTTGGGCAAATACCTCCTAGCACAATTTCTGGATCATAGGCTGGTTCTATTTTTAACTTTTTGAGAAACCTGCATACTGTTTTCCACAGTGGCTGTACCAGTTTGCATTTGCACCAACAGTGAAAGAGGGTCCTTTTTCTCCACATCTTCACTAATACCTGTTGTTTCTTGTGTTTTTGGTTTTAGCCATTCTTACAGATGTGAGGTGATATCTCACTGTAGTTTTGATTTGTATTTCCCTGATGATCAGGATTGTGGGCATCTTTTCATGTGTCTCTTGGTCATCTCTGAAAAATGTCTTCTCTGAAAAATATCTATTCTTGTCTGTCCATTTTTTAACTGGATTATCCATTTTAGGGGTGTTGTGTTTTGTAAGTTTTTTTAATCTATTTTGGATACTGTTTATTAGATAGGTTATTTGCAAATATCTTCTCTCATTCCATAGGTTGCCTTTTAGTTTTGTTGATTGTCTTCTTTGCAGTGCAAAAACTTTTATTTTGATGTAGCAGAAAGAGAAATTAAGGAATCAGTCCCATTTACAATTGCACCAAAAACAATAATGTTCCTAGGAATAAACCTAACTGAAGTAGTGACAAACCTGTACTTTAAAAACTCTAAAACACTTATGAAAGAAATTGAAGATGACACAAATAACTGGAAAGATATTCCATGCTAATTGGTTGGAAGAACAAATATTGTTAAAATGCCTATATTACCCAAAGCAATCTACACATTTGATGCAGTCCCTTCACAGAGCTAGAACAAACAATGCTAAAATTTGTATAGACCCACAAAAGACCCCAAATAGCTAAAGCAACCTTGAAAAAGCAAAGCAAAGCTGGAGACATCAAAATTCCAGACTTAAAGCTATATTACAAAGCTATAGTCACCAAAACGGTATGGTACTAGCACTAAAATAGACACATAGATCAATGGGACAGGATATAAAACTGAGAAATGAACCCAGAACTATATGGTCAATTAATCTTCAACAAAGGAGACAAGAATATACAATGGGAGAAAGACAGTATCTTCAACAAATGGTATTAGGAAAACTGGACAGGGGCACCTGGGTGGCTCAGTCAGTTGAGTGTCCAACTTTGGCTCAGGTCATGATTTCACAGTTCATGAGTTCAAGCCCCACATTGGACTCGCTGCTGTTAGCACAAAGCCTGCTTCGAATCCTCTGTCCCTCTCCCTCTCTGCCCCTCCCCTGCTTGCACTCTCTCAAAAATAAATAAAAACATTTTTTTTAAAAAAGGAAAACTGGACAGCTACATGCAAAAGAATGAAACTGAAAAAAAAAGAAATCAAAAAAATAATAAAAAATTTAAAAAAATAAATGAAACTGGACAACTTTCTCATACCATACACAAAAATAAAGTCAAAATAGATTAAAGACATAAATGTGAGTCCTGAAGCCATTAAAATCCTAGAAGAGAGCACAAGCAGTAAGTTCTTTGACATCAACCTTAGCAATATCTTTCTAGATATGTCCCCTGAGGCAAGGGAAACAATAGCAAAAAATAAACTATTGGAATTTTATTAATTTTATTAACAGTGAGAATCTAGCTCCAAATTACAGGTGGTGATAAAAGAATAGCAAATCAAGGATTAAGATACCTGAATTCTACACCTTACTCTCTGAATGACCTTGGCAAAACCATCTATTTGTTTTATGACTTAGTTCTCCTATAAGAACAATGATCATAACAGCTTTACCAGGACAAAATGAGATAATATATATGAAGTTATGCTTAAACCTAAAGAAATGAGGTGATGATGATGATGGTGATGATGATGATGATGACAGCAATGATAAAGACAATTACATATTTCAGCTACTGCTTCTTGGTCCTCTGTTGACAACTGAACTAAGCAGATGTGATTTTTATCAGTTTTGTTTCAAATGTATGTATCAAATCCAGCTTCTTCCAATGTTTACAATACTTTTATATGGCTTAATCTTATCTTGCTTTCCACACTAGATATGCTACCCTGAAAAGAAGATGAAAATACAATTTTGGGAAACTGACCCATAATTCAAACGCACAGAGGTTTCCATGTATCTAGTGGAATTTTAAAATGTACATGTGATATTGTGATATAATTAATATTTTTGTAATAGAAATCATCTTTAATTAGCTTGAATTTTCTGACATTATATCACATTCTGTAGAATTGGGCACACCAGCTTACACCAATATGTAAATATTCTTCTAGTGTATAAGTAATCAAGCTTTATAGTGATTGAAGAAAGAACTCACAAAAACGGCCTTCTGAAGTAGGCAAATATAACCAACTCTTGATTATCTAAAA
Organism: Panthera leo; assembly: GCF_018350215.1. Classification (NCBI taxonomy): domain Eukaryota; kingdom Metazoa; phylum Chordata; class Mammalia; order Carnivora; family Felidae; genus Panthera; species Panthera leo. The sequence goes on from NC_056683.1 coordinate 77,459,031, forward strand.
CAGTGTTTTATGTTTGATTCTTGTGTTATCTACATTTCTTTTCTCACTGTACAGTGACATAAATTTAGCAGATACAAAACAAGTTAAGTTCAAACTCCTTCATTCAAGTCACCTTAAGGGTGACTTTTTTTTTCCTCTGCTTAAAATGTTATACATATTTATTGTAGAAAATATGGAGATACAGAAAAGTATATGGAAGAGAATTTCAATTACTCATATTCCCACCACCAAGAGATTGCCACTGTTAACTTCTGCCTCTGGGGCTTTCCTCTATATGGATGGAATTTTTTTTATATAATTAGAAACATACTATGTATTTTTTTATTTCTACATTTTTCCAATTAACATTATATCTTTAGTACTTTCACATATAATTAAATATTCTTTTAAAACATCACTTCTAGTAAATATATAACATTCTACTGTATGGATATACCAGAAGTTTAACCAATATATAACATTCTACTGTATGGATATACCAGAAGTTTAACCAATCATTATTATTATACTTTCAGGTTGTGACCAAGGTTTTTTTTCAAACACTATAAATCATAGTGTAAAAAGAAATTTTTTACATACATTTTTGTCCTTTATCATTCTGGTTATTTTAGTAAAAATCCTATAGTAAAGGAGTCCTTGAAGTCACTGGGAGGAAATAAGGTTTGGTAATTTAAGTGTGATAAGGATTTATACACACCCCATGGCCTTCTTTTACCCCTCCCTGCCCACTCCCCTTTGGTAGCAATGCATAGGCTTTATTGCTGGAAATTGCCAAAGCAACAATCTAATTGGGGTAGCCATCTGTCATATTTTTGCCCACCCAGCATCCATGCCCCTCTTCTGGTAATAGTGTCCTGGTTTTCCTTGAGGAACTTCACCTCTTCATTCTCAATTCGTATGGCTAAGGTCAAATTGAATGCACCCTTTGCTCCAAAAGTTATGTGTGACCTAGACTAATCGCAATATCTTGTTCTCCTGGCCACTGTGATTGGTTCAAAGATGGCCCATAATCCAGAATAGGCCAATCAGATTCAGTGCAACACAGTTGAGAGATTTACAAATACCATCAAGGCATTCTGTCTACACTGGCTTCAGAAATTTGAGGATCAGTGCCTGGAACTGCTGGGACCAGATTTAATGAGACAACCTCCTAAGGATAAACCTCCTTACATGGAGGAAAGAAGAAATTGATCAAGATTCTTGATTTTTACTGTTTGGGTTTGGGTTTTTGGATCCACCTGTGCCTGATCTCCTGTGGACACTGAAGTCTCATGAGCAAATACATTCCTGTTTTTGCATAAACCAATTTAAGAGGATTTCTGTTATATGCCTTTGAAAGGATCTTCAATAATCCAGAGATCTTATACCCTCAATTGATGAAGATGAGTTTTGGCTAAGATAGTGTAAGTACATACTTGATGAGTTGTTGGTTAAGGCAGATCCTAGAGCTGAACCCTAGTTCCACTGCTTACTATGTAATGGAGGGAAAGTTACAAGACCTTTCCCCACCTCAGTTTCCCTATCTCATTCCCTAATGAGGAGAATGTTAATACTTAATCCGTAGGGTTTTTGTAAGGGTTAAATAAGTTGATATGTAAAAAGTGCTTTGAACAGTGCCTGGCACCTCATAAGTGCTGTGTGTGTCCCTGCTGTAGCTGCTGATTTTTTTAAGGTGCAAAGCGAAACACAGGAGAGTAAATTTCACTCATGCAGAGATTGATTGGCTAAGTGAAAATTCAAACTTAGGTCTTCTCTATTCTCTGCTTGGTGTGCCTTCTCAAAAGTTAACCTTATCATCATCTTTATGACAGATTTAAGCATTAGCTTTGAGAGGGTTTCTGTCCACATATTTAAATATTTCTATGAAAAGCATTTGAGGGAAGTCTGAAGCCCATAAAATAGGTATATGTTACAGCAGTGACCAGACCCTATCGTTAGGATTGTAGGTTATTATAACTTGTAACTGAATAGCTTTTATTATAATAAATTTAATTAAATTTATTGTTAAATTTATTGATCAAATTTGTGTTAAAGTTAAAATACATTTTATTGTAATTTCCACTACAACAAGTGACTGAAAAAGAAATACTTGGTAACTTTTGCAGCTTTTTTATTTTTTAAATAAAATATACCTTCCCACTAAACCAGTTGCTCTTGCAGAATGCTTGAATCATTTGGCTCTCAGCTGGAAGGTTCCCATTACCTTCTGAGTGCTGGGTGAATGTGTGCTGGGGGAGGCAGCTGGTCTCTCCTAAATGTAAATCAGATTCATCATGTCTGGCTTGGAGAGAATGTGGCATATGGCAAATGAATACAGCTGCCTGGTTAATTTTTCCACCAAGAATTGGTCTAATACTTAAATTCAGAGTGAATAAAACATTTTCTAAATAAGAATATTATGTTCAAATTCCTTATCACTGTTAAGTATTAAATCAGGCCATTCCCCGGAATTAAAACAAAATCCTACTATCCTATTCGAAAAAGTACATGGTATCTAGTATCCAATGTCATACTATTCAAGTCCAACAAGTACCCTCCTTAATGCCCATCACCCATCTAGTCCATCCCCCGCCACCTCCCTCCAGCAACTCTAGGCTGCCTTTTTATCTCTATTATTAAAAAACATTTCTGGGGTACCTGGGTGGCTCAGTCAGTTAAGCAGCTGACTTCAGCTCAGGTCATGATCTCATGGTTTGTGAGTTCGATCCCCACGTCAGGCTCTCTGCTGACAGCTTAGAGCCTGGAGCCTGCTTAGGATTCTGCGGCTCCCTCTCTCTCTGCCACTCCCCTGCTTGTGTTCTGTCTCTCTCTCTCTCTCTCTCTCTCTCAAAAATAAATAAACATTTTAAAAAAATATTTCCAAGCAGCTACATTGCCTATTATTAAAACACAGACTATTCTTTGGGTGGAGAGCTTTTCCATAAGGCTTTTATAAAGTACTGCTGAAGGAGATGGAGAGTATGGACGGATGGTAGAATTGGGGGAAGATCCATGGCCTGGGGTTTTGGTGCAGTCAGACCAGAGTTCACAGGCCTGCCACTTCTTGGCTACCTGGCACCAAGCAAGCTATGAAACTACCCTCTGCCTTAGTTTCCTCATATATAAAATGATAGTAATATCATGCAATGATGATAATACAAACCTCATAAAAATTGTCAAAATCAAAATGAGGAAATGCATATAATGCTCTCAGCATAGCTCCTGTTGCATAATAAACATTAGCAATAATGTGAGCTGCTTTATTGTTGGTCGTAAAGTTTTGCTGAATTGTCTTTATAACCATGGGATAATTATCAAACCTTTCTGGGCCTCAGTTTTGTCATCTTTCTGAGTAAACTGGGTCAGTCCATATAAAATGCCTTTCAGGTTTAAAATACTATGACAATGCCTGCAGATATTGAGGTAAACCAAAAATCTCTAACAGTGTCAAAGTGGGGAGAATTTTTTCAAACCTATTCATGCAGAGTGAAGTTGAGCCTTATCCTTTCTCCAAGGGTGACCATCCCCTCAAAGAATTCATCAAGGACCATCTATTCATGACTTTCATCCATCTGGCGCTCAGACTTTTCAGCACTTGTGTGGGGAAGAGAGTTCAACAGCTCATTGTGGAACTTTCCTCATTTATGACAATTTTTTATGTTTTTTTTACATTTATTTATTTTTGAGAGACAGACTGAGACAGAGCACAAGTGGGGGGCAGGGGGACAGAGAAAAAAGGAGACATAGAATCCAAAGCAGCCTCCAGGCTCTGAGCAAGCATTCAGCACAAAGCCCGACATGGGGCTAGAACCCACAAACCATGAGATGGTGACCTGAGCCGAGGTCAGTCACTTAACCAACCAAGCTACCCAGGCGTGGTTGTCATTTATGACAATTTTAAAAGTACTATAGCCACTCTTTCAGATTCCATAAATGAATTCTTATCATAATCAAAGGGCATCATGAGGTTGATAACACAGACAAATCCAATTCAAGGATTAATTTCATTAGTGAGGATCACTAATATAGCTTATTCCCTCCCAATTGTTTTGGTGGGGTGGGTGTTGGGTGTCCTATTTAGTTGTCCACATTGATCAAGCTAACCTGAAAATCTCCTTCTCAGACCTTAACTTCGTACTTCACCAACAGAACTTTTGAAGTATTTGTGTTTTACTTTTCATGAGGGGCTCTTAAAGTTTTTTTGCTTAGACTCCAAAGTCAGAAATTAATTTAAATAGCATTACTTTCACACTAGACTTCTGAAAGCCTCCACATATCATCATTAAATCTAAATTGGTATTTTTTCCTTAAAATATGTAACTTTTAAAACAAATGCCACTCTCTATGTGAATAGAGCTATATTGATTTATGAACTCCAGGAAGAATTACCACTAGGGAAAAAGACAGACTAGAGGAGTATTAGTTGTTAGGCAGATAAAATATTTTAAACTGGTGGTAATACTCCTCTTACAACATGTATTTGTGTTCATTGGTATTTATACTCATTTTCCAATAGTGAATTGTAGATTGATGCAAATATATTCAAAACTCAATTTGCTAAAAGGAAAAACAGTAGACATATCTATTTAAAATTTTTTAATGTATTATTTATTTTTGAGACAGAGAGAGACAGAGCATGAGCAGGGGAGGGGCAGAGAGAGAGGGAGACACAGAATCTGAAGCAGGCTCCAGGCTCTGAGCTGTCAGCACAGAGCCGGAGGCGGGGCTCGAACTCACGTACCACGAGATCATGACCTGAGCCGAAGTCGGACACCCAACCAAGTGAGCCACCCAGGTGCCTCAGACATATCTACTTAAATATACACTGCAGGGCCACCTGGGTGGCTCAACTGGTTAAGTGTGCAACTTCAGCTCAGGTCATGATCTCATAGTTCATGGGTCACAGCCCCACATCGGATGTGGGCTCTGTGCTGACAGCTCAGAGCCTGGATCCTGCTTCGGATTCTGTGTCTCCTCTCTCTCTGCCCCTCCCCTGCTTACGTTTTCTCTCCTCTCTCTCTATTTCTCTCTCTCAAAAGTAAAGAATAAACATTTAAAAACATTTTTTTAAAGAATCAAATATATCCCGCAAAACTGAAGAATGCCTTCCTAATAATATAAATGGAATAATGCAAATAATGTCACTTGAGTTTAAGTGGCACGCAATATTTTTAGCCCCCAGATTGACTACTGGCATAAGTACCAGAAAATAAAATAGAAACTAGGTACAGCCAGGCATGGACAAATATCCTTTCATACATTTGTTAAGAAACTCAGAATAACTGCCCCTTCTTTGGTGTGACTTTTCCTTAGTTAAGGCTCTCCTGATTACAAGTAACAGATTCCCACTTCAAATTAGCTTAATTAGCAATCCTTATCAAAATAACACCAGCATTCTTCACAGAACTAGAACAAATAATCCTAAAATTTGTATGGAACCAGAAAAGACCCGAAATAGCCAAAGCAATCCTGAAAAAGAAAACCAAAGCTAGAGGCATCATAATTCCAGATTTCAAGTTGTATTACAAAGCTGTACTCATCAAGACAGTTTGGTACCAGCACAAAAACAGACACTCAGATCAATGGAACAGAATAGAGAACCCAGAAATGGACCCACAAACATATGGCCAACTAATCTTTGACAAAGCAGAAAAGAATACCTAATGGAATAAAGACAGTCTCTTCAGCAAATAGTGCTGGGAAAACTGGACAGCAACATGTAGAAAAATGAATCTGGACAACTTTCTTACACCATACACAAAAATAAACTCAAAATGGATGAAAGACCTAAACATAAGACAGGAAGCTATCAAAACCCTAGGGGAGGAAACAGGCAAAAACCTCTTTGACCTCGGCCACAGCAACTTCTTACTCAACACGTCTCTGGAGGCAAGGGAAACCAAAGCAAAAATGAACTAGTGGGACCTCATCAAAAAGGCTTCTGCACAGCGAAGGAAACAATAAGCAAAACTAAAAGGCAACCAACAGAATGGGAGAAGATATTTGCAAATGACATATCAGATAAAGGGTTAGTATCCAAAATCTATAAAGAACTTATCAAACTCAGCACCCAAAAAACAAATAATCCAGTGAAGAAATGGGCAAAAGACATGAATAGACACTTCTCCAAAGAAGACATCCAGATGGCCAACCGACACATGAAAAAATGCTCAACATCAGTCATCATCAGGGAAATACAAATCAAAACCACAATGAGATACCACCTCACGCCTGTCAGAATGGCTAACATTAACAGCTCAGGCAACAACAGATGTTGGTGAGGATGCGGAGAGAGAGGATCTCTTTTGCACTGCTGGTGGGAATGCAAACTGGTGCAGCCACTCTGGGAAACAGTATGGAGGTTGCTCAAAAAATTAAAAATAGAACAACCCTACGACCCAGCAATTGCACCACTAGGTATTTATCCAAGGGACACAGGTGTGCTGTTTCAAAGGGGCACATGCACCCCAATGTTTATAGCAGTGCTATTAACAATAGCCAAAGTATGGAAAGAGCCCAAATGTCCATGGACAGATGAATGGATAAAGAAGATGTGGTATATACATATATACATATATATATATATATATATATATATATATATATATACACACATACACACACACACACACACACACACACACACACAATGGAGTATTACTTGGCAATCAAAAAGAATGAAATCTTGCCACTTTGTAACTATGTGGATGGAACTGGAGGGTATTATGCTAAGTGAAATTAGAGAAAGACAAATATATGACTTCACTCATATGAGGACTTTAAGATACAAAACAGATGAACATAAGGGAAGGGAAGCAAAAATAATATAAAAACAAGGAGGGGGACAAAACATAAGAGACTCTTAAATATAGAGAACAAACAGAGGGTTGCTGGAGGGGTTGTGGGAGGGAGGATGGGCTAAATGGGTAAGGGGCATTAAGGAATCTACTCCTGAAATCATGGTTGCACTATATGCTAACTAACTTGGGTGTAATTTTTTTAAAAATTAATTAAAAGAGGGGCGCCTGGGTGGCTCAGTCGGTTGAGCCTCTGACTTCAGCTCAGGTCACGATCTCACGGTCTGTGAGTTCGAGCCCCGCGTCGGGCTCTGGGCTGATGGCTCAGAGCCTGGAGCCTGCTTCCGATTCTGTGTCTCCCTCTCTCTCTGCCCCTCCCCCGTTCATGCTCTGTCTCTCTCTGTCTCAAAAATAAATAAACGTTAAAAAAAATTTTTTTTTAAATTAATTAAAAGAAAACAAATTAGCTTAATCATGACAGGAATTATTAAAAGGTGCTAGGATATTTGGTGGAACCCAAGAGCCAGAACTAGCTGCTAGGAAGTTATCAGGATCCTGGGAACTAGTATGTATCTGTCCCTCTTCTCCTCTCTCCCCTTTTCCCTCCCCCAAGCTGGATTTGTCTTTCAGTGCATCTGTATGCATGTAGTCAAATGCTGATGTCTACAGCTCCTTAGTTTAGATGTCCAGGTTGAAGTAATGCAAAGAAAAAAACAGTGTTTCTCACTTGAAGGTCCAGATGTTTAGAAAAGAGACTGATTGACCCAGACATAATTAGATGTCTATCCCTGGACTCAATAAACAATAGCCAAGCAGTGAGGTTACCGAATGTAAACATGGTGCTGTGAATCTAGTCCTAGCAGGATGAGAACACTATGCAGAAAAAATGAGGATATGGGTTGTAGATACACTCCCCCACAAGTTGTCTATTCTTTCTTTGGCTGGCACGTGTGCGCATGCGTGCACACACACACACACACACACACACACACACACACACACCTACTTTTATACATTTTTATTAAGAGTACTCCTGCCATATACGATTTAAGAATCTCTCATAGGGACAGTTAAGCATCTGACTTTGGCTCAGGTCATGATCTCAGTTTGTGAGTTCAAGCCTGGCATCAGGCTCTGTGCTGACAGCTCAGAACCTAAAGCCTGCTTTGGATAATGTGTTTCCCTCTCTCTGCCCCTCCCCTGCTCGTGCTGTGTGTGTGTGTGTGTGTGTGTGTGTCTCTCTCAAAAATAAACATTAAACAAAATTTTTTTAAAGAATCTTACATTGAACTATGCTCTTATCCACCTTCTTCCTATAGGGAGATAATCCAATCAGTCATCTAGCAACTGAAACCAACATTTCATCAGTTGGCCCCTCACCTCATAGTGAATGATTTCCAGATTCGTCCATTTTCCTTCTAAGTCATATTCCATTTTGTTCGGACAATGCTCTTTTCCATTCTGGAACTCAATGCTTAAGTGGCAAAATTAGAAAGCTATCCAAACCACAAACACTCCCACATAGAAAAAGACACAAGAAGCAAAAATGTTCACTGGAACACCACATTATTGGTTACCAGACCACAGAATATATTTCATTCCACAGTACAAGAATTATAAGGTAAAGGGTAGAATAAACATATTTTATGGGCATCCACTGGTGCTGGGTTGGGTTCTTTCCATAATCAACTGTGTCACCACCTTATAATGCAAATGAAGGAGTTCTTCGTGCATGCCACCCTGAGTGACTTAGGCAATCAGTTCCACATTCTTTCTATAACTCTATTAATTGTAGCCTTCTCTATTGATATAATGTCTCTTTTAGTGAACATTCTTTCAGTTGCAAGTAAAAATACACACAGATACAAAACTACACACTTTAAGTTAGTTTAGGTAAAATTTAAGTTAGAAGTTTTTTGGAAGGGTACAGGGATGTTATCAGTTAGCTTTTATTGAATAACAAATGATTCCAAAACTTAATGACATAAAACAGCACCCTTTCTTTTGAAAATTGGCTGGGTAGTTTTTGTTGCCTCAGCTGGTCTCTGCTGAGATTACTCATGCAACTACATACAGCTGGCAGGTCAGTTACAAGTCTGTCTGGTATGTTCTCACATTTCTGGGCGTTGGCAAGCTATCAGCTAGTACAGAAGCAGCAGGTGGACTATGTGGTTCTCATCATCCAGGAAACTAGATGGGATTTCTTCACATGGTGGTCACAGGGTTCTTAAAAAGCAATAGAGTAAACTGCAAAACTCTTAAGACCCAGACTGTAGAGTCACCCAATTCCATTTCTGCTATGTTCTTCAGATCAAAGTAATTCATAAGTTCAGCCCAGATTCAAGGAATGGGGAAACAGATCCACCTCTTGATGGGAAGAGCTACAAAAGACATTTTTGCAATCTCCAGGGAATGATGTTTCAAGGAAGTCAAAGATAATATGTATAGCCAGACACCACTGGAAATAGGAACTGTAGACCTCACAGAACCTAGGAGATTTCAGTTTTTATTCAGGACATCTATCTGCCTCTCATCACATGGTCTCTTGCTCTGGTTCTCTCAATAAGATAATTCACTTTATTTTGTGACTTTCTTCTCTTTGGTGTATGTATACAAGACAAGAGAGAATGGCCCCACAATTCACCAGTGTGCATGTCTTCAGTTCAAATGATCTACACAGGAAACTGAATAGTGTCTTTTGATACCAATGGGCAACTGTTCACCCAATTCACCTACTATGTCTGGGTGAAGAGCCACAGGATAGACACAAAATTGCTGGAAGCCCACCCTGTGAAAGGGGATGTGGGATCCTTCTCAGAGGATGAGACCCAGGAGGCACCTTCTATCACAGTGTGTAATGACAAAGCCTGTGTGCCATGAAAAAAACAATTCTTCAAATGATGTAAGTACTCTATTACCGAGTCATTAACAAGCAAGTGCAACAACAATGGAAAACAAGCTTGTCATTTTCTTTTATTCTTCTGAATCTGAAGTTCCTGTAAATACTCTCTGTTCTTTTAAAAGGTTGATAAACAATATTTAATGGGAGTTAAATTTGGTCTACAGCTTATTTTTTTCATTTGCTTTTCTCCCCCTTTTCTTCCCCTATTGAAGGAAATAGTCTAGAGCACCATCACAGGATGTGTCTGGGAAATGAGCACAGCATAAACCAGAGAAAATAGACTATCTGCATCCTGACAGCAAGCTTGATTTTCAGGAACTTCCCTGAGCCATGTCTTAGGACTTCACCACACTCTCCTAAAATTTCCAGAGGCCCAGAAAAGAATCCATTTCCCTGACAGTCTTGATGTGGCAAACAGTATCTCATGCCGACACCACTGCTTATTTTCTACAGAGTGAATGAAGGGAACACGGGCCCCATACAGGTTATCTTCACATCTGCACTTACCAATCATGTGACCAATGCACTTACCAATCAGAGCCTCCCCTCTGTCAACTTGTCATATGAAAAATTTAAATTTAAAATATCTACTCTTGGGCATCTGGTGGCTCAGCTGGTTAAGCGTCTGACTCTTGGTATCAGCTCAGGTCATGATCTCATGGTTCATGGGTTTGAGCCCCACGTCGTGCTCTGCGTTGACAGTGTCGACAGACCCTGCTTAGGATTCTGTCTCTCCCTCTCTCTGCCCCTCCCCCGTGCTCATGCTCACTCTCACTCTCCCCCCACCAAAATAAATAAATACACTTTAAAAACTTTTAATAAAAATTAAATTAATAAAATATCTGCTGTTGCTAGTATTTCATATATTGGTTATTGAGATCAAATAAGATCATATCTCCATGTGGTAGCACCTTGAAAATAGAATATTCTACACTTGAGAAGAAATGGAACTTCTCTCATAGATACTTGGTAGTGAGATCAATTGTTACAAGTCATTTTATGCCCAGTGTCATAGAACAGAAGTAAAATCCAACCTTACAAATGTAGGTGACTATATGTGGAATTTTTCTCTACCTACCCAAGCCTGCTGCTGCCCCTTGCAATATCTTTGAGGCTTTTCTGCTTAGCCTTCCTCTTTATTTTTTTTAACGTTTATTTTTTATTTTTGAGACAGAGAGAGACAGAGCATGAACGGGGGAGGGTCAGAGAGAGGGAGACACAGAATCTGAAACAGGCTCCAGGCTCTGAGCCGTCAGCACAGAGCCCGACGCGGGGCTCGAACTCACGGACCGCGAGATCGTGACCTGAGCCGAAGTCGGCTGCTTAACTGACTGAGCCACCCAGGCGCCCCTTAGCCTTCCTCTTTAAGTAGAAGCACTTGAATAAATCCATGAGAAGAAGATTGAAGGCATGAGAATTTAACAAATTTTGGAAAAATTTGGAAAAAGCCTCCAGAAAGCTTGCCAGTAGTTTCAAAGATGATTTGTCACTCTTGTCTAGTTTAGAACCACTTTGGAATACCCATCTTCTACTATTCCTTCATAGTTTTCTCCTAAATTTATCATTATTGTCTTTTATGATTTCCTGTGAATTTTTCTTTAACAGATCATGTTTTCCCATCCTTTAAGTTACTCCCAAAGTGTCAGGAGGACTCATAAAATGCTAAAACAACCAACCTTCAAATTATGTTCTGGATGGAGTAACTTTTCATATTATTCTTCATTCTTACATTTGAAATTTTCCCATACTCCAATATTTTATTTTGATAAATTTCAAATTTACATAAAATTTGAAAAACTAGTACAATGAGCATGATTCTTTAATTATTCTCTAATTATTCTAGATTCTCTAATTATTAACATTTTCCCACATTTATTTGTCTTCTGACTTTCTCTTTCTCTCTATATATAGATGGTAGATAGATGATGGATAGATAGACAGATATAGATATACAAATTAAACATAAATACCTTAGGCATATTCACATATGTCTATATGTGTGTATACACACACACACATATATAGGTTACACTATTTGAAGTGACAAGATGTTCTGGGCTCATCTTAGACTTTCCCTACACCAATTTGGAATCATCCATTTCTTGAAGAAGTACTGGTTTCTTAATGGAGAATGGTATTTAGAAACCACAGTCTGAGCTTTAGGTGTACTTGTTACTAGGGTGTCATTGCTTCTAGGCATTTTTAATGAAAAGAACTAGGATATGCATAATGTATTTATGTTTAATTTGTATGTATATCTATTTCTGTCTCTCTGTCTCTCTGTCTCTCTATCTCTCTCTCTCACCCTCCCTCTCTTAGAGAGAAAGCAAATAAATGTGGGAAAATGTTAATAATTGGAGAACTAGAAGAACAATTTTAAATTATGAGTTAATATTGTTTCCAATTCAAATCAAGCACCCTAGAGGTTTTTCTCACCATCCCCTGATTCATATTAAATGTATCTCCCTTCTTTCATGGTGAGAACTCTTATATAGTTTGCAGCTACATACAGGTGTTTACTCATGTAATCTATCTGGCAGTACACACAAAATCATTTCAGAATTACTCATCCAAAACTATTGCTGACAATAAAGCTTCTGGGGGCATCTGGATGGCTCAGTCAGTTAATTGTCTGACTATTGATTTTGGTTCAGGTCATGATCCCACAGTACATGGGTTGGAGCCCCACATCAGGCTCCATGCTGACAGCACAGAGCCTGCTTAGGATTCTCTCTCTCTGCACCTCCCCCACTCATGCACACACTCTCTCTCAAAATAAATAAATAAACTTAAAAAATTTAAACAGGAAACCTTCTAAGTAAAGGTCAATATTTCTTTGCAGTTTCTTTTTTTCCCTTAGAATATACGTTATTTTGTAATATAGAGTATGTGTCACTGTATTATCAGTTTGATTACATACATTCATTTCTACTTACACTCAGTTTTATAATTTGTTTTTTCCATTGTTTTTCAATTATTTTTTGAAGACAAAATATTTACTGAGTTCAAAAGTCCAAACATATTTTTACAAAGAACTTAGAAAAGTAAGTATGCCTACTCTTGGGGTGCCAGAGTGGCTCAATGGGTTAAGCATCTCTTGGTTTTGGTTCAGGTCATGATTTCACAGTTCATGGGTTGGAGCCCCACACTGGGCTCCACACAGTGTGGAGCCTACTTGGGATTCTCTCTCTTTCCCTCTCTCTCTCTCTCTGCCCCTCTCTTGCTCACACTCTCTAAATAAATAAATAATATTTATAAGGAAAGGAGGAAGGAAGGAAGGAAGGAACAAAGGAAGGAAGGGAGGAAAGCAAGTATGCCTACTCCTTATTTCCTTCTCACTCACTCCCCATTGGTAACAATTTATAGTTGTTTCTGGTTTACCTTTCTTGTGTTTGTTTTCACAAACTACAGATATACATTTCCATTTGTCTTACACAAAAAGTAGCATTTAAGATCAATTCTTTTATACCTTATATTTTTTGCTTATCAGTAAATCTTGGAAATAGTTCCATATAAGTTTATACAGATCTTCCTCTTGATTCTTTTTTCCATTACTACATAGTCATTTTGTGGATGAACCATAGGTTATTCATCCTGTAGCATATGCAATGGCTTTAAAGTTGTTTCTAATATTTTACCTTTCTCTAAGTTTATATATTTTGAGAGAGAAAGAGAGAGAGAGAGAGAGAGAGGGGGAGGGAGAGAGAGAGAGAGAAAGAGAGAGAGAGAGAGAGTGTGTGTGTGTGTGTGTGTGAGTGGGGGAGCAGGGGAGATGCAGAGAAAAACAGAGGTAGAGAGAGAGAATCCCAAGCAGGCTGTCAGCACACAGCCCAATGCTGGTCTCCACCCTACAGAGTCAACACTGGGCTCCAACCCACAAACTGTGAGATCACGACCTGAGCTGAAATCAAGAGTAGGATGCTTAACCGACTGAGCCACTCAGGCACCCCTAATATTTTACCTTTAAAATAATATTGCTATAATTAACATTGTGCTTTTTTAACTTTCAGAGGTAAATTCATAGAAGTAAATTACTAAAACAAGGCTTAAACATCCTTAGAAATGTTATAAATATAAATCAGCAGTGTGGGAGAGTGATGTTTTCTCTCAACCTTGCCTAATAAAGTATATTGCCAAATTTTTAAATTTTTGCCAATCTACCAGGTGACAAATGATATTTCAGTATAACTTCTTTTCATTTCTTTTATTGTGAGTGAATTTGAACATGTTTTCATATGTTTAAAGGTCATCTGCCTATCCTTTCTGTAAACTGTCAATTCATGTCTTTTGCCCATTTTTTATATTAGGTTTGGGTATTTTTCACTCAATTTTAAGAGGTTTTTTTTATGTTAGGGAGATTAGACCTTTATTTTCAATACATGCTACAAAAAAAATTTCCCTGTGTGTTTGTGTATGTCTGTGTTTTGCAATGTAACTTTTTAAATGTAGTCAAGTTTATTAATATTTTTTTCATTGCATTTGTATTTTTAATCAACATTATCAAGGCTTTCCCCTGGGTTATAAAGGAACTCACCTATATTTTCTTCTGTTCTTGGATGGTTCCATTTTTATATTTAAAACAGATTAATTTGGAATTCTGATACAGATCTAATTATATCTTTTTTCAAATTGCTATCCAGTTATCACAACACCATTTATTTACATGTCCATCATTTTCCCAGTGGTTGTAGATGCCACTTTTATCTTAATCTAAATTTCCATATATATTTGGGTCTACTTGGATGTTTCTATTCTGTTTCACCAGTCTATCTATTTATGCACTAATATAAATTTGGATTATATTTTCACTTGGATTTCATACAACAGCCACTCCTTCTGTAGTTGGTTCCTGTAAGGGCTGAAGTTAAAGAGTCCCATCAGGCCCAATATCTCATGATTTTAAAACTTGGAAAGTGTTTGTAGTTTTGACAGACCCTAAGGTGATTCCCAATGATTCTGCTGTCTGGTATTCATCCTTTTATATACTCTGCTCTCTTTGAATGTAAGTGAGACCTGTGATTTTCTTCTAACCAATGAAATACAGCAAAGCTGATGGGATGTTATTCCCTTATGTTAGAGAAGGCTGATTCTTTCCAGCAGACATACTCTCACTCTCTTGGTGGCCTTGAAGAAGCAAACAGCTATGCTGCAAACTATGGAGCAGGCCACATGGCAGAGAACTGCTGGTGGCCTCTAGAATGTCCACACCAAGACACATAGTAATTTAAAAGGCAAAAAGTAGTGATAAGGAGAGAGTGTTAAAAGAAGCAAGAGAAAAGAAAACAGTTACATACAAGGGAAACCCTATGTGGCTATCAGCTAATTTTTCAGCAGAAACTGCAGTTTCAGCAGAAACTTTGATATATTCAAAGAAAAAAACCCTGCCCCCAAGACTACTCTATCCAAAACAGCTATCATTCAGAATATAAGGAGAGATAGTTTCCCACACAAACAAAAACTAAAGGAGTTTGTGACCACTAAACCAGCCCCACAAGAAATGTTAAAAGGGACTCTTTGTGTAGAAAAGAAAAACCATATGCAGAAATAAGAAAAGTGGGGGGAGCAGAAAAAAATAAGTATATTTATAAAAATCAGTCAAGATATTCATAAAATAAAAGGATGTAAAGTATGACATCATATACCTAAAACATGGAGGTGGGGGCAAGGAGAAGTAAAGAATGGGTTCAAATTTAAGCGACCATCAACTTAATATAGACAGCTATATGCAGAAGAGGGTATATACAAACCTAATGACAACCACAAATCAAAAACTAGTAATAGATATGCAAAAACTAAAGAGAAAAAAATCTAAGCATATCACAAAAGAAATCCAGCAAACCATGAGAGAAGAGAGTAAGAGAAGAAAAGAATAGAGAAGAACTATGAAAACAACCATAAAACAGTAACAAATGGCAGTAAGTACATACCTATCAATAATTACTTTGAGGGGCTCCTGGGTGGCTCAGTGAGTTAAGCGTCCAACTTTGGCTCTGGTCATGAACTCACGGTTCATGAGTTTGAACCCCGCATCAGGCTCTGTGCTGACAGCTCTGAGCCTGGATCCTGCTTCAGATTCTGTGTCTCCCTCTCTCTCTCTGTTCCTCCCCCGCTGGCTCTGGCTCACTCTCTCTCTCTCTCTCTCTCTCAAAAATAAATAAAAAGATTAAAAAAAATTTTTTTAATAATAATTACTTTGAATGTAAATGAACCAAACACTGCAATCAAAAGATATACAGTGACAGAATGCATAAAGAAGCAAGACCAATGTTGCTTACAAGAGATTCATTTCAGACCTAAAGTCACATGCAGATTGAAAGTGAAGGGATGAGAAAGCATTTATCATGCAAATAAAAATGAAAAGAAAGCCAGGGTGGCAATACTTATATTGGACAAATCGAATTTAAAACAGAGACTATAACATGAGACAAAGAAGAACATTACATAATCATAAAGAGAACAGTCCAATGAGAAGATAAAGCATTGTAAGTATTTATGCACCCCACATGAAAGCACCCAAATACATAAAGCAGCTAGTAATAAACACAAAGGAAATAATTGATAGTAATATAATAATAGTACAGGACTTTAACATCCCACTTACACGAATGGATAGATCATCCAAACAGAAAATTAACAAGGAAATAGTGGCTTTCAATGACACATTGGACCAGATGGATCTAACAGATATATTCAGGACATTCCATCTTAAAACAGCAGATTACAAATTCTTTTCAAATGCATATGGAACAATCTCCAGAACAGATCACCTATTAGGCCACAAAACAATTCTTAACAAATGCAAAAATACTGAAGTCATATGATGCATCTTTTCTGGCCACAACGCTATGAAACCAGAAATCAACCACAAGAAAAAATCTGGAAAAAACACATATACATGGAGGTTAAATAACATGCTACTAAACAATGAATGGGTCAACCAAGAAATCAAAGAAGAAATCAAAAAATACAGGCAGACAAATGAAAATGAAAATTCAATGGTCTGAAGTCTTTGAGGTTTATCAAGAAAAATTTCAAATAAATAACCTAACCCTACACCTAAAGGAACCAGAAAAAGAAAAACAAAATCCAAAACAAGTATAAGGAAGGAAATAACAAAGTTCAGAGCTGAAATAAACAAAATGGAAACTAAAAAAAAAAAAAAAAAAAAAAAAAAAAAAAAAAAAAACAAAAAACAGCAGAACTGATCAATGAAACCAGGAGCTAGTTCTTTGACAAGATTAGCAAAATTGATAAGCCTTTAGACAAATGCTTCAAAAGAAAGAGAGGACTCAAGTAAAGAAAATCAGAAATGAAAGAAGAGAAATAACAACCAACACCACAGAAATACAAACAATTATGAGACTATTATAAAAAATTATGTCAAAAATTGGACAACCTAGGAAAAAAATGATAAATTCCTAGAAACATATAACCTCCCAAAACTGAACCTATAACCTCCAAAAATTTAAACAGACCAATTATCAGCAATGAAATTGAATCAGTAATTTTTTTAAAAACTCCCCAAAAACCAAAAAGTCCAAGATCAGATGGCTTCAGGGAATATTCTACCAAACATCTAAAGAAGAGTTAATATCTATTCCTCTCAAACTGTTCCAAAAAAAAAAAAAAAAAAAAAAATAGAAGAAGAAGAAGAAGAAGAAGAAGAAGAAGAAGAAGAAAAGCTTCCAAATTCATTCTATGAGGCCTGCACTACCATGATAGCAAAACCAGATAAAGACACCAGAAAAAAAAAAAGAGCTACCAAATCTTTGGTGAACATACATGGGAAAAAATCCTCAACAAAATACCAGCAAACAGAATCCAATACATTAAAAAAAAATCATTCATGGGGCACCTGGGTGGCTCAGTCAGTTAAGCGTCTGACTTCAGCTCAGGTCATGGTCTTGCAGTCCGTGAGATTGGGCCCCGCATTGGGCTCTGTGCTGACAGCTCACAGCCTGGAGCCTGCTTTGGATTCTCTATCTCTCTCTCTCTCTCTCTCTCTCTCTCTCTCTGCCCCTCCTCTGCTCATGCTCTGTCTCTCTCTCTCTCTCAAAAATAAATAAACATTAAAAAAAATTTTTTAATCATTCACCAAAATCAAGTGGGATTTATTCCCTGTATGCAAGGTTGGTTCAATATTTTCAAATCAATCAACATGATAAATCACAGCAACAAGAGAAAGAAAAAAGCATATGATTATTTCACTAGACAATAGATGTATGAAAAGCATTTGGCAAAGTACAACATCAATTCATGATAAGAGCCCTCAACAAAGTAGATTTGTACCATTCACACCTCAACATAATAAAGGCATATATGAAAAACCTAGAGCAAACATCATACTCAATGGGGAGAAACTGAGAGCTTTCTCCTTATGGTCAAGAACAAGACTAGGATGTCCACTCTCACCACTTTTATTCAACATAGTACTGGAAGTCCTAGCCACACCCCTCAGAAAATAAAAAGGAATAAAAGGCATCCAGATTGGTGAGGAAAAAGTAAAACGTTCTCTATTTGCAGAAGACATAATACCCTACATAGAAAATCCCAAAGACTCCACTGAAAAACTATTAGAAGTGACAAATGAAGTCAGTAAAGTCACAGGCTACAAAATCAATGTGCAGAAACATGTTGCATTTCTAAATACCAATAATGAAGCATCAGAAAGAGAAATTAAGGAATCAATCCCATTTACAATTGGACTAAAACCAATAAGATACCTAGGAATAGACCTAACCAAGACATGAAACACCTGTACTTTGAAAACTTTGATGAAACAAATTGAAGATGACACAAAGAAATGGAAAGATAGTGCATGCTATTGGATTGGAAGAACAAATATTGTTAAAATGTCCATACTGCCCAAAGAAGTCTACAGATTTAATGCAATCCCTATCAATATATCAACAACATTTTTCATAGAACTAGAATAAAAAATCCTAAAATTTATATGGAACAAAACAATCAAAGAAAATTTAAGGAATTTAAGAAACAAAACTAAGGAAAATGAGAGAGAGAGAGAGAGAGAGAGAGAGAGAGAGAGAGAGAGAGAGAGACCAAGAAACAGATTCTTAACTACAGAGAACAAACAGATGGTTGCCAGAGGGGAGGTGAGGGGGGGGGCGGTGAAATAGGTGAAGGAGTTTAAGAGTACAGTTACATGATGAGCACTGAGTAATGTATAGAATTGCTGAATCATTATGTTGTACACCTGAAACTAATTAACATGGTATGTTAACAATACTGGTATTAAAACTTTTAAAAAATAATGATTATCAGATATGGGGGGAAATGATGCAACTGTATGCTGTCCACAAAAAAAATGAAATAAAAATAAAGTACCTTCTTTTTCCTCACTCTGTCACTGCTTTCCTTTTTTCCCTCAAACTTGCCACAACCCAAAATTAACTTGTGTAGATGTTTACTGGCCTCTGTCCCAACTAGAGTTAAGGTTTTGTGATAGCAGAATTTTCATCAGTCTTGTTCAATTTCAATTCTCCAATGTCTAGAAGAGAACTTACATTGAGTAAATGGTCAATAAATACTTGAATGTTTGGATGAATGAGACAGATACCATTTGCTTTGTACCATTCTTCTCAGCTGCACAATCCCAAAGTGGCAAGAGCTACAAGAAAAAGTAGCCATTTTTACAAGTTTTACATCTGCTTCTGAAGAAAACCTCACTTCTTTGTTAGAGACACTTTTTTCAAGAGCCTCAAATGTTTACCCAACAGAGGATCCTGGCAGTCAGAGACTTGAAAGGGAAGGGAAGTGTCCACCTACCACATGTTGGTCTAGTCCCCAAACAGTATGAGGCAGCATGTTAGGATTCTCCAGAAAAAAAAGAATCTCTCTCTCTCTTCCTCTCTCTCTCTCTCTCTCTCTCTCTCTCTCTCTCTCTCTCTCTCCCTCTCCCCACACACATTATAGTTCTGTTTATTTTATAAAAATGCAAAACATGGATTTTTTTTCCAATAGGGAGAGCACAAAAGAAAAACTACAGCCACCATCTTATGTATAGAGCTATGGTCCCATACCAGATTGTGACTCTCATCACAGGCTTTTAGTGAGGCAATGATACTGTTCAAAAGAATCCAGAATTGGTCTCAAAGTATCTGTCTACTAGCTGGAAGTAGTAAAGAAGTGAATTATTCTAGAAGAAGAATAGAAAATGTTAGATATAGTATAACATGAAGGAAACAAAATTAAGTAATTAATTCTCAGTAGTCATGGCTTTAAAAAAAAAAAGGAGCATAAATTTAAGCTTGTATCCATCTTCAGGAGGTTAGATGTGATGAAAGAACAGCAGCACATGACAAGGAGGCCCTACTATTGGGAGAGCATAACATGAGCTTCCAGAATTGCCACTGTGACATTTAAGATGTTACTTTGTACTTTGAGCACATTTTGAATTGGGGATTCATCCTCTCTCTTGTCCTATTCAACAGCTCTACTAGCTCTAGAAGCATCACTGCATCTACTACTGAAGAGAGAGAGAGAGAGAGAGAGAGAGAGAGTGCTTAAGGTACCGGCTTACAAAATTAGTTGCTATGTCCAATATTTACACAGCAGGCCAGCAGGCTGGAGACCCAGGGAAGAGTTAATGTTCCAACTTAATCCCAAAGCAGTCTGCTGGCAGAATTTCCTCTTCCTTGGGGAAGTATTTTTCTTTTAAGGACTTTGACTGATTGGATGAGGCCTACCCTCATTATAGAAGATCTGCTTTACTCAAATTCTGATTTAAATGTTAACCTCATCTTTAAAAAACACCTTCACAGAAACATTTAGACCATTTGACCAAACATCATGGTGTCATGGCCTAGCCAAGTTGACACATAAAATTAACCATCACAGGCAGGATGACGGAGGTTCAGTGGATGCAGGTGGGGTAGAGGATCCTGTGGTAAAAAGATCAGAAACAAGGGCATATATGAGGAAGAAGGGGTAAGTTTATGTTAACTTCCTGACAGATTTTGAAGCTTTCTTAACCTTCTTTTATGCAATTTTTGGAAAGAGAATCAGAGGATAGAGCCAAGTTCATTGAATCACTATGTTGTCCACAAGAAACTAATGTAAATCATGTGTCAACTATACTTCAATATAGAGAGAAGGGAGATTGAGACAAGTTCAGCAATGGAAGGCCTAGCTTTCCAATCCCATTTCAGCCAAGAGCCCACATAAAGCTGTTGGCAGAGGCTGGGTAGCTCTGAATCCCCAGGTTGTCTGTGGTGACACTCTTCCCTAGTGTCGCTATAGTCTTGAGTAACAGTAAGGAAGCCAAGCCATTCTACCCAGTTTACAGATAAGTACATTGAAAGGCAGAGTGTCTAAATAAGCAAACTTAAGGGGCACACTGAAAAAGCTGCCCAGATAAGTCAGGATAAAATTTGGCAGATAAGTTTGAAAAGCTTATATTTGGGGTTCACATTATTCCAGCTGGTGAGCTTTGCTAGTCAGATACCCTTTAAGACTCAACTGAGGCGGATGTTCTGTCCTCATAGGTGTCTTTTCAAGTTCTGTTGAGGTGCAAGTGGGGAGAGGAATGGATCAGGTACAACCACTGTAGGAAAGTGGGAGTTAATGAAAGACAGGCCAGACTGGTGTTAGAGCAACAGAATTCTAATAACGTTTAGTACCTGTCTAGGTAATTTGGGACAAGTCACTTATTCCTCAAGCCTCAGCTTCCCCTCTGATTCTCTCCCAGCCTTACAATTTCATGAGATTTCTAATCCCAGACACTCTGTTGGCCATAATGGCCTCAGACCCTTCTCCTAATGCCTGATGCTAACCCTATGTGCCTTCAAATACACTACTGCTGCTGTTGATTTTATTTCTACCACTTGAGTACTGAAAAATCCAATATTAAAAAACATTGATTTTTCCCACAAGGTGAGTCAGAATACGGGCTCTGAATTGCTTTACACATATACTATATATTTATCCAATTATAAATGGTAATAATACTATGCTAGTGATAAAAAATGAAGCTAGGATCTATCAAGAGAGCCTGGTCATATTTCCAAATACCATTACATTCTTTAATATTTTGGCCTCAAATAAGCTTCTGATATTTGGGGAATCGGTTTTTCTTTTTAATATTCTTGCTGCTCACTTGATTCAGAAAATCTCTTGTTGCTATGGAAGTCAAAGGGGTTTTTCATCTGTTTTAAAATCCTCTCTTCATGCCTTTACAATTAAAAGTCAGACCTAATTATAATGCTAAGCATCTGAGTGCAAGAGCTTGTATGAAATAATGGATACTTTTTCTGATTCAGTTTATTACTCTACCAGACTTTAACTCTTTCCTGCTCTTTCACATGCTACTTGAATCGGACCAGTGTGTCTAAAATCAATTATATGAGTTTAATTTTCCCAAGCTCAGGAAAAAAATTTTATTACTTTTTTCCTAAGCACTGGGTTATTCTAATTAATTTTCTCTTCCTTATCAGCGGATTTAATGATTCACTTTCATGCCCTTGTCGCCAAGTGCGTCACAGCAGTATTGTTAGCCAGAGGGATCTCCATTGCTATTAAGAAGCTCTGACTCTGGATGAAGAAACAGAAGGAGTAGGCTGAGCAGCAGAAGAGGCATGAAGTCATGCCACTGAGCAATGACTGTCACCTTCACTTTGCCCTTGGGTTTTGTAATGTACACACGTGCACACACAAATACATGGCTCATTGTAGGTATCGTGTTAGATGGGTGGCAAGTGAAGATGAGGGAATATTCCACATTTTTTAACCTAGTCTAAGTTCAGCTTCTTTGTAGAGCTTCACTCCTTTTAAATATGAGCCCTCTAATTACTCCCGATTCATTTAACACTTGGCTACTTATGTGCCTCTGTTGTCAAACCAAAGTCACAGCCTGACATCCACAGCAGGGAAGATAAGTAACGAATGCATGAACTTGTGGCACAAGATCCAGGCATACATGCTCATGACTGCCATTAAGGGAAATGTCAGATCTTCTTTAAAAAGTAAGAATATGATGTGAGTGCGTGGAATTAAAAATGGAGACATATTAAACCTGAAATGGTACGTATGGCACCTGTCCATGGAAGGTGTGAAAATGTTCCTGGTCCACTCTAGCCCCCAGTAGGTTTATTTACTCCTTCCCTAGGTTGTATCCTGGATACATGGCTCAGCCTCAGACACTGAGTGTCTGCCAATACTGCAAAATGTGTGGGAAAACAGAGGCATGAACGTGAATACATCCATGTGGAAGTATACTATCACCACCAAACACTGCACTGAGGCTAACATCAATCATGCAGAAAGAATAAATCAACAACCCATGCCTGTGCTTTTGTTTTGCCTTTAGTTCCCAAGACTAATCTTCTAAGAACTGCCTTCCCAAGGGCATTTTTTCCATGTATCTTTTTCCTTGTTTACAGAAAATGGGCAAAGAAGAAGGGAACATAAAGCAGGTGAGATTTTGTTTGCACATGAAGGAGACTTTCTTAGTTATGAACAATCAAATGGTTTAAAACGTGGTTGTGTGATCTCCAACCCTTGGAGAAGCAACACATAAAGAAAAAAATTTTTAAAGAACGTTTGCCTGAAGTCATTTGGGTCAGAAATAACAAGGATTGAATACAGACTGTCATACCTCATTAAACTGGCCAGACATTGATATAGGGAGATTTATATAATCATTTCTCCTGTAAATACTTGCTGACCACTTACTATATGCCGAACACTATGTGTAGCACTGAAAACACGAAGAACACACGATGAACACTCTCTTTTCTAGGCCCTCATAATCTTAGGGGTGAGACAAAGAGACAGCCCAAAATTACTATACAATTAGAGACATAATTCTAGAAAACCCTAGAAGGAAAGTATGCACTGGGTACTATGTAGTACAGCAGAGAGTCATCTTACTTGAGGCAATTCATGCTAGGGAAGGCTTCCTAACAGTATGCAGCCCTCCAGTTCTAAAAACTAAATCATCATTGATTTTGAATAAAGCTCACATAATCATCTGTAGGAATAAAATAATATGCATTGGAATCATATCTTGGGGTGTGGGGAAGGTTGCACTATTAGCGCACTATACTTACAATTATTTGTAAAATTCTTGCATGTTGTCCATAAAACACTATGTACATGAATATATGCAACTTTATGTTATAATTATATTCAGTAATAAAGATGCATAAATATGTGGTCTAAGCAATAAGAATAAATCATATTCAGGGCACCTGGGTGGCTCAGTTGGTTAAGCATCCAACTTCGGCTCAGGTCATGATCTCACAGTTAGTGAGTTTGAGCCCCACATCGGGCTCTGTGCTGACAGCTCAGGGCCTGGAGCCTGCTTCGGATTCTGTGTCTCCCTCTCTCTCTGCCCCTCCCCTGCTTGCTCTCTGTCTCTCTCTCTCTGCCTCTTGAAAATAAGTAAACATTAAAAAAAAAGAATAAATCATATTCAGTGAAGCACAATGCTCTCGATGTGACAGATGCAAGGAAAATGGGATAGAGGGTCATACACTCATTTAGTGATATAGCAGAGTTGTCTGCAGTGTTTAAATTATTTCTTCCTTCCTGTCTTTATATATATATTTATTTATGTGTGTATTTATTTATTTATTTAAGTGCTTATTTATTTTATATATATGTATTTAAATGCTTAATATATATATATATATATACACACATACATATATATATTTAAATATATATATGTAAATGCTTATTTCTTTTTTGGAGAGACAGACTGTGCAAGGAGGAAACGGGGGAGACAGAGGAAGAAAGAATCCTAAGCAGGCTCCACACTGTCAGTTCAGAGCCCGACATGGAACTCCATCCCATGAACTGTGAGATCATGACCAGAGCCAAAATCAAGAGTCAGATGCTTAACCAACTGAGTCACTCAGGTGCCCCTGTCTTTATATATTTTTTGAAGCATGAGTAGTTAGATTTGCCTAAGTTAAATGAGCACATGGTGTGATTACACTGTGTTACTTCAACTTGTCTTGACAACAGTAATAAATTGCGATTTGAACAAAAGTCTTCGAAGTATCTTAAATTCTCTTAAAACAGAGATTCACAGTATTGAGGAACTAAATGAAAAAGCAATAAAATAAACCTTTACAAGTAACAAATGTTTGCTAATTTTAGTATCCTTATATATTCCTAAAGCTCTGCAATTGTGAAGAATTATTTCATTTTTAGGAATGATAACTTTCACATAAAACTACAATTGATAACTTAAAATTAATAACTGAAACAATATGATACCCTTAAAAGAGAAGGAACATCATTAGAAACATATTCTCCAAATTTCTTGTGCTTCATCTGCCCCCAGATTGTGTTGTTCAGGCTATTGGTTGAGAACCAAATCTGCTCAATTAATATCACCTTTTGCCTTGTTTCCGTTGCCTCAACTGGCCAAGTTCTCCATCACTGCACCCATTCCATGCCCCACTTGCAGCTCTCCAGACCAGTCCTGACTTGAGGGACTTGGTGTCTTGGGCTTCTTGCGCCTTTTAGAGGAGCTGTCTAAAGTGGGGGGGGTCTCCATCATTCCTGGGGAGTGCTCACTGTGCTTTGACCCAAAGTGTGACCAGCACTAACCACTGCCTCTAGGCAGTTCATCACCCTGTACAGGAGTGCTCCATACCTGATAATGAGGCTTCTATCCCTGGCATGGAATGTATGTCACTCCCTCAACTTTCTATAAGTCCCAGTTAAGGGATTCTCAGTGATTCTCAACTGAAAACATCAGAATTCTCTAGTGCAGTGTTTCTCAAACATGATGCTGTGTTTTACTCATCTGGGAAGTTTTGTTTTTGTTTTCTTAAATATCACTGTCTGGCCCTGCCTCCATAGATTCTGATTTAATGGTTCTGGGGTGGGTTACAGTGATCAGCATTTTGTAGAAGTTTCCCAAGTAGTTCTGATATGCATGCAGCCAGGGTTGAGAACCACTGCCCTAGTAAGCTTCACAAATAATCTCAGTCTCACCTTCTCAGGTAATACCAACAGCCAGGTTGATCTATCCAGGGGTCCCAACACACACACAAACACACACACACACACACACACACACACACACACACACACACCACTAGCTATAAGTAAATACCTTGAGGAATGATTACAAATAGGTTGGTTTTTCTCTAAAATAAGTACTAATAACTGATAGAGTCTCAGAAGACAATGAGTGATGAAATGATGGGGCAGTTTCATAATTTTCCAGACTCTGAAAAAAAATGAATAAAAGAAATGCCATGGCCATGCAGAATTTAAGAGAGAAAAATGATATACCAAGAAAAAAAAGAGAGAAAAAAAAAGTTAGGTGAAGTAATTGGGTCCAAAGTAAAAAAGAGATACAAGGGAATAGAGAAAAGTAAAGAGGGAATAATTGAGATTTTAAGGAAGGTTAACCTTACTTAAATTAACATTCACAAATAAGAGAAATCTCCAAGTATTAGCATCATCAAATTACTGAGATCCTGTGGTGTAATGAAAAATGTGTAAGTCTTGAACTAAAATGGACAGAGTGAATCTCATCTCTACGTCTTTCTAGATCTGAAACCTTGGGCTATTGTGGCAGATTTTCTAAGATGCTCACAAGATTTCTTATCACACATCCTCTTTTTACAATGAGATGTTAAATCTTCTAATGAGAGGAGAGGTCTATTTCGCCATCCCTTGAATGTGATTACAGTAGATGTGGCACTACATGACATCTGAAACTATGTCATGAGAAGCAGTACAGCCTTTCTTAGTCCTCTTCAAACACTCCTATTGGATCACAGGCACCATGATATGAGGAAGTGAGAGAATACATGTAGAGGCCAAATGCAGGTGTTTTGGCCAAAGCTCCAGTTGAGGTCTCAGCTAACTACAACCATCAACTTCTAGGCTAAACCCTTAAGTGATTCTAACTCCTAGCTTTCCAGGAAGACCCCAAGTCTTCCTAACTGAGGCCCTAGACATAGAAGACCAGAGACAAAGTACACACAAATTCCTATTCCTGACCTGCAGAATCCAGGAGTATAATAAAATAGTCACCATTTTATATAATTATGAAGGTATAAAATAGCGATGGATAAATTGGAAAGAAAGTTATATAACTTTTCTAAGGTTTGGTTCAATGGTTTTATAAGGTTTTAGAAGGTTGTGTTGAAAATTAGAAATAAAATGTGTAATTTACATGGCACGAAATAAGTGCTGAATAAAATATCAGTTGCGATAAGGATTATCGTTCATTTCCATTAACCATTGTCTCTTTGCTTTTTTGGTTTTTTGGTTTTTGTTTTGTGTTTTTTGTTTTTTTTTTTCAACTTTTTTTTTTTTTTTTTTTTTTTGGGACAGAGAGAGACAGAGCATGAATGGGGGAGGGGCAGAGAGAGAGGGAGACACAGAATCGGAAACAGGCTCCAGGCTCCGAGCCATCAGCCCAGAGCCTGACGCGGGGCTCGAACTCACGGACCGCGAGATCGTGACCTGGCTGAAGTCGGACGCTTAACCGACTGCGCCACCCAGGCGCCCCTGTTTTGTGTTTTTAATTTACATCCAAGTTAGTTAGCATATAGTGCAATAATGATTTCAGGAACAGAATCCAGTAATTCATGCCCTACATATAACACCCAGTGCTCATCCCAACAAGTGTCTTCCTTAATGTCCCTTCCCAATTTAGCCCATCTCTCCACCCCAGTTCCTCCAACAACCCTCAGTTTGTTCTCTACACCTAAGAGTCTCTTATGTTTTGTCCCCCTTCCTGTTTTTATATTATTTTTGCTTCCCTTCCCTTCTGTTCATTTGTCTTGTATCTCAAATTCCACTTATGAGTGAAGTCATACGATATTTGTCTTTCTCTGATTGGCTAATTTTGCTTAGAATAATATACTCTAGTTCCATCCACATTGTTGCAAATGTCAAGATTTCATTCTTTTTGATTGCCGAGTAATACTCCATTGTGTATATATATACATACAACATCTTTATCCATTCATCTGCCAATTGACATTTTGGGCTCTTTCCATATTTTGGCCATTGTCAATAGCACTGCTATAAACATTGGGCTGCATGTGCTCCTTTGAAACAGCACACCTGCATCCTTTGGATAAACACCTAGTAGTGCCATTGCTGGATCATAGGGCAGTTATATTTTTAATTTTTTGAGGAACCTCCATACTGTTTTCCAGAGCGGCTGCACTAGTTTGCATTCCCACCAGCAGTGTAAAAGGGTTCCTATTTCTCTGCATCCTCACCAGCATCTATTGTTGCCTAAGTAGTTAACGTTAGCCATTCTGAAAGCCAATGAGGTGGTACCTCAGTGTGATTTTCATTTGTATTTCCCTGATGATGAGTGATGTTGAGCATTTTTTCATGTATCTGTTAGCCATCTGGATGTCTTCTTTAGAAAAGTGTCTATTCATGTCTTTTGCCCATTTCTTCACTGGTTTATTTGTTTTTTGGGTGTTGACTTTGATAAGTTCTTTATAGATTTTGGGTACTAGCCCTTTATCTGATATATCACTTGCAAATATCTTCTCCCATTCTGTCTATTGACTTTTAGTTTTGCTGATTGTTTCCATCTCCATGCAGGAGCTTTTTATCTTGATGAGGTCCCAATAGTTCATTTTTGCTTTTGTTTCCCTTGCCTATGGAGACGTGTTGAGTAAGGAGTTGCTGCAGCCAAGGACAAAGAGGTTTTTGCCTGCTTTCTCCTCTAGGATTTTGATGGCTTCTTGTCTTACGTTTAGATATTTCATCCATTTTGAGTTTATTTTCGAATATGGTGTAATAAAGTGGCCCGGGTTCATTCTTCCTCACATTGCTGTCCAATTTTCCCAACACCACTTGCTGAAGAGACTGTCTTTATTCCATTGGATGTTCTTTCCTGCTTTGTCAAAGATTAGTTGGCTATATGTTTGTGGGTCTATTTCTGGGTTCTCTGTTCTGTTCCATTGGTCCAAGTGTCTGTTTTTGTGCTAGTACTTGCTTATTACAGCTTTGTAGTACACGTTGAAATACAGAATTGTGATGCCTTCAGCTTTGGTTTTCTTTTTCAGGATTGCTTTGGATATCTGGGGTCTTTTGTGGTTCCATACAAGTTTTAGGATTGTTTGTTCTAGCTCTATGAAGAATGCTGGGGTTATTTTGATAGGGATTGCATTGTATATGTAGACTGCTTTGGGTAATATCGACATTTTAACAATATTTGTTCTTCCAATCCAGGAGCATGGAATATTTTTCCATTTTTTTGTGTCTTCTTCAATTTCTTTCACAAGCTTTCTACAGTTTTCAGCATATAGATTTTTCACTCTTTGGTTAGGCTTATTCCTAGCTATTTTATGGTTTTTGGTGCAATTGTAAATGGGATCGATTCCTCGATTTCCCTTTCTGCTGCTTCATTATTGGTGTACAGAAACGCAACCGATCTCTGTGCATTGATTTTATATCCTGCGACTTTGCTGGATTCATGAATCAATTCTAGCAGGTTTTTGGTGGAATCTTTTGGGTTTTCCATATAAAGTATCATGTCATCTGTGAAGAGTGAAGGTTTGACTTCCTACTGGCCAATTGGGATGCCTTTTATTCCTTTGTGCTGTCTGATTGCTGAGGCTAAGACTTCCAATACTACGTTGAATAACAGTGGTGAGAGTGGACATCCCCGTTGTGTTCCTGACCTTAGAGGGAAAGCCCTCAGGTTTTCCCCTTTGAGGATGATATTGGTGGTGGGTCTTTTGTATATGGCATTTATGATCTTGAGGTATGATCCTTCTACCCTACTTTCTTGAGGGTTTTTATCAAGAAAGGATGCTATATTTTGTCAAATGCTTTCTCTGCATCTATTGAGAGGATCATGTGGTTCTTGTCCTTTCTTTTATTAATGTGATATATTATATTGATTGATTTGCAAATATTGAACAAGCCCTGCAACCCAGGTAAAATCCCACTTGATCATGGTAAATAATTCTTTTAATGCATTGTTAGGGCTGGTTGGCTAGAATCTAGCTGAGAATTTTGCATCCATGTTCATCAGGGAAATTGGTATAGTTCTCATTTTTAGTGGGGTCTTTTGTCTGGTTTGGGGATCAAGGTAGTGCTGGCCTCATAGAATGAGTTTGGAAGTTTTCCTTCCATTTATATTTTTTTGAACAGCTTTAAAAGAATAGGTGTTAACTCTTTAAATGTTTGATAGAATTCCCCTGCAAAGCCATCCAGCCCTGAATTGTTGTTTTGGGGAGGTTTTTGATTACTTATTTAATTTCTTTACTGGTTATAGGTCTGTTCAAATTCTCTATTTCTTCCTGTTTCAGTTTTGGTAGTTTATACGTTTCTAAGAATTTGTCCATTTCTTCCAGATTGCCCAATTTATTGGCATATAATTGCTCATAATATTCTCTTATTATCGTTTGTATTTCTGTATTGTTGGTTGTATCTCTCCTTATTCATTTTTTTATTTTATTTATTTGGGTCATTTCCTTTTGATCAAATGTGCCAGGGATTATCAATTTTGTTAATTCTTTCAAAGCACCAGCTCCTGCTTTCATTAATCCGTTCTACTGTTTTTTGTTTTGTTTTGGTTTGTTTTGGTTTGGTTTGGGTTTGGTTTGGTTTTTTCTGTAGCATTAATTTCCACTCTTATCTTTATTATTTCCTGTGTTCTGTTGGTTTGAGGTTTTATTTCCTGTTCTTTTTCCAGCTCTTTAAGGTGTAAGATTAAGTTGTGTATCTGAGACCTTTCTTCCTTCTTAAGAAAGTCCTGTATTGCTATATACTTCCCTCTTATGACTGCCTTTGCCACATCCCAGAGGTTTTGAGCTGTTATCATTTTCATTGGCTTCCAGGTACTTATTAATCTCCTCTTTAATTTCTTGGTTAACCCCTTCATTGTTTAGGAGGATGTGCTTTAACTTCCAAGTATTCATTGTCTTTCCAAATTTTTTCTTATGATTGATTTCAGGTTTCATAGCATTGTGGTCTGAAAATATGCACAGTATGATCTCCATCTTTTCGAACTTGTTGAGGGCTGATTTGTGACCCAGTATGTAATCTATTCTGGAGAATGTTCCATGTGCACTCGAGAAGAATGTGTATTCTGCTGCTTTAGGATGAAATGTTATGAATATATCCATTAAGTCCATCCAGTCCAGTGTGTCATTCAAAGCCATTGTTTCCTTGTTGATTTTCTGTCCATTGCCATAAGTAGGGTGTTGATGTCCCCTACTATTATGGTATTAATATCAGTGAGTTTCTGTATATTTGTGATTAACTGATTTATGTATTTGGGTGTTTCATATTGGGGGCATAAATGTTTACAATTGTTAGATCTTCTTGGTGGATAGACCCCTTAGTTATGATATAAAGTCCCTTCTTCATATCTTGTTACAGTCTTTATTTTAAAATTTATATTGTCTGATCTAAGTATGGCTACTCCTGTAGCCATGATACATGATACATGATAGGTTCTCCATCCCCTTACTTTCAGTCTGAAGGTGTTTTAGGAGCGCCTGGGTGGCTCAGTCAGTTAGGCATCCGACTTCAGCTCAGGTCATGATTTCATGGTTTGTGAGTTCAGGCCCCGCATTGGGCTCTGTGCTGACAGCTCAGGGCCTGGAGCCTGCTTCAGATTCTGTTTCTCCCTCTCTCTTTGCTCCTCCCCACTCATGCTCTGTCTCTCTGTCTCTCTGTCTCTCTCTCACTCTCTCTCTCTCAAAAGTAAACAAACATTAAAAAAAAATTGAAGGTAACCTTAGGTCTAAAATGGGTCTCTTGTAAACAGCATATAGATGGATCTTGTTTTCTTATCCATTCTGCTACCCTATGTCTTTTGATTGCAGTGTTTAGACCATTGACATTTAGAGTGAGTACTGATAGATATGAATTTATTGCCATTGTGTTGCCTGTAGAGTTGGAGTTTCTGGTGGTGTTCTCTGGTCCTTTTTAGTCTTGTTGCTTTTGGTCTTTTTGCTGTTGTTTAATCTTTTCTCCTCTCAGTCCCCCTTAAAATTTATTGCAGGGCTGGTTTAGTGGTCACAAACCACTAGTTTTGTTTGTCTGGGAAACTATTTCTCCTTATATTTTGAATGACAGCTTTTCTGGATAAAGAATTCTTGGCTGCATATTTTTCGGATTCAGCATGTCCTGCCATTCATTTCTGGCCTGCCAAGTTTCTATGTACAGGTATGCTGTGAACCTGATTGGTCTACTCTTATAGGTTAAGGACTTTTTTCCCCTTGATGCTTTCATAATTCTTTCCTTGTCTGTGTATTTTGTGAATTTGACTATTATATGCCTTGTTGATGCTCGGTTTTTGTTGAATCTAGTGGAAGTTCTCTGTGCTTCTTGGATTTTGGTATCTGTGTCTTTCCCCAGGTTAAGAAAGCTTTCTGCTACGAGTTGCTCACATAAACCTTCTACCCCTCTTTCTCTCTCTTTATCTTCTGGGATTCCTATGATTCGGATGTTATTCCTTTACAGTGAGTCACTGAGTTCTCTAATTCTTATATCATGCTCTTCTGCCTTAGTTTCCCTCTTTTTCTGCTTCATTATTCTCCATAATATTGTCTTCTATGTCACTGATTCGCTGCTCCGCTTCATCCATCTTTGCCTCTGTGGCATGCATTTGAGATTGCATCTTAGTTATAGTGTTTTTAATTTGTCCTGACTAGATTTTACTTCTTTCATCTCTGCAGAAAGGGATTCTATGATTTTTGAACCCCAGCTAGTATTCTTATAATCGTGATTCTAAATTCTAGTTCAGACATCTTGCTTACATCTGTGTAGATTAATTCCCCAGCTATCATTTCTTTCTGTTCTTTCTTTTGGGGTGAATTCCTTCATTTTGTCATTTTGGAGGAAGAAAAAGAATTAATACAAGAAAAAAGGAAAATTAAAAATAATAAAAACAACACAAAAAATCAAATAAAGGAAGCTACATCCTGGGTATGTTTTGGTCTGGTTTTTGAAAGAAGCTTGATTGAATAGAGAAAAAAAAGGAAAGAAAAGAAAAGAAAAAGAAAAAAAAAGTAAGAAAACATTTAAAAATTAAGAAAATGTATACAATGAAATCGAATAAAATGAATTGGAGAAGGTAAAATAGAATAAAAAACAAATCTCAAAAACTATAGTAAAAAAATTTCTTAAACGTTTTATACAAAAACACAAAATAAAAATAATTGTTTTCTCTTTCTGTATCCAAGAATAAGAAAAGTAAGGAAAAAGAAAACACAAAACAACAAAAAAAAGCCGAATAGATGGACCAGTGAACAGAATGAAACCCAAATGAAATTACATCCAGTTTCCCCTAGAAGTCAAACTATGAAGCACTTTATAGTCCATACACTAAGCAGTGGAAAGACTTGTGGTCCTCTCCCCAGGGCTTGGTTGGTGCTGTTGGTTGGGGCTTGGTGTAATGGCTTCATTATCCACTATGTGGCACTGCTTAGCTTAATGTGGTGGATCAGCGCTGCAGGAGAGGTAAAAATGGTATCATGCAGCTTCCCAGTCTCTAGCATCAGAACTCTGTGCTCTACCCCACCAGCAATCAAGCACCCCTCTTTTGTCTCTGGCTTCCTTCCACTCCCCACTTCTACACTGTCCACATCCAAACCATTAGCCTGCCAGGCAGGACCTCTCTCCCGAATTTTATCTCAGATAGAGCTGTGTTTCCAAACCCCTCACATCTGAGGACCCTGTAGCTTGGACCCACTCTGACCCTCTGGGGGAGGGTTGCGAGGAGCAATGGCCGGATGCCAGCTTGACCCTGGGAACGTCCCTGCAATCATGTTGCTGAGGCTCGGAGATTGTGACAGGATGCCGACTTGCCCCAGAATAAGTTTGTGCAATCTCATATCATTTGCATTTCAGTGGTTATGGTAAATCACCACATACAACCCACATCAGGTGCCACTGCACCCTGGAATTTTTGTTCTAATACCAGCAATTGTGTTCTCTGGGGTCCGCTGGGACCTTTGCCTGTGAGGAGGCCATACAGCTTCTACCAAATGCCCTCCTAGCAGGGTGGCAGGGGAACCACTTCTCCCCATGTGGCCTGTGGGCCCCTCGTCCCTGGCTGCCAGTTCCTGGGGATTTTCCCTTCCCACCAGAGCACTGCCAGGTATTGGGCTATGGAATTTCCAATGCTTCTCTGCCCTGTTTATAGAGTCCTAATGATATTGAAACCCTCTCCTTTCTCTTTTCTCCCTTTCTTGTTCAAACAACTGTGGGTGCTTCCATTATTTCTCTTTCTCTCCAGCTACATTTGGGAGGAGTACTTTTCCTGTACTCTCCCCCCTTTCTCTGTCCTTTCTCCACAAATACGGCTCCATATCCTTCGAAGCTTCTCTCTCCCTCAGTTCACCTCTCCCGAGTTCTGTGGCTCAAGTTATGCAGATTGTTATGTTAATCCTCAGATCAATTTTCTAGGTGTGCAAAATGGTTTGATGCTGATCTAACTGCATTTCAGGGCTAAGAGAAGCAGATAACTTGCATGCTGCTCCACCATCTTGGCCCCTCCAACCATTGTCTCTTTGAGACCTGGACTCTGCCACCACTTTATAGTTGCCCTTCAAATCTGAAGATGTATAAGAACATGAACAAATACTTCTGTAGAGAAGATGCTCTTTTAAAACTAACGATGCATAAAGACCAGCCCTTTGGTTTGAGATGATATCTATCATTTGCCCCACAACTCAATCATAGGTTACTTTTTCGATATGTGTTTTTCTGGGTGATGTAATGAATATTTACAGTGTGCTATGCACAATAACACAGAAAATAGAATCCTTGCCAAAAGGAGTTTGTGATCTTAATTAAGAATACAAAATCATCAACTAGACCTGAGAGAGTTTCTAAGATATCCCTTCATTTTATACTTGAGGAAACTGAAATCTGGAAAAGTTCATCAAGTTGCTCAGAACCACACATTATTAGCAGCAGAGCTGAAACTAGAACCTAGGACTCCTCACTTCCAATAATTATTCATTCATGCCTTCAGGAAACATTTGTTGAGCACTTCCTGTGTTCCAGCCACTAGGGATTCAAAGATGAATAAGAAACACTCTTGCCAATAAGGAGTTCACAGTCTGATGGAAGACGCAGTCACAAAAGCAGATAAGTATAGAGCTCAAGAGAATGTTGCACATTGTAAGATAGCATGGGATCAGAGATGGCTCTTCTTTGTTGGGCAAAGGTTCAGAAAGGAGATGATATTTAGGCTGTTTTAAATGCTGAGTAGGAGTTTGGCAGGTAGAGAAAGGGCATTCCAGGTAAAAATAGCCAACTTTTGTGAATCCTTAACAATATGAATATGCATTTTCATTGTCCCAAGGTTTCTGAAACTCAGTTCCATCGACGTATTCTTAAAGGATCTAGAGAATTTTTATCCTTTTAGAGGATTACTATTTTATTGAGGCTTATTAAACAGACATAATTCTTCATAACCAAAAACAATACAAGACACATATAATGTACATCTTCTCTAGAGACACATACAGCATCTGAATTGGAGGGGTTCTTAGAGATCATTATCTAAGCGCCTGTGTACACATGTGCCATAGCTGAGAAGTGATATAGCGTAACGAGCAGGAAAACTGAAACTACATACATAGTTAAAGAGCAAAAGCAATTAAAGGTTAAAATTAGGTTATTATTCCCTTTGATGCCTTCCTCCCAAGGCAGATCACAAAATGTGAAAGCAAAGGGAAGGGAGAAAAACAGCAAATAGGAAGACTATACTCTCTAGCCAGCCTATCACAGTTATAATATGGTATTTGAAAAAAAGACATTTCAAAAGGGCACCATTGTTAATGCCACTAAGAAGGAATTGGAAAATTGCAGTTTAAATCATTGGTTTTGTGCCAGTTCTCTTTTTTATATAAATATCAATTCTCACTGTGAGGTTTTGCACCTTAATTTAGTTAGGAATACATTTTAAAAATGGCTTGCTAAAAGTGTGATTCAATGGAAGGAAAGTATTATCAAGTAGTGCAATGTTCCATAAATAGCTATTATTATTATTTAATATTCGTTAAACACCCACAGTGAGCTAAGCACCGTACTAAACTTTGGAAAGATATGGCTCTTTCTCTGACAAGGAAAGATTAAATACATAGAAGATAGGAGAGCTTAAATCTACTTAGGATCTGAAATTTATTTTTCTACTCCAACTTTTCCTTGCTTCACTTGTCAAATTAACATAATTCACTATATTAGAGGAGGACTAATGATAGTTATTCCTTACCTGTGTTCAGTGTTTTATATTTTACATGGGTTTTTATATGTATATCTTATTAGATAAGTTGACAGATGGTCTCTGGAAGATGTGAGCACTAAACAGAGGTAGTTTCATTTTAAGAGAAGACCAAAAACTTGGAGGGGTCAACTGGCCTGTCAGAGCATCAAAAGGCAGTTGTACTTAGGGGGAGGAGAGAGATTTTTCAGATAGGCAATAGGTGCACAAAACAACTCTCTCTACCACCTCAGCTACCAGTTTCCCTCCCTGGAGGCAGTCACCAAAATCGATTTCTTGTGTATACTTCCAGAGATATCAAATGCACTCACTAGCATACAGTTTACACATGTGGCTTCATACTATATGCACTGTTCTGTACCCTGCTTCTTTCTCTTTATGAAATATTACAGAGATTATTTCATGCTACATTACCATTTTTAATGGCTACATCAGATATTAGGTATAACTATACCATAATTTATTTAAATAGCCTATTCTTAAAGGATATTTAGTGGGTTTTGTTTTGTTTCATGTTTTGTTTGTTCCTGCAAACTTCTGCTGTTATCATGATTCAAGTAGATATATAATTTCCTATAAGGGAATTGCTGGGCTGAAGTATATTTGAATTGCTAATTTTGGTAATTGTTGCCAAATTCTCCTCTGAAAAATCTGTATTGATTGAAATTCCCAGCAGCAATGTATAGGAGCACCCATTTCCCCATTGTCGCTAATGCAATGTTATCAAAATTTGTGGTCTTTGATCATCTGATAAGTGAAAAATAAGATTCCATGATAGTTTCATCTGCCTTCCTTCTAATTATGACACTGTTTGAATTTTTTTTCAAGGTTTAAAAAACTCCAGTATTTCCTTTTCTGTGCACTCTGTTTATACCATTTCAGTTTGTCTTTTGGAGTGGTTGTTCTTTTACTGGTTGATTTTTGGGAATTCTTCTCATAATAATGAAATTAGTCTTTAGTACATAATCTGAATTACATATATTTTTTCCTAATATGTCATTTATCTTTTGACTTTTTTAATGACATTTTTTGCCTTACAAATTTAGGTTTAATTGTTTGACAAATTAATTTAAATTAATAAATTAATGAATTAATCAATTTGGGTTTACTTACCTATAAAATTATTTACTAATACAAGATTATTTAAAAAAGAAATTCCTTCATTTTCATCCAGTACAATGATTTTATAGGTAAAATATTAATCCATTTGGTATTTATTTGATGTGAGATAGGGATCTAACTCTGGTTTTTTTCTTGATGGGCACTAAGTGGTCCAAAATACACTAATGAATAATATAATTCACCTTCCCCCCCCCAATGTGAAATGCCACCACCATCATACATTAAATTATTTTATAAAGAGTAGTGCTTTAGTAAGACTATTATTCAGTTTACGAATCTAGAAATTCCTCTGGGTGAATTCACCACAATTGGTGCTAAATATGACCTACTGAATCCAAGTAGATGTATGTGGCAAGGAACACAGAAAAAGTTATATGCAGGAAACAGGCAGAATGCATAGCTGGAATTCAGATAGCAAACAGGAACAATGAAAAGTTGAGATTAAAATATAAGGGGAAAAGTAAAGAAGATTCCAAAACAAATGTCTGAATGATACACAGGGTAATAGGAAGAGACATATTCCAGTTGCCTTCATGATAAAGTCCAGACTCCACCACGTGAACTCTCACACCTGTCTTATCTGGCTTCTGCCTACCCTTCTAGCCCAGGGCATGTTCCCCTTAACTTTTCTTTCAGATTTCAGCTTACACATTATTTCCCCAGTCTTCTTCCCTGACCTGGCCAAGACTGATATTCCTCTTATGTGTCTCTGCATGATTCTGTACTTTAGACTCTAACAATCTAGTCTCTTAATGCTTTCACCCCTGTTGTGGACATTTTCCTTCACTCCCCAGATTTTGTAGCTCTTTGTCCTGGTAACTAAATTTCTCTCCATGCATCTTTGTGTGTGTGAGTGTGTGTGTGTGTGTGTGTGTGTGTGTGTGTGTGTATCCGTGTGTGTGTGTGTGTGTGTAGATAGAGGAGGGGGAAGGGGGTAAATTGGACCTGATCTGTAATTAAGCAACTGGTGCTTCTTTCTTTTTTTAATTTTTTTTTCCAGAGTACATCTGACTCACAATGTTACATTAGTTTTGGGTATACAGCATAGTGATTCAACTTCTCTGTACATGATGCTGTGCTCATAGTTGGAGCTTCTTATGAGGTAGGCTCAGTCTATTTCAACACAACTTTCACATTCAGGTTTCTGTATCCACTACTTGGTCAGAAACTCGCAAATACCATTGGGCCCACATGCACAGTTGTCAGTGCAGCACTAAGCCCTAGAGTGGTTTTCATCTCACAAAGGAGCAGACTGGGCCATAGTCCCCTTGGGCAGCCAGCTCATCTCCTGAGTATCTTCAAGGGAAGGGTTTGGCAAATTACAGGCCATGAGCCAAAACTCCCCCCTGCCTTTTATATATATATATATATATATATATATATATATATATATATATATATATATATATATAAAGGTTTATTGGAACACACATGCCATGATAATGATAACTACATATATCAAAAACTTATTCTTAGATCTGATTATTTCACTCTTTTTCTTATACAGGTTTAACGCCCTTCAGAATCTTTATGGATTATAGAACTCTCTAAACTCTGAAAGGAAGATATCATAGCTATGAGAGATTACTCTGAGTTCTGCAAATAAAATTATGTTTTTATTCGGCCTCCAATTGTCTCTGCTAATGACAGAATGCAAAGTAGTGGATAATCAAAAGTCATACATGTTTGGAGACTTTGTTCTATGATGGGTGCAGTAGTAAATTTTCCTTCCTAATTGCATTTTCCTACAGTGGCACCAAAATGAGCTTGGATTGTCTGAGCATATATTAACTGGGAGACAAAGATGATAATTGTTGTGCTGGGCAGGAATAGAAGCCATTTAAAAATGTTTAAAAATTTCATTTTCTATTATCCTCAAAGCAGATAATCCACAAAGCAAAGGGGTGAGGGTCAATTGAGTATAAGAAGTTTTTTGTTCTAGTGCACCATTATGATTTTTAACATAGCATTATCATTTTTATTTTGCAATAATTTTTTAAAAATCTTGCATACTTTAGTTAAGACATTCATTAACTGTAAAATTTTATACCAAATAATCTCATGTTTCAATTACTATCTAGCTCATGATGTCTAAAGCATTATTTATTCTATTCATAAGTTAATGCTGTTTAAATTCTGTTAGCAAAATGTATTAAATTTTTTTATGCATTTTTTCACCCTTCATATTTTTAGTTATGCAAGGTTTAAAGGTCAGGCAGAGTATTTTAATACTTTGGGCATTCTTAGAAAAAAAATTTACCTAAACTGGATGAAGCAAACCATTTTTACCAGAATCTGGAACCCTTGTTGTGGTTGGTGGTTGTGCACATTGATATATTATTTCTGGAGATCAGTTTTCCTATTTGTATAAAAATCCATGAAATATTTAGCATTTGACTCAATTACACTTTGAGGAGTTGTCTTAAGAAAATAATTAACACAGGGGTGCCTGGGTGGCTCAGTTGGTTGAGCGTACGACTTCGGCTCAGGTCATGATCTCACAGCTCGTGAGTTCGAGCCCCACGTTGGGCTCTGTGCTGACAGCTCAGAGCCTGGAGCCTGTTTCAGATTCTGTGTCTCCCTCTCTCTCTCTGCCCCTAACCCACTCTCACTCTGTCTCTGTCTCTCTCAAAAATAAATAAACATTTAAAAAAAATTTTTTTAAAGAATTAACACAAAAAAATGTCATTGCAACACTGTTTATTATAGGGAGAAATCTAAATTTCTAGCAGTAATAGCATATCTATAACTTCAGAAATCATGTTTTCAAAGATAAGTTCATAGCCTGGCAAGATGACTATAATGTAATTATAATTAAGTAAAATTAAACACACACACACACACACACACACACACACACACACACACACAAAGGCAGAGCATTATCTCATATATCTATATGCATGTGTAGGGGCAGGGGCAGGAGCTGGAGGAAGGAATGTGGAAGAAAATTTGCTAGTGATTATTAGAGTTGTGAGATGATAATTTTTACTTCTCATTTTCAACTTTTACCATCACAAATTTCTGTAACACAAAATTCTGTAGCTTATATAAGAATGAGTTTTATTTCAATAACTAGATGCTGGTTCCCAGAGCAGGTAGATTAGGTAAACAGCCCTCTTTAGAAAATGCTTTCTACAATTGAAACTAGACCACTTTCTCACACCATTCACAAAAATAAGCTCAAAATGGATAAATGACCTGAAGGTGAGACAGGAAACCATCAAAACCCTAGAGGAGAAAGCAGGAAAAGACCTCTCTGACCTCAGCCATAGCAATCTCTTACTTGACACATTCCCAAAGGCAAGGGAATTAAAAGCAAAAATGAACTACTGGGACCTTATGAAGATAAAAAGCTTCTGCAAGCAAAGGAAACAACCAACAAAACTAAAAGGCAACCAACGGAATGGGAAAAGATATTTGCAAATGACATATTGGAAAAAGGGCTAGTATCCAAAATCTATAAACAGCTCACCAAACTCCACACCCAAAAAAACAAATAACCCAGTGAAGAAATGGGCAGAAAACATGAATAGACACTTCTCTAAAGAAGACATCCAGGTGGCCAACAGGCACATGAAAAGATGCTCAACGTCGCTCCTCATCAGGGAAATACAAATCAAAACCACACTCAGATATCACCTCACGCCAGTCAGAGTGGCCAAAATGAACAAATCAGGAGACTATAGATGCTGGAGAGGATGTGGAGAAATGGGAACCCTTTTGCACTGTTGCTGGGAATGCAAATTGGTGCAGCCGCTCTGGAAAACAGTGTGGAGGTTCCTCAAAAAATTAAAAATAGACCTACCCTATGACCCAGCAGTAGCACTGCTAGGAATTTACCCAAGGGATACAGAAGTACTGATGCATAGGGGCACTTGTACCCCAATGTTTATAGCAGCACTCTCAACAATAGCCAAATTATGGAAAGAGCCTAAATGTCCATCAACTGATGAATGGATAAAGAAATTGTGGTTTATATACACAGTGGAGTACTACATGGCAATGAGAAAGAATGAAATATGGCCCTTTGTAGCAATGTGGATGGAACTGGAGAGTGTGATGCTAAATGAAATAAGCCATACAGAGAAAGACAGATACCATATGGTTTCACTCTTATGTGGATCCTGAGAAACTTAACAGAAACCCATGGGGGAGGGGAAGAAAAAAAAAAAAAAAAAAGAAGAGGTTAGAGTGGGAGAGAGCCAAAGCATAAGAGATTGTTAAAAACTGAGAACAAACTGAGGGTTGATGGGGGGTGGGAGGGAGGCGGGGGTGGGTGATGGGTATTGAGGAGGGCACCTTTTGGGATGAGCACTGGGTGTTGTATGGAAACCAATTTGACAATAAATTTCATATATTGAAAAAAAAAAAGAAAATGCTTTCTACAAAGAGGCTGTAAGACTGAATCTTGTTTTACAGCTGCTATTTCTCATTAGCCAGTTCGTTATCATCATTGCACTTTACAGCTTGGTCTATGATGGAGAAATTATCTAGCAAGGTTGGATACTTCCTTGGTATTCAGAAGGATTTACCTTCCTGGAGAAAAATATTCCCTTTCTCTCTCATGTATCTCCTATGCTACGATCCACTTTCTCATCTTAAATCCTTGGCTTAAAACATAGTAGGTTCTATGCTTCTTGTCTAGAAGCAGGAAGATCTGTTAGGGGACTGTTATAATAGTCTGGGCAAGAAATGATAAATCTAAACCAAGTCAGTGGTTTATCACCTCCCTCACATAGACATCTTCCTTACTCCACTCAGGCCATGATCATATATGGATGTTCTCCTCACCCTGTTCAGTCACAAAACCCCATGCCGTTACTCTACATAATCCCTTCGTTGTATACCATCTTCAACCTGTTCTATCTCTGACACCCCCATGCCAGGCCACTGGCCCCCATGTGAATGCCAACCTTACCCTGCTTGCGCTCCAGTACCCACCCAGGCCATCCTACATGTGTACCCTCCTAACTCCACCAGGGTGCCCCATACATGTTTTTCCTTATTTACAATAATAAATTATTACAAATTTTAAAATAATAAAATTTTTAGTTAAAGGAAAAGAGACACTGGTAGAACTTTTAGTCTAAAGATATTCTAATACCTTAAAGTCCTTGGCCAAACCCTGACTTTATTAGAATATGTGAAACACACTCAAGGAACATGGATTCCTTCTTTTGCTACAGTTATCAATGTAATCATTGTTTAAAAGAGTAAACATATCAGTTTTACATTAAATATCATGCACATGCAGCCACACACTCATATTCTTTCACTGTCATTCATTCCTCTGAGGATCAAAAATTGGCAAAAGATGGGTACCTGGATGGCTTAGTCCACTGAGTGTCCAACTCTTGGTTTTGGCTCAGGTCATGATCTCACAGTTCATTGGTTTGAGCCCCACATCAGGCTCTGCAGGCTCTATACTCACAGCACTTGGGATTTCTCTCTCCTTCTCTCTCTGCCCCTCCCCCACTTGCACGTGCATGCTCTCTCTCTCAAATAAACTTTTTAAAAAGTGGCAAAAATAATAAAATTATTAGCATTTTTAATGAAAAGTACTGCCTATTGCATTCTGTTGCTAAGAGTCTTCTGCTACAACAAGAATGATGGTAACAACAAAGGGGATACAAGGAAGGTATTAGGGAAGACAGAAGGAAGGAGAGAGATGAGAAAATAAGAAAGTGAAAAGGTGGGAACAAGGAAGGTAGCAAGAAGAGAGACAGAAAGAGGAGACCAAGGAGAGAAAAGGCAGAAGAGGGAAGCTAAATGTGAAAAGGAAGTGTCAAGATGACATTCAGGAGAGTCTGACTTGGCCACCAAATCCCATGGCACAGGGTTCTAACCCTGTGCCCCAAAGCAGTGTCATTGTCAAGTCAGCCCCAAAGCAGTGTCATTGTCTCATCAGCCCCAAAGCAGTGTCATTGTCAAAATAAAAACATATCTACTCCAAGATGCTGACAAGTAATGGAGAAACTGTTAGTTCATACATTTCTTTAATACACAACTGAATGAAGCTGACATCCAGAGTTTGGTACAGCCAACTTCTGGATGTTGTTTATGTATTTGTTTAATGACACCTTTAAATGATTCCTATTTTGAGAGTCACTTTTAGAGGCTACACAAGAATCAGCATCTGCAAATGGTGAGAAAGTTCTTGGTTGGTCAAAACTTCAATGAGGAAGAATATGGATATTATATGTATAACTGGAACACTTGCAATGCTTTGCCCACATCTCATTTTGCTGCTTTGATAAAGAAAGAACTACATATTCTGTAAATAATGATGTCCATGTTTCAGATTCAATCCCCTACCAACCATGCAGAAAGATGTCTTGTCCAGTGTTGTGGTTCTTGTTAAAGCCAGGGTATTAAGCCATTCCCCTTTAAACAGTTTTGTCTCAAAAAAGTGTAACAGAATATAAAGATTTTTCTCTACTATTCATATGATTGTTGGATTTACAAAAGAGTATTCTTGAAACACAATAAAACTTAAGGCAAAACTTTTAGAGAAAAGGGATACCCTTTCCCAGAATAACTCAACAGAGTTATTTCATGGGTTAGGTTAATTGGCAGATATTTTTAGCTGAGGTGAATCTTTCTATATATTTCCTGTAGGTGCTATTATAAATACTACCGAAGATGTCAAGAGAGAACATTACCTTCCCAACATCCGTTTCTTTTTTTTCCTTCCTAATAGAATCCTGATTTTGTTTGGATAGCGCTGTCCCCACCCATCCACCCTCCCCCCAACCCAATGACTGAGGGATAACAGACCTCACTGTCAAGTTATTCCTGCTTCACAGAAAGCAGTCAGCACATGACATGGCTCTGGCTCCTGCTGTAAGTAAAGAAGACACTGGTCTACATTTGTCCAATTATAGTTGGGGAAAAGGGTTTTCTCTCATTTAGGAGGTGAGCAAGAATGTATGTTGATTCAGATAGTGCTGGTATTGTATAACCATAAGAGTAGCAAGTCTAAATTCAACACTCTCACACTGAGGATAACAGAGCAGAAATATAGAACATGGATCCTTGATGGCCACCATTGAATTATTGCAACACCAACCTGACCAAAACTAATTCTACTTCTGGACTTTCTGTTATGTAAGATAATTAACTTTTTTACTGTATAATTTTTTCTTGAATTGGGCTTTTTTATTTGCAGCCAAAAGCATACTAGTTGATCAAACTATGTCCAAGCTCCAGTAGGAAAGCCAGAATTGCACACAGACATCCATGCCAAACTTGCAGTGCTAGGGAAGGTGCTTTTATAGGTTATAGTCAAGAGTTACATGGCCTTC
This sequence comes from Panthera leo, assembly GCF_018350215.1. Lineage (NCBI taxonomy): Eukaryota > Metazoa > Chordata > Mammalia > Carnivora > Felidae > Panthera > Panthera leo. The sequence continues at coordinate 77,503,353 of NC_056683.1, forward strand.
TCAGTGTCCCTGCAGAAAGAAATCTGAAAATAACTGGAAATACTGGAGACTTCTCTCACAGATTCCTTCTATTTAGACAACTTTAAAACTTAAATGTGGACTCACAGTCTTTTCTTTTCTGGCATAGAGGAAATCAATAATGCAAGCTTTGCAAAGGTAAACTTATTGATTTGAGGACAAAGGAAATGATGCTATATAAATTCAACCAAAAAGAGTCTTGGGAAATTCTGATATTCTTTGACAACAATCTACCTTTGAGTTATAGTTTTTTAGCACTAGCTGCCATCAAAATTAAAATGTCAAAATCAGCTTAGTGCCCAAGATAAATGTTCACATTGTTATGACAACCTCTTTTTCAAGTTTAACATCAGAAACCTTAATTTGGGGAGAGTTAATATTTACTTTGGGAGGTTTTTTTTGGGGGGAGGGGGTTGTACAAATTAGACTTGTTTCAATTATTTCCAGAATATCACTATTAGATTTTACATTATCTTTTCCATAAATAAAATATTCTATGATCAAAATCAATTTCCAGTTTAGTAACATAAATCATATGCAACTTTGTTATATATGTGTTTTATATACTGTTCTAGGGGGAAAAATTCTATTTTCAACTGATTCACAAAGGAGTCATGACTCAAAAAGTTAAAGCTATTGCTGGAGACTGAATAATAACTGTAGGTGGTCAGAGAAATTACCATGAAAAGGTAAAACAGATAGAAGGAATAAAATTAGATGTATTTTTTAAGTTTTGCTGCAGTAAATATAATAGAGGACAGATATATGGAAAGTGCCTCCTGGATATGGCAAGTGGTTATATAGGTATTTGAATCTGTTACAGTTTGTTGTGGGAAACACTACAAACACACAGGAAGCCACTGGAGCCCTTAAGATATTTAATGACAATATATTGTGGTACATGTACAAATTAGATGTATATCTGTCAGTCAAAGTCCTGGCAGGACATTTGAAAACAAAAATGGAGACATTTGGTTCTACAACAACTTTGGTACACATTTTGGGCTAAGATGTATATTTTAGAATCCTTTCCATTTTGTTAATGTTAGTTTTTAGTCATTATACTTCATGTTGACAACTTTTGAATATAAACAAATACATGTTTCATAATCATTAACTTTCTCATAGTAAATCCAATCCTTTTTTCTTCAGGCAAAAATATTCTTCTAGTTCCAGAAACCTGGCACTACTTTATTACTGTCAAAGAGCGAAATGTTTATGTAAACTTCAAAGACAATTTGCATTGATTCCATTTCCAAACTATACTTTCACGTTGGATTCATATTTCTCTTTTAAGTTGTTATGAACATAAATTGTGTGTGGAGTGTGGGTAGGTGCATGGGTGTAGTTTACTGAGCTGATCAATGGAGAATCCATGTACACAGACGATCTCAAGCCACCACCAGCTCATCATGTCTGTGTCTTTTCAGGAACTGACTGAATGGGTTGTTTGGTGCAATGGCAAGTGTTCTGGACTTTAGGTCTGGAGGTAATGGCTATTATTAGTCTTTTCATTAACAAGCTGTAGGACTCTGGCAAGTCCCTTCACCAGCTTATCTTTTATTTCCATAAAAGGGGTTGAGGCATGGAGTCTCTGATGTCACTTCTAGCTTTAAAATTCTGTGGTTCTCACTCACGTCCCTAATTATCATGCTTAATAGAAGCCATAAGTTTTGCCGCTTTAGTTTGAAAGGGCCTTTTTCAAACTGACATTGAGAATGCTAAATACACTATTTTAAAATTTAGATAAAGAAATTAGCAGATGATATTAAAATACAGCAAATCCCCAGTGACTTTTTGAGTCTAACAATTACAGCTTCCCATGAACTTTGACATTTTCCTGAATTGCATAAATTATGTTTATCAATTCGCAGGTAAATATTTATATGCCTAAGTAATGAGTCAACAAAACTATGAGAAATGGAGAGGATAATTTACACTCTAGAGTAGATATGTATTTTTAACTCAGCTTCATTGAAGAAACTCTCCTTAATATCCTTAATATCTTCTTCAATGTCTTAGAACAAAGGAAAGAGCTATTTATCCACTGCAAAGGCCGAAGTATTCCATGCAAGCTATCACATGGGTATTCAAAAAACATTACTGCATTGTATAAATTCCTATGTACTTAATACTTGGTATTCACTGTATTGTGTATTATGTATATTGTTTAATTCTCACAACTGTTCTTTGACATTATCTCCATTATTTCTGGTCTCAAAGAAGTCAAGTAACTTAACCATAGACAACAGCTAGTAAGGGACAGAGCCAGGAGTTGAACCTAAAATTCTAAAGCCAGTGCCTTCAATCTCGTTACCCTAGTATCTCTGGCAACACTGCCCAGACATATCCACTACATCTCAAATACTTCATCATTTTTCACAGATAAGGAAGCTGTTCACTTAACTTTGCTTTCTCCCTTGAGTGATGCCTCTGCACACTGAACCCCTCCACATGTCCCTCTAGCAACATCCACTGATACCTCAGGAACGAGAACGAAGTAGGTTTGGCCTCAAATGTCAGTGTTCTCAAGCTCTGTAACAGGGCAACTGACACATCAACATGGCATGTCTTTTGACATCAAAAGCCCTATCTCTTTTCTCTTGATTATAGACCACATTTTTTCGTAAATATCTACCTCGTCTCTCCTTCCACCATAATTACCCAATTGTCCCTACTCCAATTTTCTCTAGAAGACATCTACCTTCTAAATGTGCTTTAGAAAAGTTTTGACCTTTACTGGTCTTTGAGAAATAAAGAAAGATTGGAGGCACTGCCCTGGACTAATCCACTTCTGTCTTAGACTGGATCTCTTGAAAACATTCTGAGATGAAGAATTGTGTGCATAAGGATGGTTGGGGAGTGCTCTCAGGAGATACACTGCAAAGAAGTGAGGAAAGGACTGAGGAAAGGAAGACCCAGTGATAGGTCAGCCCTGGGGAGGGGTCTGGGTGCACTATAACCCTGTCAGACTGGTGGATCTAATTTGTGTCTTCAGTTTAATTATGTTTCTCTTCCAGAGAAAGGGCTTTTAAGGTTATAAAGACCAGTCTGAAATCTGACTATGCAGAATTTAAGAGCCTGAGCTTTCTCTCCTGGGAAAATAAATGGAATAAAGAAAGGTTATGAAATATGAAAGTTCTAAAAATAACAGCAGATCAAATAATTTAGTTATATTCTACTTACCATGAAGTTTTCACACCCTGAGCCTCCCTGTGTGAAGTCTGTGTTATCTGATTAGAGAAAGCAGAAAGAGAGAGAAAGAGAGAAGCCATATGAAAGAGAAGCTTAGTTAAGGATGGCAGACTGCACTGCAAATTCAGAAACGTCTTTAATATGTACAAGAACTGGTGCAAATTCATCTTTTGTTTTCTATAAATAATCCAGGTTTGATGATCTTAAACTATTGGTAAGAATATCTTTCCCTTTCATCTTTCCTGGACTTGAGCCAGGAAAGAGTTAACATATAACTCTTTGTTGTTTCAATTGAATTTAGCAAAACCCAGAAAGAAAATTCCTTCCTAAGGCATAATTAATTTCTACAACATGTTGAAATAAGAGCTGCTAACTTAGGCACATACACATATCCCTATTGCTAGATTCTCCTGGTTGGATTTTAAAGATATTCTTTCAAAGAATATATAAAAGTATAAATATATTTTTAAAGATATTCTTCCAAAGATAGATAGATAGATAGATAGATAGATAGATATATCTCAAGTTCTAGAATAAGGAGGATTTATTTTTAAGGGTTTTTTTAAGTTTATTTATTTTGAGAGAGAGAGAGAGATAGCACAAGCAGGTGAGGGGTAGAGAGAAGGAGAGAAAGAATCCCAAGCAGGCTCTATGCCATTAGCACAGAGCCAGATACAGGGCTTGAACTCATGATCCATGAGATCATGACCTGAGCTGAGATCAAGAGTCAGATGCTTAACTGACTGAGACACCCAGGTGCCCCTAGAATAAGGAGGTTTCACTGACTGAAAGATATTGAGGAAAACATAAAGCTCTTATTTAAAAGTATCAAGTCAAATACATCGGTGGTATAATCTAGGCTGAAAACAATTATTTACTTTTCTCCTGATGGGAGATTATATGATAAATATGCAAATAATGTTGATCAAACTAATATGGTCAAATTAATAATTCTATAAACACTAAAGGTTTAAGGAGTGTTTCCATGTAAAGAATAAAGAGGTATGCATGTATGTATGTATTTAAAACATTTCCCATAAATTACAGTATCCTGGGAATTATATAAAATGTACTTTTAAGTACATTTTAAGTCTCTAAGGGAATCACAATTAATATTTCATTTTAAATAAATTATGCTAGGAACAGGATATAAACTTGTGGAAGGTATAGTTTATTTGTTTTCTTTATTTATACTACATCCCCAACAGGTGAAACAGTAACTACACAAAATAGGTGCTCAATAACTATCTGTTGAGTTAATAAATTAGGACAAGGCCAGTGAGGACTATAAGACAGTACTAAGAATAAGAAATTATCCTGGCCATTCAATGAATATACTTTGTCTTAGAAAGAGAACTAGCAGATATTTAAAGCAAAAGGAGTTCAATCCAGGTTTGGGTTAACACTAAAACACTATTTACATTTGTCCAAATTCTATTCACAATCTTGGGTTCTTACATAAATGTTCCAAATTCTTTTAAAATAGCACAACAGGCATAAGCCCAGAACCATGACAGCTTTGTTTCAACAGAGAGTTAAGAGATGGCCTGTTTATGAAATATCTTTACCATGAATTATTCATGTTGGGAAATTAACAATATACTTACTAATTCCGCTGTAATGTCTAACTGTGTTATTTGACCAAGACTTTGAAATTGTCCTGGAAAAGCCAGGAGAGAAGTGAGAAACTGGCAAGGAATATCACCCCATGGTGTCACATAAAAACACTAAATACTCTATTATCATCACTATTATATAATGTGCTTTACACTTTACAAAGCAAATTGATATGTTATCTAAACTGATGATCATGACAACCACGTGAATCAGGTAGCAATACTGAATCATGCTGGAAGTTTGGGAGTACTAGTGCCAATTTTCTGCAATCTAACCAATTGAAAATAATGATAACAATAATCATGATCATACTGATCATAACTAGTACCTAAACAGGACTTATTCATGTGCCAAGTGTGACCTACCTGCCTCTACATGTTAGCTCCATTACTCCTCCAACAATCAGAAGCCACCAAATTGGAATTGAGGCATCTGCTTTATTCAAGTTGGTTGGCAAATTCACTTTCCACCTGGTAAAAAAAATAATGCACTTTTTGTCCCTCTCTCCTGGACTGAAAATAACCAGGGAATGACCATGCTGACCTTTCCACCCAGTGTCATGCAATAAAGCTGGAACAGAGAGAACTGACATGTAGCTGGGACAGGCTTATGTGGTCTGATGGTCTGTGTACTGACAACCTGAGCATGAGAGCTCCAGCCTCTCCTGCACCCTGGCAGGTCTGTGAGCTGGGGGAGGGGGTGGGCACAAATGCCAGGCTTTCCCCAATCTCACACTCTCAAGTTTTTTCAGTAGGTGGAAAACTGTTACTGAACATGCTGCTGTTCTCTCCTGGGAAGGAAAGCAGAAAACCACCCCCCGACTATGCCTCCATGGGACACTGCGGGGAAGAAAATGAGTGTTCCGGTCCATCCTGCCCCCAGCAT